>NC_142591.1:61923234-62241984 GCF_965207765.1 Zootoca vivipara
TGTACAGTATATTGTTTTCTTTCAGGTCAATTAGAAAAAAATCTCAGTAAGCAAATATAATTATCCAAGAAATGTTTGCAGAGGTTGTCTTGAGTTGAGATAAAAGTATTAAATGTATGCGGGACAGGAAAGAGTGTGTGACTTTGAGATTTTGGTGGGATTTTTTTTAAGTGCCCCAGTAGATCAGCCTCTGCTAACCAGGGAGAAACTTGATCTCAATCAAATCTTTTCCATCTAAATTCACCCTGAGTAAATCATTCACTCAGAGGATGATAGGCTGATTGTTTATCCTGGCAACTCTATTGTGGCCTTTTGGCACCAAGGGTGTTTTATTCTTTTTCTTTGAATGGGAACAGAGCCAAATGCTACAAAGGTGTACTTGGTCGTGGTTGCCAAGCAGTGGAAGGAAAGCAGGGAAGATTTGCAGGTGTGTGTGTGTGTGTGGTGTGATGGAGAAGGAGCAGCTGTTTGTGCTTTGAGGTAGCTCAATGGTAGAAGAATGATATAGCACAATTCAGAATATGAGGTTTGTCTGGTTTCTGAATTTTCAGCATTTATTGATCACTTTACCATAGCTGCAAGGGAGGGTGCTGTAGGCAATGTAAGTTGAGCTTCTCAAGTAATGAATGCTGTGGGGGAAAAACAATATAAAAACTCAACACAGTGAAAATAGCAGCTGTGAAAGTTAGGTCAAGTCTGAAGAAATGCCTGAAAAACTAAGGGCAGTATCCAGCACTGGATTTAGGGTGGTGCATAGGGCACTGAACTAAGGCGGCACAAAATTGAGAAGGTTAACAACTGAGAAAATCCATTTGGGGGTGCCAAATTTTGGGCTTGCTCATAGTACTAAACATTACTAAATTCCGCCCCTGGCAGTATCCTACTGAACAAACCTGCTAGTGCAAGGGGTTTTAGCTGCACAGTGGTGCTTTCGTGTCCTCTCTTTTCCTTACACGTACCATAAATTTGCTCTGAAGGTTGGGCGAACTTCTGCACTGCTCTAACGTGTTGGAGAGGACCTTGGGGCATTTCCCTTTCAGTGTGATGTGTGGGTAAGCTTTCAGTTCCACCTGATTACTGGTACAGTTAAATTGACTGTCCCACAAGGGAGGAGGAGAAGAGTTTGGACTTGATATCCCGCCTTTCACTTCCCTTAAGGAGTCTCAAAGCAGCTAACAATCTCCTTTCCCTTCCTCCCTCACAAGAAACATTCTGTGAGGTGAGTGAGGCTGAGAGACTTCAAAGAAGTGTGACTTGCCCAAGGTCACCCAGCAGCTGCATGTGGAGGAGCGGGGAAGCGAACCCGGTTCACCAGATTACGAGTCCACTGTTCTTAGCCACTATACCACACTGGCTCAGACATGGTGCTGAAATGTGAACAGTAGATGTGCAAGTCAATTACACAACTCCCTGCAGCATCTTAGTAAGCAGAAAGTACATTGTAATTGCTAATTGTACAATGCTAATTCAATTGCTACAATTGCTACCAATTGCAATTCAATTGGTACAATTGCTATTGTTATGAAAAAATGTATCCCAAAATGCGTTGCCTTTTAAGAAGGACAGACGCGGGTCGGAAGCTCCAAAATTTGCACTAAGTTCAGCTCCGCCGGGAAAATGACAGAGACCACACGATGCTGTCAGGAAAAACAAACTGATCCCTTTATTGCAGAATGCAAAGCTACAGCTGTAGGGTCCCTGCCTCTGGAAAGAAGGAAGGAACCCCGGGAAATGGTAAAGTCCCTTTTTATGCCCTCCTGTCCCTGCGTGGAAATCTCTGGACTGGGAGGGAGGGGGAGACAAGGGCGACGGGTGGGGGATCGGATTAGCTGGGTGCGCAGATGACTTTTCCTTTCAGATGGAGAGATGTCAATCGCTCTTCTCCTGTCACTGATGGTGCTCCCTGTTGTTTGGCAGGAAGGGCAATCAGTCGAGATGGGTGCAGAGGTGGGGCAGTTCCTGGCGATTTCCGTGGGGTGGAAGTCCGCCCGGCAGGTGTTTTCCTCCAGGCCATGGAAGGGTGGGCTACGTTGAGGATGGCAATTTATTTGAATAAAGTTGTTCCAGCTAATCTCTCTATTGTCCGTGTGTCCTTGAATGGGTATAGGGTGGTAGTAGGGCAAGGTTCAGGTGGGTTGGGATCATACAGGGTTCATACAGAAAATATACCTGGAAAACATACCTAATACAGGGATTTCTAATTAAAAGGTAGCAGTCCTGACATATACAGTTCTAAGATATAAAACAGCAATTCTAATACAGAGGCAGCGGATAGAGATTTCATGGTAAGAGAACATATAATAGGCTGTATTATTAACTTGAGTAGAAAAGTGTCACTTTGGATTTGGGCAGTTCCCCCCCCCCTTCTTCTGGAAACATTGTTTTGTTCTGGGTGGAGGGGAGGTGGAGAGGGGAAATGTGTGAGTTTATGCTAACTGTTGTGCATATGCAGATCCTTAAGCCTTCCTTCAGGCAGGGTCCCGTCCTAGCGGGAGGGGTGGGGAGACAGGGAAGATGGCATTGAACAGGATTCTGGGTATTGCAGCTGTCAAATTCTGTCACCCCTCTCTGTTCATTAATAATGGTGTCCTGCAAACCCCCCCCCCCAATATGAATTTATAACACTAATATCATAGTAATTGTGTGCCTTGCACCACATCAGGAGTTTTATTTTATTTATTTTTCAACATAGGAGCAGGACAGTTTCTATCAAGAATGCAATTTGTGAAGTTTAACCCTTTCCCCTCCAGGAATTATTGAAATAGAAATTGCCCCCCCATAACCCCACACAGTCATAGAATCATAGAATCATAGAGTTGGAAGAGACCACAAGGGCCAGTTAGCAATTATAGAGGGATTATAAATGGTGAGGAAATGGTTAAACTACCCCCTTCCCCAACACACACACACACACACACACACACACTGCAGTCCTGCTGGATTTTTTTTAAAAAAAAATCTATTAATTGCAAACAATGCGATTAATGCAGCATGTAGCGAAGCCATTCCAACATGGGTAATGAGTTGCTAAGGGCTCACTTGAAAGCTAAGCTTGCCCACAAACTCAATGGGCAGCTTTGAATAAGTCACTTCTTTCTACTGCATGTACTGTGTGTGGTATGATGACAATCATAGCCTGCATTGCAGCATTGTTGTAAGAATTAGGTAATTCCTAGAAATAATTTCATGCACTTAATGACATTGTTTCTCAAAAATGAGTCCAGCGACAGCTGGGGACCCAAGCTCGAGAAACACTGACTTCTGAGAAGCACTGAGCATAATTAATTTTTTAGACCAACCTAAATCAGAAGAGGGAGAGGTTATCTCTCTAATAATAGCCAGTTCGGTGCCCCTGTGGCAATAATAATAATAATAATAATAATAATAATAATAATAATAATAATTTATTTATACCCCGCCCATCTGGATTGGAGCCCAAGGGGCCAACTGATAAATAAGAGGGAAGCATCTGCAACCCATTATTTAAATCAAAAGAGAACAACGTCCCACCCCTACCCCCCAAAAGCACGTTTGGTGGGCTCCAGAAGCTGTGAAATAATGAGTGTTGAATTGGAGAGTAAAACAGAAATTGGGGGATGGGGACCGGAGTGGAAGAGAGGAATTTCCTGCTTGATGCCCTTATACTACTCTGAAGGGGAGCTTGGCTGACTGGCTGGAACTCGAACAGCAAATATTCACTAGGGCTAGGGAATGTACCAAAACTTGTTCATGAAAATGTTCTGCCCAGCTTTTCTTTAAAATAGTGCTTCTTGGAGGCACATGAGGTCACTGTCTTGCTGAAGGAATTTACTCTGCCTTAAATTCTGTGAAGGAAGGTGCATGGAAATCTGTAATTTAGCTAGCTTTGTTAATTTAGCTAAATATAAATTTGTGGTTTTAGCTACCATTCATGGATACCGAGGAGATGCAGTTGAAAAGTGTGCTTTTAGTCATGTGAATCTGCAATGTGGCTTTTGGTTAATGGGTGGCTTAGGGGTCAGCAAACTTTTTCAGCAGGGGGCCGGTCCACTGTCCCTCAGACCTCGTGGGGGGCCGGACTATATTTTGGAAAGAAAGAAAAAAATGAACGAATTCCTATGCCCCACAAATAACTCAGAGATGCATTTTAAATAAAAGCACACATTCTACTCATATAAAAAGCACACTGATTCCCGGACTGTCTGTGGGCCGGATTTAGAAGGCGATTGGGCTGTATCCGCCCCCCCCCCAGGCCTTAGTTTGCCTACCCATGGTTTAGGGGATTTTCACTACCTCATTCTTGCAGGACTGGGCAGTGCTGGACAGAATTACTCAGTGCTGTGTCTTCTGTTTTCTGTTTTCTTTTCACTTTTCACTTTAATCCTTAACTCTGCTCAATGCGTACGTCTCATGGATGCCCAAAGGTGAAGAAGAAGACTAGATCTCGCTGTATTTGTGGGTGATCCTTTCCCTCTTCTTCTTCTTCTGTTTGTCAGTCACTTTATACTAAAGAAAAAGTCTCAAAAGTGACTTAACAAGATAAATTGCTTTCATTCATCCCTTAAATGCCAGTCCAATAGCGAGACCAAGTCCTACCCACTTCTGTGCCACATCTAGCCTCTGCAACCAGAGAGGTGGTTTGCATGTAGCACTATGCCAAACCTGTCAGAATGCTTGAGCGTTTTGTCAGAGGGCTTGTGCCTCCTTCTCAAAGCCCCATGTAAAATTTCAGTACACGCCACTGGTGCGCCGTTAAGTCTGTATGTAATCTAACCCATGTGAGTTTTGTGCAAGCAGATTAGGATACATACCCAATAACTGGGTTGCTGGAGGCGCCCTTGATATTTGTTCAACTTCATTGATTGCAGACCACCTTGAATGTGATTTCGTACAGAAAGGCCGTTGATGCATTTTTATTGGTATTAATTTACTGTTTTCCCCTAGCCATTACTTCCCTCTCACAGTGTGCGGTTTTCAACACACTACTTGCATGAACTCCTTCAGGAGCTTTAACCTACAGCTGCATATTTCAAGCTTCAAATGCGGTAAAACTGGTTTGTCCTTCTCTTCCTGTCCCTGTAGCGAGAGAGACAATCTCCTGAAAGAAGCTGAAATTTTACACCAGGCGAGGTTCAGTTACATTCTGCCAATTCTAGGGATTTGCAACGAACCTGAATTTTTGGGCATCGTGACGGAATATATGCCAAGTGGGTCACTGAACCAACTTTTACACAGCGTAAGTATACTGAGCCCACGGCTTTTTTTTCCCTTAGGGAGTGGGGGAATTAAAGAGACGATGCTCTTCAGTTGAACCCAACTCTCTCAACATCTGAGTGTTCTGCTTGTCAAACACATACAGCATTGGTCTGAAAGGAGGGCCTGCTCTCAGGTTAAACATGTTGTGGGCAGGAGCTCTCACTCCCCCCTTGAAAATGTGGGCTAACTTGACACCCTCCAGATGTTACAGGAAACCAACTCTCATCAGCCCCAGTCAGCCTGGCCACTGGTCAGGGGGGAGCTGGAGCCCAGCTACATGTGAAGGGTAACAGGTTCCCCAGCCCTGCTCCAAAGGGCTATTGAATCTGTGGTTTAAAGGAGCATTTTGTAGTTTGAAGTAGGGTTTTAAATAATTTTTATTGAGGTTTTTTTTAAATGCATAGTAACAAATAATAATAATAATAATAATAATAATAATAATAATAATAATAATAAATTTTTATTTATACCCCGCCCTCCCCAGTCAAAAACCGGGCTCAGGGCGGCTCACACCAACAGAATTACAATAAAACATAAAAACAATTAATTAAAATACAGATTAAAATACAGTATTAAAATATAAAGTGCAGCCTCATTTCAAGTAGTCCATAAATCCAAGCCATGAGGGAGGAAAACACAGGGGTCAGGCTGAGTCTAACCCAAAGGCCAGGCGGAACAGCTCTGTCTTGCAGGCCCTGCGGAAAGATGACAAATCCCGCAGGGCCCTGGTCTCCTGGGAGAGAGCGTTCCACCAAGTTGGGGCCAGTACTGAAAAGGCCCTGGCTCTAGTAGAGGCCAATCTAGCCATCTTATGGCTTGGGATCTCCAGAATATTGTTTGTGGACCTTAAGGTCCTCTGCGGGGCATACCAGGAGAGGCGGTCCCGTAGGTAGCATCCTCCCATAACATAGCATCCTCCCATACCAGGTGTCAGGGTTGCATATTGACATGAATGATGTTGATTAATCCATACATATTATCCAAATGTCCAGTGTTTAATGTCCCAGGACATCTATCACAGATAGAATACAGCTCAAGCTATATCGGCAAAGATGCTTCAGAGAGCTTTTCATTAAGACCAGTTCATTTGCATATTGAAGAAATGGCCACCACATTGCATAACATTTTTCTGGTTCTTCTGTTGCCTTTATCACTTTTAAGTTATGAGTTTGTTGTTGTTGTTTAGTCGTTTAGTCGTGTCCGACTCTTCGTGACCCCATGGACCATAGCACGCCAGGCACTCCTGTCTTGCACTGCCTCCCGTAGTTTGGTCAAACTCATGTTCATGTTATGAGTTATTTCCCCTTTTAGTGTCATTTTAGTTTTGTGATATGGAATCATTTTAATTGTGTGGCCTTACTCCTAAATTTGTGTTTCATCATTCTCTCTCTCTCTCTCTCTCTCTCTCTCTCTCTCTCTCTCTCTCTCTCTATCTCTCAAATAGAAAAATGTATATCCTGACATTGCTTGGTCATTGAGGTTTCGCATTCTTTATGAAATTGCTTTGGGAGTAAATTATCTTCACAACATGAGTCCTCCTCTCTTGCATCATGATTTGAAGACGCATAATATTTTGCTTGACAGTGACTTTCATGTTAAGGTACGAGCGTGTTTATGTCTCTAGGACCTGTGCTTCTTTACAGCAAGGGAGGGCACATTTCGGGTTTGGGGGCTCTATTTTGTGTTTCACAAGATCTGTCAAATGGACCCTGTGCAGAAGACACTGAGGCTGAGTTCACACCATACACTTAAAGCACATGGCTTCTCCCAGAGAATTATGGGAGCTGTAAGTCTACCTCTCCCTGGATTACAATTCACAGCACCCTTAGCAGCTACAATTCCCAGGATTCTTTGGGGAGTCATATGCTTTCAGTGTACGGTATGTACATAGCCTTAGAATTAAAGAGCAGGATCCCTCTGAACAGCTCCTGAGCACAAAGATTTGTGAAAATATCAGAACTGAACTGAGTTCACAGTTCTTCCACACACAAATCCATTCTTGGTTCCCCTAGCTTTCTTCATTTCAGTAGTGTCTGTGTGTATTGTCTGTTGTTGGTGTTGTGAAATGGTTGGGCGTCAGGAATTCTTGATGTACCACAAAAAAGATCTACCTGTAGATCGTAATCTGCTTTTTGCCACACCTACTCTACAGTATACAGAGAGCAGCTGAACAGCTGAGGGTGGGATTTTGTAGAGAAGGAGCTTAATCAAAATTACAAATTAAAGAGGCACAAAGATATGAAGAATGACTCTTTCTGTCTCCTCACTATAAATTATTGCTGAACCGGAAAAGCTTCAGACTTCACCAGAGAGTGCCTACATGCTTCTAAACCAATACGTGTCACTCATGATTAGAAACTTGGTTTTTGGAAGGGTTTTGTCATTTAAAAAAAATGAACTGTGGTTACAAAATTGCCTCAGTGAACAAGAAATTTGCGCATGATTTCTTTTCCAAATTGGTGCTTTCTGGGTGGGAATGGAAGTACAAAGTACATTTGTCTTAAATGGCTTAAGAATTTGGGAGGCTTATTTGCCCTGGCTATTCATTAAGCGGCAATCTGTAATGCAACTATGTTTTCTTAAGGGGGAAAAAGAACAGTTTTCATTGTGTTGGTTTGGACATTAGTGGGTGGAGTTCAGTCTTGTGACTTGTGCACTAAATATATCCTTGAAAAGTGAAGTAATAAAGCTGTGTAAGGATTTGGGTGGTCATGCAAGGGTATTGCACCAGTTGCTGAGTAAGATATTTTTTAGAATGTTTACGGTAAATGGAACGCCATAGTTGTAGTGCAATTGTAGTTCAGCAACACCTGGAGGGCCAGAGGTTCCCCATACCTGCTTTGCACCCACCCCAGTGTATCTGGCAGGCACACTGGGCTCTATATTTGGGGATTGTCCTGAGTTCCTGTTTCTCTCCTTCCAGATTGCAGATTTTGGTTTGTCAAAGTGGCGCTTGGTATCTATGTCACTGTCACGCGGTGAGAAATCAATGCCTGAGGGAGGGACTATTATCTACATGCCACCTGAAGATTATGATTTCAGTCAGAAAACACGTGCAACTGTAAAGCATGATATATACAGGTAATTATATTTTATTACAGAGTTAAGGGAAGACGCACACTGTTGTGTCTGTTCTTTAAAATCCTTGCATGTTTGGGCGTATTGGGTGTATCATAGGGTGTGTTGCTTTTTCCTGCTTTCGAATTCCAAAAATGACGGTGCTAAAAGGTTGTAACATGACTTGGGAATTCAAAAGATATTTTGGTTAAATTAATATAATCCAGTTACAGGTAGGTAGCCGTGTTGGTCTGACGTAGTCGAAACAAAATAAAAAAATTCCTTCCAGCAGCACCTTAAAGACCAACTAAGTTTTTTATTTTGGTATGTGCTTTCGTGTGCATGCACACTTCTTCAAATACACAATATAATATAATCCAGTTTGGGTTGGTAAATAAAATGTGTGTAAAATTGCATAGAAATGATTGCCAAGTACTTTGCGGTTATACTATATATTAATATTATTCATTTTTTATCATTATCATTATCATCATTATTATTATTATTATTTGTTAGAGTTAGTTAGACGGTAAAATTAACATTCTTTCGCTTTCTGAAAGCAGTTTATGTGTGTCTTCATCAATTGTAAATTTACCAAGCGAAATGTTTTCCAGTCACAAAAATAATAGCAGGTTTGAATTCCTCACACCCAAAAATATATTTTTAAGACCCCCACATTGAAGAAAATTGCCAAAATTAATGCCCTGGACATGGCAAAATTTGAAACCTACTACTACTACTACTACTTCAAGGTTGCAATTGCATCTGAAATTACATTAGACTCATTTCTGAAGGTTTAAGCCAACATGACACAATGGTATACAAAGATTGTTATAGATACAGTGGTGCCTCGCTAGACGAAATTAATTCGTTCCACGGGTCTTTTCTTATAGTGAAAAATTCGTCTAGCGAATCCCATAGGAATGCATTGGTTTTTTGTTGTTTTTTTGCCCATAGGAACGCATTAATTGAATTTCAATGCATTCCTATGGGAAACCGCGGTTCGCTAGACGAATTTTTCGTAAAACGCATTTGTCTAGCGAGGCAAGCTCCGCTCAAAAAATCCTTTCGTTAAGCGGAAATTTCATTAAGCAGGGCATTCATTAAGCGAGGCACCACTGTAAATAAATGGGTGTCAACAAATTTAATAAATAATAGTTTTGCATCTCACCCATTCAATCTGCAGCGTTACCAATTGATTTCCAGTGGCAGGACTGCACCAAATGTTGAGAATGGCTGCAGAGTCCCTGTAAGGATGAGTTCACACATGCATGTTTCTTAGCAGATGGCTGCAGCATCCAGGCATGCAGGCTTGTGTGAGTGAGGCTACCAAGCATGCATGTCTGAATCAGCTCTTCCCACTTTCTTTTGTACGTACATTTGCACAGGATTATTCACCCTTGAGTTGCACATATATGCAGGAAGGCACACCTCAGGTTGCAGCTGTGGAGGGCAACAGCCAATGAGAGCTTATTCCAACATAATGCTTGTGTTCTCCAACTGCCCTCAGGAGTCCCCTTGTAGCCTGGTCCCCTCAGTTACTACATTTGGAAGCCTACCAAGGGGCAGAGTATATTTTGTCTCGGATTGATTTATATTTATGTTGTACTCTTTTTTTTCTTTGAACAGCTATGCCATTATTATGTGGGAGGTGCTGTCAAGAAAGCAGCCGTTTGAAGGTCAGACTACTTTCTTTAGCTTCATTGTATAACTTCTGTTTAGAATCAGCAAGATTGGGTTTAACATGCAGCAATCGGGGGGAACCCGCCCCTTGAAATAACGGAGTGCTAGCTCTACTCAATGGAGACCCATTGAACCTAATGTAGTCATCTTCATTCATTGTGATGGGTCTGCTCTGAATAGGGCCATATATAATGGGTTTTCTCTGAATAGCATTAAGATACAACCCTAGTCATTACTGCTTTTTGTAATGACCACGCTTTCTGTGTTTTCCCCCTTTGGTTAAATAAATGCTACTGTGAAGACTTGGAAAGGAAGGGAGGATTGGTAGCAATATCTTATAATTTAAGAGGGTCAAACATTGTCTCTGTGTTCACAGGATGTGTGTTGTTGTTGTTGTTGTTGTTGTTGTTGTTGTTGTTGTTGTTTTGCCATGGCGTGAGCAGTACACGTAGTTCTAATAAGTGTGCAATATCTACTTTTGACAGATGTTATAAACCCCTTGCAGATTATGTATAGCGTGTCACAAGGAAAGCGTCCGGACACTGGAGAAGAGTATCTTCCGCTAGACATTCCTCAACGAGCCTTGATGCTTTCGTTAATGGAACGTGGCTGGGGACAAAATCCAGACGAAAGGCCTTCTTTCTCAAGTGAGCTTCACCTTTTGCATAGCAGGGTAGGGAACTTGGCAGGCGGCACCAAACTCTCCTGCTGCTGCATAATCTCTGTTAATTTCATTGAAGCAGAACTATTGCCCTCCACATAAGCCCCTCTTGGCAGTGAGTGGAAGCTGTATGCCGGCTGTTTGATTAGGAGATTGCTCAATTTAGGCTGTGTACTCAACATGCATTTAAAGCACATGGCATCCCCCAAAGATATATAACCAAGGCACTTAAACCTTGGTTACGGTCAGCACAGCAGAAAGTCTACTTGCCAGGGCGTTGGATTAGATGACACATGGGGTCCGAATCCCCACAACTGAGTGAGCTCCCATTGCTCTGATTAAAATGCAGTTAAATACCACCCTCTAGGTATATGTCAAGTTACGTTTATATGCTGTGTATTAAAATGGGATAGTAAAGGATAATAAAGGTAAAGGGACCCCTGACCGTTAGGTCCAGTCGCGGACGACTCTGGGGTTGCGGCACTCATCTTGTGTTATTGGCCGAGGGAGCCGGTGTACAGCTTCCAGGTCATGTGGCCAGCATGACAAAGCCATTTCTGGCGAACCAGAGCAGCACACGGAAATGCCGTTTACCTTCCCGCCAGAGAGGTACCTATTTATCTACTTGCACTTTGACGTGCTTTTGAACTGCAGGAGCTGGCACCGAGCAACAGCACCTCACCCCGTCGCGGGGATTCAAACCGCCGACCTTCTGATCGGCAAGCCCTAGGCTCTGTGGTTTAACCCACAGCGCCACCCGCGTCCCTTAAAGTGGTATAAGAGTGCTTTAAACGTATGGTTTGAATGAGGCCCTGGTAAAAAATAAAAGGAGGCTGGCCAGTTACTAGCTGCCACCTTCTAGATCAGGGATGTTGAAATCAGTGCCTTGAGGTAGATTTACTCCAGCTGTAGTGGCAGAAATCATGTTGATCTTTGTGTGGCCACTTGAGCATTTGGCATGCTAGTTTCCAAGCCTCCCTGCTATTTGGTAGGGCTTGCCTAGCTGCACGAGGAGGAAGGAAGCACACCATCATGGCTGAGTTTGTGGATTCCTTAATGCTAAGTCGTAAAAGGTTGTTAGAGCAGAAAGCATTTTGTGTGGAATGTAGACACAACATTGAAAGCAAATAGTTTGCAGTGCATCGCTAGATGCAAAGAGTCCTCGGAGGGAAGCTGCTCGCTATGAATTTTTTCCCCTCTCATAGTTAACTAATAATATTTCAAAAGACTAGATTCTCGGGTCCGTTGTTTATTTCCTTCCAGAACGTATCAAAAAAAAAATTATCCATAGAAATCTGGGTATTTCCCAACCCAAAGAGCAGCTCAAACAGAAAGCCAAGGTAACATTGACATGCAGGTCTCCCCAGTTGTAGGAGAACTGAAAGCTGCCACTTTTACATTCCGATGGCCTGCCTATATCAATAAATAAATCTGCTAGTAACCCTTCTCGTTGAATGGCTGTTGAATACCCCAGATCTGTGTCTGCATAGTGATTTTTTAAGCCTGCAATTTGCTTGTGCTGGGGGTTGGGGTTGAAATCCTTACAGTGTGTTTTATGGTGTGTGCCCTTAAGTCGCTTTCCCCCCATAAATGGGATTTCAAAAGTTCAGTAATTTACTGTTATAAGAGCTAATAGTATAGGACTGAGTGTGATTTCCCCACCCCCCTTTTCCTCCTTAGGGTGCTTAATAGAGCTTGAACCCGTGCTGAGAACTTTTGATGAGATACCTATGCTTCAAGCAGTGATACAGTTAAAGAAAGCCAAAGTAAGTCTGCGTTGTAACCCAAGGTGAAAATACACAAAGGGAAAGTTACCTGTCTACAGCTGCGCAAAGAAACAGGGTGACCATGTTACTGAAGCTTGAAATTGTATACCTAGAATGTATCCTCTTTTCATAGTTCCAACGATGACTCCTAATGTCTCTTTCAGGCTCAATACGAGTGGCGATGTGTTCATTTGCCTAGCAAGATGCCTGACGGTGATTCAATATCTCTAAATATACCTTTAAATCCCAGTATGCAAGAGGTACAGCAACCTTTTCTTTTATTATTGCCTTAGTATTTCTATAGCACAGAGAATTGTAGCGTTGGAAGGGACCATGTAATATACTCTAAAGCACTTTGCATGTGTTAAATCAGTTTCCTTTTGTACATTAGCTCTATTTTGTGGGCCTTCTTTGCTCCTGTGTTGAGTGAGGGCGTGGCTGCACGAAGTACATCAGGGGTTGACAACCTAAGGCCCATGGGCTGGTAGTAGCCCACAGGGCTCGTCTATCCAGCCCATGGCAACCCCTGCCACCCCTCGCTACCTGCTCTTACCAGTGCGGCGCGGGGACCGACTTCCGGGTTAATGGCGCCTGTATGTGTGTGCATGGGCGCTCCTCCGATCCGGAATTGCGTGCATGCACACATGCTCCAGCTCATCCTCTGATGGATGGAGCATGGACCGGCCCATCGTTCGGTAAGCTTGCCGACCCCTGAAGTAGACTGACTGTGTGATGCAAACATCTGTAGCAAGCGGGTCTCTGATGAGGAAGCCATTTAGCCTGTGAGGCTGTTTGGCTAAGCCATGCCCACCTGCGCTACACCACTGACATATATTATGTTAGCTATGGGACACGTAAAGACACGTCTGGGCCAAATATGGTTATGTGTTTGGCTGACGTAGGTCCTTGCATAGTTCCTTGCAAGCTCTGACAACCAGCTGATTGCCCACATGGGCAAAAATGTCATTCACCTACCTGTGAAACATAGCTCACAGGGGAGGGGGGGTGATAAGGAAGGAGCCAGCCAGACCCAGTTCCCCACCTCCGCCTGCAAGGGCATGGTTTGAAGGCACATTATACATACAGTATTGTGGCTAAACTTGAAGCAGGCCCAACTCTGGTCAGCATCTACCTGGGAGACAATAGGGAACTCTGAGCGGTATTCCACAAAGTTTTACACTTTGAAATTAATGGACAGGACTAATAATAATAATAATAATTGTTTATATCCGTTGATTGTCCTACTCAGGGTAGACCCACTGAAGTTAATGAACAGGACTACCGCAGGTTCATTAATTTCAGTGGGTCTGCTCTGATTAAAATGCAGTTAAATACCACCCTCTAGGTCAGGCATCCAGAAACTGCGGCCTTCCAGATGTTTTGGCCTACAACTCCCATGATCCCTAGCTAACAGGACCAGTGGTCAGGGATGTTGGGAATTGTAGTCCAAAACATCTGGAGGGCCGAACTTTGGGGGTGTCTGCTCTAGGTATATGTCAAGTTACGTTTATATGCTGTGTATTAAAATGGGATAGTAAAGGTAAAGGGACCCCTGACCATCAGGTCCAGTCACGGATGACTCTGGGGTTGCGGTGCTCATCTCGCTTTACTGGCTGAGGGAGCCAGCGTACAGCTTCCGGGTCATGTGGCCAGCATGATTAAGCCGCTTCTGGCAAATCAGAACAGCGCACAGAAACGCCGTTTACCTTCCCACCTATTTATCTACTTGCACTTTGACGTGCTTTCGAACTGCTAGGTTGGCAGGAGCTGGGACCGAGCAACGGGAGCTCACCCCATCGCGGGGATTCGAACCGCCGACCTTCTGATCGGCAAACCCTAGGCTCTGTGGTTAGGCCACAGTGCCACCCGCATGGGATAGTAATAATCCCTTCATAAGGCTTCAGGCGAGAGATTTTGCAAGGGAGGAATGCAATGTAAATACCATTATCAAATGTTTCTTCCGTATGTTGTGATCATTCCAGGACTCTTCACCACAGTGTGATAGCTACCTTTCACGAAACACTGTCCAGGATGCATCGAAACAGTGCAATCTCCTCTCGGAAGGTAAGCCCTCTTGACCTAGCACAACTTTATATTAAATATGTTTCTCTGCAATTTCCACCCACTGGTTCTTGTCTGACACTCTGGGACAACAGACAACAAGGGTGCCATCAGACATGGGGATTATCATATTAGTTTTCTGGGTTATAATGCTGTTCGGGTTTCTAATGCTCATTTTATACTGTGTTACCTTTTGGACAATATACCGCGATGCTGTACAAAGTTTCATTCAAACCAGTGGGTGTGGCGTGACACAACAGTGGACATCTTTTGACATGTCACAGAATCATAAGAGTTGGAAGGGAACCTGAGGACCATCTAGTCCAACCCCTAACAGTACAGGGGTATGCAGCTTGTCCATATAGGGATTGCCACCCTTCATGGCCACACGTGCTTTTGACCCCCCCCCCTTCCCATGATTCACGCAGAACAGTGAAGAATGAATCTAATCACATGGCATGAAACTGTAGGGATTAACATTACCCCCCAAATCCCATTATTTTCCATGTTAACAGGGTTCCAGAAAATATTTTTTTTCTCAAAGCAACATGGAAACAAGTTGCTAAACTTTTGCATGGTTTCCAGAAGTGGCGTTTATGTCATGTGGCAGATTGCATATAATGCAGAGATGATCAGATAAAGGAAATTTCAGAAAAGCAAAATAGAAAAATTCCTTCAGTAGCACCTTAAAGACCAACTAAGTTTTTATTTTGGTATGAGCTTTCGTGTGCATGCAACACGGCTACCTACCTGTAATCAGAAAAGCAAAGTTAAAGTGCTTCCTGAATGCAGCCTCTGCCTGCTCTGTTAAGGGATATGTGGAATACTAATTGGTTGAAGAAGTAGTAGAAATATGAAGGAAAACTTGGGTGCCATGAAGCTACAACAGGTTTGTCCTGTCTGTTCACATCTGGACCAGCTGGTTTGATGTTCATTCTAGCTGTTATGTTACATTGTCATCATATTGCACTGGTTACAGGTAGGTAGCCGTGTTGGTCTGGGTCGAAGTAAGCACCTTAAAACCATTTGCAGTCGTTTTCGGTCATCAACAGCTATTAGTCAGTCAATCACCCACTTCCACCACCCTTCTGAGTGATCCCCCCTCCCCTCCCCATCCCCACCCCCTCCCCACCCCTTCTCTACATAAGTGCCTGGGGACTCCTATTTCACTGTATCTGAAGAAGTGTGCATGCACACGAAAGCTCATACCAAAATAAAAACTTAGTTGGTCTTTAAGGTGCTACTGAAGGAATTTTTTATCATATTGCACTGAGTGAGAAAGAGTGGAGTCAGCCCAGCCACATAAAACTTCAGACCACACTATTTCTTGAGGTACCAGTGATATAGCATGTGATGCAATAAGTGTCCCTCCCCAAACTCCCTTAGTGGTGCAAAGGCTCATGGGATGCAGATTCCAGTTCTTGCACAGCTATAGCAAATGATCCTAGAATCAGCCTCCTATGTGACATAAAAGGGATTCAGAGCCACATCTCTCTAACTGTTCGACCCTGCAGCTTGGAGCAGCACCATGCCTTGGGCCAGCCCTGGCAAGCTCCTCCATTTATGGGCTGCGGCCTCACGTTTGTGGACCATGGTCAAAGCAAAAGGGTGCATCTGCACTGATGTGACTCCATGACTCAGATAGTACATGGGTAAAGGTAAAGGGGCCCCTGACCATCAGGGTGTCTGACTCTGGGGTTGCGGCGCTCATCTCGTTCTATAGGCCGAGGGAGCCGGCGTTTGTCCGCAGACAGCTTCCGGGTCATGTGGCCAGCATGACAAAGCTGCTTCTGGCGAACCAGAGCAGCGCACGGTAACGCCGTTTACCTTCCCGCCGGAGCGGTACCTATTTATCTACTTGCACTTTGGTGTGCTTTCGAACAGCTAGGTGGGCAGGAGCTGGGACCGAGCAACGGGAGCTCACCCCGTTGCAGGGATTCGGACCGCCGACCTTCTGATCAGCAAGCCCTAGGCTCTGTGGTTTAAACCACAGCACCACCTGGGTCAGTACATGGGTAGACGAATCTAAAAAGCCCAGGACACAAATTTTTATGGCCCTATGGTGGCTCCTAGGAGTATATACTCAATTCTGACCAAACTAAGCCTCCTAGAGCAAAATATAAATCCTGGTAAATGAGCCACCATAGCTGCTAGAAGGGCCATGAAAATTTATGGTCCCAGGCAGTTTAGACTCGTCTACCCATGTACACATCTGCATTGGTTGCCAGATGTAAAAAAATCAGCTCTCCTATCTAGTCTGCAGAACACTGGATCCAGGATGAAGCTTGCAAAGTGATTTTTGGGTTTGTTCATGGTTTGATTCGAATTCAAAATTGGGGGAAAAACCAACAGACCACTCTGTCTTCATTTCAGATAAATATGACTCTTTGGATGAACCTCACACATTGCTTAGCTTGAAGCAAAATCGCTCGCTGCCGTCAAATATGCCGTCTTATGCATCTCAACAAAACTCCTACTCGTCCAACACAGATAGTTCTGATTCCTCAAATTCCACGCCATACCCACGTCAGCTGCCAAGAGGTAACTCAGGTACAAAAGTGGAACCTTTGTTTTCCTTGTCTTCATCTCACTTTATCACTTTGAATATCGAGTAACAAGACATTGCCACGAAGCATGGTGGCAGCTAAATCAGGTCTCTGAATACGGACGCATGGATGCAACTTATGCAAATTCACCCGCTTTCCCCTCTTTTTCCTGATTGATTGTTTCTGAGGATGAGTTTATACAGTTTTTCTGACCAGAAAATTTAACTCTACAACTGTTTCCTTTCAAAGCTTCCTTGTGAACGTACCACAAATGACTTGTACTTAACCACATTCTGAGCAACGATCTAAATCAGGCATCCCCAGACTTCGGCCCTCCAGATGTTTCCATCTTCCCCAACCACTGGTCCTGTTAGCTAGGGATCATGGGAGTTGTAGGCCAAAACATCTGGAGGGCCGCAGTTTGGGGATGCCTGATCTAAATAATGTCCTTTGGACTGTAAGTTGGGGTTGGACTGTTAATTATTTTGAGGCTGCTGTTTCTGCAAACTGGTAGGTAAATTGCATTAAATACTGTGGGACCTTTTTCTGAAGAAATGCAGGGAGGACTGGGCAGCATATGTCTGCAAAATAACTGGTTTGTGCATCTATTTAAACCATTATTTTAGTGTTCTGATAACTTGATTCACATCATTAAATACTTTGCACATTAATATAAAACAAAAAGAGGTTAAAAAGAGAAACTGTTACAGGTGGGGGGGGATGCAGTGCAGCAAGGAGTTCGAATGTACTTGTAAATGTGTGTATTTCTTTTGAACATCCTGTTGAACATGATAAACAATGGTTAGTTATCAAGATGGGAATCCTAGTCATCTAAACATAAAACTCTAAAAGAGTTTTGTACAGTTTATTTGAATGAAGCTGTAAATTGATTCAGTTGCCTAATATAATACTAATTATAAGCATTAGGCAGACTCCTTTGCAGTCTCATTATCAGTTCCTGCTTAAAATTTAGGCAGGCCTACCCAGATATGCACCTTTATTTGGTTTGGTTTAATGCTGGAGGTTTTCATATTTTGATAAATTTTATGTCTACAGTTGTACCTTGGTTTTCAAACAGCTTAGTTCTTGAACGTTTTGGCTCCTGAATGCTGCAAACATTCCGTTCCGGTTTGTGAATTATTTTTGGAAGCCGAGCATCCAACAGGGCTTCCGCGGCTTCCGATTGGCTGTAGGAGCTTCCTGGAGCCAATCAGAAGCTGTGCTTTGGTTTCCGAACGTTTTGGAAGTCAAACGGACTTCTAGAGTGGATTTCGTTCGACTGTACTTGGTTTTCAGATTTGGGGTATTTTTTATTATGATATTTTGCATTGCTTTATGCAAGCTACTAGAGGTTTTTGTTGATTCGGCACTGTAGAAATCCTGTTGAAATGACACAGATAAATAATTCTGGTATTTTGAAACTCAGGCAATTCTCTCTCAAATAGTTTTGCTGCATTTTGATGCTCTTTGTATGCGTTCACACCTTTGTCATCTTTCTCCCCGCTCCCCTTTGTTAGATTTTATGCTGCAGACTCTGCAGCAGCAGCAGCAGCAACAGCAAGACGAAACTGTGGCTCACCAGTGGATCCAAACCAGAAGAGAAGACATTGTCAACCAGATGACGGAGGCTTGCCTTAACCAGTCCTTGGATGCCCTCCTTTCAAGGGATTTAATCATGAAAGAGGATTATGAACTTATCAGCACAAAACCTACAAGGACCTCAAAAGTCAGGCAGCTGCTCGATACGACCGATAGCCAAGGAGAGGAAGTTGCTCGAGTTATAGTACAAAAACTGAAAGACAACAAACAGCTAGGACTTCAGCCTTATCCAAATATATCTGCTACCTGCAGGTCCACATCTTTGAATTGATAAACATCCGTATAAAGATCTTGCAGTGTTTTCCTAAAAGATGGGATTCCTGCTTCTGAAATGTCACTTTATGTCACTGCTACATGACTCTAGACTGAAGTTTGGAGAGGGTGGGTAAGGGGGAAGCCTGGCAAGTGAAAGTATTACATGACATCCTTTTTGTTTGTTTTTTCGTTCTAAAAACTGCTTTTGTACCGCATCTTGGTGGAGACTTATGTATTTTGTGGATCTATAAAAATAAGGAAAATACATAAATATAAAAAAATGGGGAAAGTGCACACAGCCTTACTGTCTTTATACACATTCTCTCATCTGTCAAATCTACCTTTGTGAAAGAAGAACAAGATTACTGATTTCGTAAGTTGGCAGAATTGTTCTAAAGAAGTTGTTTTCAAGCCCTCTTAATGAAGGGCAAAGCCTTTCTCCCTTGACTCGTCTGCTGTGGGACCTACACCCTAACTGCCCCACTTCTGCTGTGCATTGTGGGAGATTATAGGGCATGTTCTGAGTTTCCTGGTCAGTTTTCAGAGACCTTGACCAGACTTCTTGGGCCGCATCCCATAAGCAAGAGCACTCTCCCTGGAGAACATCCACTGCTGCAGCTGTGTAATGTAGGAAAAGATCAGGAACCATAGACAAGCTTGTGTACTGAGAAAGATCATTCCCTTGAAAAATGTGGTATGTTTTCAAGAAAGGCTTGGGACCGTAAATGGCTTGGGCCCAAATACTTGATGACACTGGTGGTTGGGCCTTCTCTGTGGTGGCACCATGTGCATGGAATTTACCTTTGGGGAAATTTGGTTATCTCCCTACCTTTTAAAATGCCAATAAGATTCAAGCCTTTGGTCCATAATCTGAGGACCTCATCTAGGTTTGACCGCTAGTTGCTGCCATTTACCATTTTACGCCATGATGAGTTTGATGGTTTTATTGTGATTGTGGATGGATAGAGAGACATTTGTATTTAAATACTTTACATACTGCCCTGAGGAGGATGGGGTTAAAGAAAAACCTCAAAAAATAACAATAAATAAACCCCAGGGTTGCCCCGAGCATCATTTGAAAACAAAACCATAAATCTAAAAAAAGAAAAATTAAAACATTGTGGAAATGACTTGTGTTAATTCTAGGCTTACTTCTTCCTTATTTCCTGGGGAAATCCACTGTGTGTTCTTCTTCCAGAGGTACTCAACGCCCCACTGACTTCAGTTAAAAGATGTTAGTGAATCATAGCTTGCTAAATGTTCTTGCTGGGAAACCTAGGCGTGTTGTACCTATCCAACCTCCAACATAAATGCTTCATCAAAGCAGTAAAAAAATAAAAGCCAACACAGTAATATAAACATTAACAACCAAACATTTCAAACTGGATGACATTTACGAGTAAGGTCTTCTCCACACTTCTGCCTGTCCCGTGTTTTCTAAGCAGTTTGGCCTTTGTCCCACCACTTTCCCCCAAAAAACCTTCTCTTTATCAGTAACTCAGAGCAAACACCAATCCAGAGAAAACTCGATAGACATTTGCTCCAATTCAGAAGTGAAGTGTGGGTTTCCCTGGGGTAAGCAGGTATGGGTGAGCCTTAACTGGCGCATGGGTGATGGAGCAGGAGTATAACCTCTGTTAAGAGACATTCCTACCACAGCTTCTGGTTGGTTCAAGAGAATTCCCTTGCAGTTATGAGACTGTTTTCCATTGAAAGAAGAATGGCAACTCCTTTAAACAGCAGAGCAGAGAAAAACTCATGTTCCTGTTACTCACTGACCATGCTCTTTGTGGAAAGAATGTGTCATAGGACTGCTGTACATATTTACTGTCCTCTTGAGTGGTTTAACTGGCAATTCCTCCCCTCTTCCCAGGGAATTCTGGGAATTGTAGTTCTGTGTGACGGGGGGAAGGGGTCATCTAACAACATAGCTGCCAAGTTTTCCCTTTTCTCGCGAGGAAGCCTATTCAGCATAAGGGAAAATCCCTTTAAAAAAGGGATAACTTGGCAGCTATGTCTAACAACTCTCAGCCTGCTTAAACTACACTTCCCAGGATTCTTTGGGGGTGAGGCCATGACTGTTAAAACTGATGTGATGCTGCTTTAAATGTTTAATAGCATTGAAGGGACCAATTATTAGCACTCTTTGTGTCAGATTGAAAGTTTGAGAGGGGGCACAACTCAATCAGGGGTGACAGTCATGGTCCTATTTAGAAAGGATCAGATTGTCGCTCTTGAGAAAGATCCTTTTCTGCCTGAGACCTGGAGAACCACAGCCAGTCAGAGTGGATAATACTGGGCTATGTGGATAAAATAGACTGATTTGATATATGTCCTACTGACTGAAAGCAGGTCCCTACAGGGTGGATATTTACCAGCACTTTAATCAGAGACAAGTCTTTTCAATGAAGCACTGCAAATTAGGTCTCTGTGGTTGGTGTGCTTTTTCTTCTAATGTGTTACGAACTGCTGCGAAACATCTTACAACTGCATCTATCAATGGCATTAGCTGACTGGGTGAGATAGTGGAAGCAACATGAACTTGAATGAGTTCTTGGAATTGATAAGTACTCCGCAGAAAATCATCTGGAGCAGAGAAATAAATATCACATGTGGCAAGTTGTGTTAAACCAGGCATCCCCAAACTTCGGCCCTCCAGATGTTTTGGACTACAGTTCCCATCTTCCCTGACCACTGTTCCTGTTAGCTAGGGATCATGGGAGTTGTAGGCCAAAACATCTGGAGGGCTGCAGTTTGGGGATGCCTGTGTTAAACCCTTTATGGTATTTCCCACCCAAACTATGAGGATATAACTGTGGTGCTTGTCCGACAGGAAAACTGTTTTTGCTTTAATTTTATTTAACAAGAATAAGACAGAGATTGCAGGGGCTCTTACTGTACTCCTTTTGGCACCAGCTAATAGGCTTGCCTAAACAAAAATGCCATCTAGATATGTAGAATGCCGATAGCTGCTTTTCAGTGTATTGTTGATTTTAATTATTTTTTATTTAAATTGTCGCTTTAAACTTGTTTCTGCTGTTGGTTTTCTTGATTTGTTAGTTTTGTAGACCACTTCAAGGTTCCATTCCAACCGGAGGGTATATAAACCTTGTAAAATAAATACCACACAAATATTAGTGTCATGCAGCACGAGTCATGCACGCTAGCTGAGGATAATGGCAGTTGTAGTCCAAAGTACCAAGAGGACATCAAGTTAGGGGGAAGGCTGCTCTGCAGACCTCTGGTCTCCCAGCCCAGACTTTATTTCACTGCCTCGAGAGTTGCAGCTTCTCACCTGCCCCTGCTCCTTCCTTATTTTCTACTCCTGTTGGTGGGCCAAATTTGACCCAGAGCTGCCTTCCTCAACCTGCTCACTTCCTTCCAATCTTTGCGAGGGCAGTGCACTTTCCTTGCCCACTGGCCTTGAACCAGAGCAGCTGCTTTACCCCCATCATCCCAGCAGTGAAGAGACCCTGGAAACCCCCCAGAGGCTGGGTGAAGTTAAGCAGGGGGCAGCATCTGATTAAAAATATATGAATGAGGACAAAATATTCCTCTCTTGTGCCCTGTCAGTCTACTATGATGTCAGGCATGCCAGCTTCTGTGACGCCCAATATATGGGGGCTCTGATCACTACACACATTCCAAATACAGTGGTACCTTGGAAGTCGAACGGAATCCGTTCCGGAAGTCCGTTCGACTTCCAAAACGTTCGGGAACCAAGGCACAGCTTCCAATTGGCTTCAGGAAGCTCCTGCAGCCAATCGGAAGCGGCAGAAGTCGTATTCGATGTTTGGGTTCCAAAGAACGTTCAAAAATCAGAACAATCACTTCCAGTTTTTGATAAAACATTTGACTCCCAAGGCATTTGAAAACCAAGGTACGGCTGTACCCTTTTTCTGCACTCCTCTGTAGAACCACGGAAGAGGCTGTCTGTTTAAAGCAACACTTCCCACTAAAACAAGGGCAAGGAAACTCTGGTCCTCATTGGGAAAGGTTATGGAAAAGTAATATGAAATTTACTGCTTGTAACGTGTTAAAAGAAAATTAGTATAAGATGATGTATAGATGGTATCTTACGCCAGTGAAACTGGCGAAGATATATCATAAAAAGGATAACAAATGTTGGAAATGTAAAGAATCGGAAGGGACCTTTTACCATATGTGGTGGACTTGTCCCCAAGTAAAGAGCTTCTGGGATAAGATTTATAATGAGTTGAAGAAGGTGTTTAAAAACACGTTTGTTAAGAAACCAGAAGCCTTTTTACTCGGAATTACAAGGAAAGAATTGCCAAAGAAAGATGTTACTTTTTTTCTGTATGCCACAGCAGCAGCTAGGATTGTATTAGCAAGGAACTGGAAATCCGAAGATCTACCCACTGTGGACGATTGGCAGATGAAGCTGATAGAATTTATGGAACTGTCTGAACTGACTGGGAGAATCCGAGATCGGGGAGAGGAGACAGTGGAAGAAGATTGGAAGAAATTCAAGATTTATTTGGAGAAGAAATATAAGATTAAATAATGGACAATAAGGGAAGTGGAAGTACAAAGAGGCTGAAGAAGCAAATAGTTATAGTAATGAGGAATTAAGACTAAATGTAAAATAATTATTATGATTTTTAGATCCAAATGATATTTTGAAATATTGGAAATTCGTGGTTAAAACGGATCTAGAATAATATTTATAATGAGTATTTTAGAAGAAGCAATGATTTAAGTAGTGGAGAGTGCTATATTAGATATAAATAGAAACGTGGAAGTGGGGGAAGGAGGAAGTTGACAGAGTAAGAAAGTATATTGGAATATTATATTGTTAAGAAAATGTTTGTTTTTCTTTGCATTTTTTGTTGTTTTTTGTCTTTTTTCTTTTTCTTTTATCTATGTTTTTTAATATTTTTTATTTGTTATAAAACCAATAAAAATATAATAAAAAGAAATGAAAAGAAACTCTGGTCCTCCACCTGTCAACAAACTCTCATTCCCATCAGCCCCAGGCAGCATGGCACATGGTTAAGGATAATGGAAGTTGTCATCCATCGACACCTGGAGGGCCACCAAAGTAAACTAACAAATCATCTGTCATGAACTGGCAGGGCAATGGGGAGGAGGCAGAGGAGCCTTGTGACTTGTCCTGGGACACACTGGGGCAGGTAAGGGATGGGGAAGGATGTACTCACAGGGTGACGGAGGATGGAGGTCAGTGCACAGGAACCAGAGCAGCAGGACCCATCATCAGAGCCAGAGGAACCATCTCCACAAACATGGAAGGCTCTGAGGCATAGGGAGCAGCAGGCGGGGTGCTCTAGGATGTAGGCAAGGGCCCACAGCCCAGCTCACTAGCTAGCCAAGAGGGGCTTGCTAGCTCTGGAAGATGTGTGATTCCTCAGCTGGAGTAGCCTTGGAGCAGGTGAGGGTCACACAAGCCCAGATGCTGCAACCAACAGGCAAAGTACAAAAGGAAAGCAGAGCTGAGGTGCTGTGTCTGGTCAGCTGCCCATGTTGAAGGACCTCAGCATGGATGCTCCAGGATCTCTGTGAGACTGTGCAGCTTTGGTTTGGACATGTGGATTGACCCTGGACAGAGGACTTGGCATACTGACATGCTGACAGGTAGGCAAGCATGGCCCAGATGGTAGCAGCTGAAGTTCAGCAACATCTGGAAAGCCAGAGGTCCTCCACTTGACATAGCTGGCTGTTGACCAACATATGGCTGCCTCTGAAAGGGAACATAGTGATCAAAGCTAGTGGTTTAAGAACAACATATTTTTTACAGGAAGATGATTCGTCTACCAATAATTTCTGCTCATTACTGACGAGCGTCCTAAGATGCATGCTCAGATCATGTGTGATGGGGCTCCCTATCATCCCACCATAGTTGTCAAGTTTTCCCTTTTCTCGCGAGGAGGCCTATTCAGCATAAGCGAATTTCCCTTAAAAAAGGGAGAGCTTGACAGCTATGCATCCCATGTGAACTGAGAGTGCTCTTAAAAAACCCATCACTTCCTTATATTTATTTAGCCAGGCAGGCATCTAAAGGTAAAGGTAAAGGACCCCTGACAGTTAAGTCCAGTCGCGAACACCTGTGGGGTTGCGGCGCTCATCTCGCTTTACTGGCCGAGGGAGCCGATGTTTGTCTGCAGACAGTTTTTCTGGGTCATGTGGCCAGCATGACTAAGCCGCTTCTGACGAAACCAGACCAGCGCATGGGAACGTCGTTTACCTTCCCACTGGAAGGTATCTACTTGCACTGGCGTGCTTTTGAACTGCTAGGTTGGCAGGAGCTGGGACAGAGCAACGGGAGCTCACCCCGTGGCAGGGATTCGAACCGCCGACCTTCCGATCGGCAAGCCCTAGGCTCAGTGGTTTAGACCACAAGACCACCTGTGTCCCGGGCAGGCATTTAAACACTGCCTATTCAACAAAGTTCTCTCTGCAGTGGGAGGTGTGCAAGTTGTATTTCAGAAAAGGTTATCTGTCACTGTCAGTCAGAGCCTCTGATAAGTTTCTAAAGAACCTAAGGCTCTCTTGAACTACTATTTCAAAAACACATACGGTATCTAAATCATGGAAACATAAAATTTAAATGCAGGAATGGGCACTCCACTCTGGATCCTGGTAAAGCTACCAGAGTCATACTTGTACAATTCATATATGGCTAACACAACAAATGTTTTAACAACATTTCACAAACCATTAAAACTGGAATGAGTGCTTGACTTTTTTTAGTCATCTTGATCTCGTAAATGTCAGTGAAACCAAAGTGCATGAATCTGAGAAATCTGGTTTATCCAGTTTGTGTACTTTCCTCCTAAAGTTCCAGGATATTTTTCCTTGATACAACCTCCAGTTAGCTTCTTTTCTAAATTAGATTTTGATTCTTTCTGATGTCTTTCTACTGAGGCGATGGTATACAAATAATACAGGACTTCTTAAGTCGGTTGAAAATATGTAATACTGTATGTAAAAAATATGTTTTCAGAAAAAATAAGCCATAGTGTTTCCCCCTCCCCCCCAAAAAGTCAACAGGGTCATAATCCAAAACTTCCAAATGCAGGAGCTTCCTGTTCTCTTCCATGCCCTGTGTGCGTATATGCACATAAAATTTATTTTCCCATGGGAAGCTGCCCCCCCCATTAAAGGAACAGAAAAGCTTTTGCATGAGCATACTGAACATGCACATTAAAGTGACTGCCTAGATTTCCACATCTAGGCTGCAAATGAAACATATTAATGTAATTTCACATCCATGATAGGAACATAAGGAACTCCCTTATCCTGAGTCATCTTGGATAGCCACAGGCATCATTGGCAAGTAGAGCAGGAATTTACAATTCTTTCAGCAGCTGGCTCAGCCACACTTTGGGGATGGGGAAACAAGGAGAGGCGTGAGCAGTTCCAAAACGGCCTTGATGCTCAGGTGCTTGAGGGTTTCCCAAAGCATCCAGATGGTCATTATGAGAACAGGATGCTGGCCCTGGATAGCTCAGATGGTTAGAGCATGGTGCTGATAATGCCCAGGTTGCAGGTTCAATTCCTGTACGGGACAGCTGCATGTTCCTGCAATTCAGAGGGTTGGATTATGATCCTCGGGGTCTCTTCCAACTCTTCAATTCTATGATTCTATAATTCTAAGAGAGGGACGCGGGTGGCGCTGTGGTCTAAACCACTGAGCCTCATGGGCTTGCCGATCAGAAGGTCAGCGGTTCACATCCCAGTGACGGAGTGAGCTCTCATTGCTCAGTCCCAGCTCCTGCCAACCTAGCAGTTCGAAAGCACGTCAAAGTGCAAGTAGATAAATAGGTACCGCTCCAGTGGGAAGGTAAATGGCGTTTCCATACCCTGCTCTGGTTTCAGTGTTCCGTTGCGCCAGAAGTGACTTAGTCATGCTGGCCTCATGACCCGGAAAAACTGTCTGTGGACAAACGTCGGCTCCCTCGACCTGTAAAGCGAGATGAGCACCGCAACCCCAGAGTCGCCTGCAACTGGACTTAACTGTCAGGGCTCCTTTAGGTAAAGGTAAAGGGACCCCTGACCATTAGGTCCAGTCATGACCGACTCTGGGGTTGCACGCTCATCTCGCATTATTGGCCGAGGGAGCCGGCGTATAGTTTCCAGGTCATGTGGCCAGCATGACAAAGCTGCTTCTGGCAAACCAGAGCAGCACATGGAAACGCTGTTTACCTTCCCACTGTAGCGGTTCCTATTTATCTACTTGCATTTTGACGTGCTTTCGAACTGCTAGGTGGGCAGGAGCTGGGACCAAACAACGGGAGCTCACCCCGTCACAGGGATTCGAACCGCCGACCTTGTGGTCAGCAAGCCCTAGGCTCAGTGGTTTAACCACAGCGCCACCTGGGTCCCTCAGGGCTCCTTTACCTTTTTATAATTCTAACACTAGATGGGCCATTAGCCTGTTCCAGCTAGCTCTTGTTATGTACTTGGTAAGCCTGCCAACATTTGATCTGGCTAATTTAAGGACAGATTTATTACAGGACCAGGTCACGACGAAGAGGCCAAAAGGAGCAATAGTAGCAGATTCAGTGTCAATGTCAAATGCTTTGGGTCATGACAAGTGCCAGCATGAAGTCAGATGGAAATGTATTTACTGTTGGCGTTGGAGGCCAGGACATGATCATTGAGTTGCTTAAAATGTTAGGCTATTTTGAAGGAGAGAATGTACCAGAATGCCCAATCATATCTAAAGCTATGGCCATGGACTCCCCTTTTGTGAATGGGGCAGAGGGCCCTATCCTCATATAGTGTACTGGGCTCTGTAAATCTTCTTGGGACCTTGTTACGAACAAGGGGTGAATAATCTACCTCTCTTTTAAATCAGAGCCAGTGAAGGCGGTGAAGGTCCTGTGTGAGTGCCTGGAGGCAGTTGGAGGATGGATGGCAGCTAATGGATTGAGGTTGAATCCTGACAAGACAGCAGTACTGTTTTTGGGAAACAGGAGGTGGGCAGGTGTGGAGGACTCCCTGGTCCTGAATGGGGTAACTGTGCCCCTGAAGGACCAGGTGCGCAGCCTGGGAGTCATTTTGGACTCACAGCTGTCCATGGAGGCACAGGTTAATTATGTGTCCAGGGCGGCTGTCTACCAGCTCCATCTGGTACGCAGGCTGAGACCCTACCTGCCCACAGACTGTCTCGCCAGAGTGGTGCATGCTCTGGTTATCTCCCGCTTGGACTACTGCAATATGCTCTACGTGGGGCTACCTTTGAAGGCGACCCGGAAACTGCAATTATTCCAGAATGTGGCAGCTAGACTAGTGACTGGGAGTGGTCGCCGGGACCACATAACACCGGTACTGAGAGATCTACACTGGCTCCCAGTACGTTTCCGAGCACAATTCAAAGTGTTGGTACTGACCTTTAAAGCCCTAAATGGCCTCGGTCCTGTATACCTGAAGGAGCGTCTCCACCCCCATCATTCAGCCTGGACACTGAGATCCAGCGCCGAGGGCCTTCTGGCGGTTCCCTCATTGCAAGAAGTAAGGTTACAGGGAACCAGACAGAGGGCCTTCTCGGTAGTGGCACCCGCCCTGTGGAACACCCTCCCAGCAGATATCAAGGCAATAAGCAATAAGAGAATTGTGAAGCAGAGCTCAGTGAGTGTCCTGGGTTGTTGATGTTTTGCATGCCTAGAAGTCAGGGAAGTTCTGAAATTCTGAAATAAACAGTTACAGTTGTGGGGCGGGGGGGGGGAGGAATTCAAGGTATGGAAAGCTAGTTTGATTTCCTCACCATTTTGTTTCTCCCTTCTCCCCCATTTCATTGTGAAATTTAGGGTGTGCACACACAGGAAAATTCATTGAGACAAATAACACTTTATTTAAGCACACAGAACAATCCCCAAAAGCCATTTTGACTCTCCCAAAATGACCTCAAAGCTTCCCCCTTGTCTTTTCACTTGCATATCCCATTAATAAAACTGCCTGGGATGTAGGGGCTTACCCCTCCCTGGAAACCCAGTCTGGCAAGTTTCTGTTAAGCTGTCAATAGATAAAGGTAAAGGGGCCCCTGACCATCGGGTCCAGTTGTGTCCGACTCTGGGGTCGTGGCGCTCATCTCGCTCTATAGGCCGAGGGAGCCGGCGTTTGTCCGCAGACAGCTTCCGGGTCATGTGGGCAGCATGACAAAGCCGCTTCTGGCGAACCAGAGCAGCACACGGAAACGCCGTTTACCTTCCCGCCGGAGCGGTACCTATTTATCTACTTGCACTTTGATGTGCTTTCGAACTGCTAGGTGGGCAAGAGCTGGGACCGAGCAACAGGAGCTCACCCCTTTATAGGGATTCGAACCGCCGACCTTCTGATCAGCAGGCCCTAGGCTCAGTGGTTTAACCCACAGCGCCACCTGGGTCTCAGGTGGGTCCCAGGTGCCAATAGATATTAGTTTGTAAATAAAGAATTTAGAAACAAAGTAAAGCAATCCCCCGACTGCCTAGGAAATGCTTTATCAGATATCCTGGCAGACAGGAGAGAAGCTTCATGCTCAAATTTCTGTGGGACATTGCCTCCTGTGATGTATGTCTGATGCTTTTGGGTTGGTCTTGGGCTAAGGAGTGGACAATTTCAAAAGTCTTACAGGGGTTTGAACTCCATTGTTCTGGGTCTCTCCTACCTCCTTGCAATGAGGGGAGGGAACTCTGTTGCAACAGAGAAATAAAGATCTGCCTTTCTCTCCACTGGATCCTACCTCCATCTATTCTGCTCTGACCCATCACGGACTTCGGGGACTCAGAGTCCCATGGGGAGTTGAGCAGCAAAAGCCAAAGCCCAATTTTTACATCACCATATACTTCATCACTTTTCCTTTTCCCATTAGTATTCTTTACCTCTTTCATTTGTGTTCTCCATTCCTTGAAATAACGTAACAGACTAAATCTAGCAGCAACAGCAGCAACAGCAGGATTAATAAGGAGTTTTGGAGTGTTTGGTGAGTGGCAGGCCTGACATACAGTGCAAGAATGCAGGAAGCTGTAAAGGGCAAAGGTTTTGACAACAGCAGTCTCTTGTGACGTAAATGGAGTACTGTGCAGAGTTTGACTGAGTGAAGTGAGGCTTTGGCTCAATTATGGGGTCACCAAAATGTGGTTCCCATGATACAATGTTAGAATGTGTCCTGGAATGCACTGCTAGACGAAGAACTCAAATTCCCAGCTTGGTTTTTGCCCAAGACTTAATACATAGATCAGATCAGTACACAGGCAAAGCACCAGAGCAGTTAGCTCCGCCACCCGGAGCAGCGTGCACCCAGGGGCGGGGCTAGCACCCCAGGGGTGGGGCTAGAATCCCAGGGGAGGGCCTAGTATCCCAGGGATGGGGGAATGTCCCAGGGGGGTGGGGGAAGCATCCTGGGGGTACGTGGCCATCCATCTTCGATGTGACAGCCCTTCTCTTCTCTTTACCAGGCTAAACATACCCAACTCTCTCAATTGTCCTCATAAGGCTTGGTTTTCTTGTTCACTCTCCCCTGCAAACATTCTAGCTTGTCAATATCATTCTTAAATGGTGGTGCCCAGAGCTGGACATGGTACTCCAGATGTGGTCTGACCAAGGCAGAAAAAGCAATGTCCCTTGATTGGGACACTATACTTCGGTTGTTGCAGCCTAGAATAGCGTTAGCATTTTTTGTTTGCTGCATCACATTGATGACTTGTGTTAAGCTGGTGGTCTACTAATACTCCTAGATTATTTTCACATGTGTCTCTCATCTCATATTTGTGCAGCTTATTTTTCCTGCCTAAGTGCAGAACCTTACATTTGTTCTGATTGAAATTCATTTTGTTAGCTTTGGCCCAGTTTTCCAATCTGTTAAGGTCATATTGAACCCCAATTTTTTTTGTCTGCAGCATTGGCTGCTGTTTTCAAGAGGGCAAGGAATGAGCTAGATGGCTTTTATATTTATAAGAAGTAACAGAGGCACTGTATATAAGAAGAGAATGATGGTTAGCTGCAAGAACGGACTTACAAGAAGTGAAGGCTCAAGTGGATATTAAAGAAGAGATTATGTGGCTACAGGAGGAAATGGTTATTTTTAAGAAATCATATTAAATTAAAGTAATTTGGTTTGATTTGCAATAATTTTGAAAACTAATAAAAATAATTTATTTTTTAAAAAAGGAATGAGCTAGATGGCTAGACTGTATGAACTAGAGAAAAGAACTGAAAAAGTACACATGTATTATGCTTAGTAAACCAGGGTTACCATATTTCAAAATGTGAAAATCCAGACACAAAAGTTGCTGAGCTTTTTCCCCTCTTTTTTTTGGCAAATAATGCAGTCTTTAAGCTAATTATAAAATAAGGAAAATCGCCCAAAAAATCAGTACTTCCAATATGGTCCGGGTCTTAGATACTGTATATCTACCATAAGTCACCTCCAGACCTACAGAATTCAGTCACAAACTGGAAATTTTGCTCCGAGCAATTAAAGTCGCCTAACGTGATCTGTTGTTCTGACACAACAAATCCACTTTTTTATTATTATTACAAAAATGACTTTTGTGGTTAAGAAAGCAATGGGGAAATGCACTACAATGCATGGGATAAACATTTATTTAACACAGGCATCCCCAAAACAGATGTTTTGGACTACAATTCCCATCTTCCCCGACCACTAGTCCTCTTAGCTAGGGATCATGGGAGTTGTAGGCCAAAACATCTGGAGGGCCGAAGTTTGGGGATGCCTGATTTAACAGGAAGATGTATAACCAGTGTGAAAGCAATTGAAGGTGGAATCAGGTTGGATGCTCACTGTCATGTGACAGTCCCACAAACAAATCAGAATGAGCACTGGAGCCAACACCTAGGGGCCGAGGTCTCTTCAGCCCAATAAAATATATGATGGGGCCTCTCCCCCAAGTTGATGGACGTTGCCATTCAGATGGGGTGTGCACACCCCATCATATGATTGATTATGTGGGGTGGGGCTTACCTGCCCCTCCAAAATTTTATTCAAGTTGGCACTCCTGAGAATAAGTGCTCTATTAAGACTAGGCATCCTCTAACCTCCAGGCAAGCTTTGTGCAGCAAATCAGGATGAATCCTATATAATAAAGTCCCCGTGTCTCTGCGTCCAGTCCCTGTGTCCCTGGGTTTGCGCTACTGCGCATGTGCCCCACGGACACAGGGACTGGACGCAGAGACTGGACGCACACACCTCTCCCCACCGATGAAGAGAACCAGAACCCAGTAAACGAGCCACTGGCAGCTTCTCCTCCCGCCTCCCGCTCAAGAGCGGCTGCTGCTGCGGAACAGCGAGATGCTCAACGAAGCCACCATCTTCCCGCACCCCATTCTCCCACCTGCTCAGCGCTCGGCCTCTTCAGCTGCTCGGTGGTCCATCGGGGGAGCCTGGGGCCCTTGGTGCACATCCCCGCCGGTGGAGGCGGCGACGGAGGCAGCGCCTACGTGGTCCCAGGGCTTCCCCTCCATTCCCGCCCGGCCGCCCGTTGTGCCCGCCTCTCCGGGCAGCACGGTGTGATGCCGCGGCCCCGGCTTCTCCTATAGCCGAGCGCCAGGGTTGCGATCTGGCCTTGCCGCGGCCGCTGCTGACACACGCGCTCTAGCACCCATTATTTTAACGGGCTTCAAGATACTAGTTGTGTAATAAATAGGTCACCCAAGTTCACAGACTTCAGCAAAAAAAACCAACAACAACATGCTTCCTGGTTATATGCAGGGAAGGATGGTGATCAGACAACCATCTGTTGATCATTCACTGTAGAGAGAAACATAACTAGAGTAACTCTCCTCTGCAATGCTTGAGGAGGAGATCATCACTGCTTTCTGCTGGGCCAGCAACATCATATGTGAGGTGTTTTGCAGCTCACACTTAGCAAGAAGTGTCCCCACAGGCAAGCAGGATTCAGTTTCTTTTCCTGCTCAATACATGTCTGTGTAGATGGGGGAACACCCTGTTTTGGGGTGGGAAAAGCTTTCTGAAACTTGAATCCTAGCACACATTTGCCAGCAGAAGCAGGTGCAATACATGGTATCATTTTACTTTCTTTCTTCCCCCTTCCCCCTTCTTGCTTAAAATAGGACAGTCATTATGGCGATACAGGAGGAATAGAATTTCTCAGACCTAGAAATAGGTTTACAGCAACAAGCCCTCTTAAATTACTATTTTGCAATAGCCTTCTTTTTCCTCTTAATTTTTTTCTAAGTATTCCTCTCTCTCTATATATATATATATACTGTATATATGTTCTCTTGTAATTTTGTCGCTGAAGCTTTGCAGTCCAGTCAAATTATTATGTGACCCAGGTATTTAAAATAAAAAGGCATGTGTGGTAATAAACATTTGAAAAGACTACCAAACTCACATCCCAAATTCTTCTCTGAGAACTTGAGGCCATTTTGAATGCAAGAACATTCCCTTCAGTTGTTAGATTCGGATATTTCATGTAAATTTCTGAGATATGACTGCCTCCAGGGCTCATTCAGTCCTCTGCCACTTTTCCCCTGGGGAAAACCTGAGGTTTAGTGCTGAATCAGAACAAGCAGCAATTGGGTTTTTCGCAGATTGCCATTTGTTCCAATTAAGCGCTAAAGAGCAGAGTTTCTGGGGGAAAGCAGGGCAGAGGCAAAACCACTCGGACCTATGCCTAGAAAACATGGGACAAGTGCAAAACTGCTTGAACCTGTGCCTTCTAGGCATGGGACAAGCAGAAGTGTGAGTGAGCCCTAAGTGTAGCTAAACAAATGGATATTTGTGATTTTCCAATATGGCAGCTTTCCTCCTACATGGAGTTTTTGGAACTTTCAGGATGTTTATCATGACTCTTCAATTTTCAGCATTTACTCTAAATCAGTGTTTCCCAGTGTCTCCAGCCACTTTTGGACTACAGTTCCCATCATCCCTGAGCACTGGTCCTGCTAGCTAGGGGTGATGGGATTTGTAGTCCAAAAACAGCTGGGAAACTCTGCTTTAAATGGCTGGGCTGTGTTGGTTGGTTTGTGTATACACAAACTGTATACCGTATACACAGCAGGTCCAGTGCACCCATGAGGCATGATGAAGTGGTTGTCTCAGGACCACAGACTCTGGACAGGTGAGAGGAGTGATGGCAGGCATTGGCGCCAGACTTCTGCACACCCTCATGCCCCTCCCTGCCCCCTTCCACAGGGCCACCCCCCAGCGACTGCAGAGAAAGAGGAAGCAGGGGCGGCATTTTCCATTGTGCCTGGAGTGAATCAATATCTCTCTTGACTTGACTCATAGGCTATTAAAAGTTGGGCTTGATGCAAGAGTTGGCTAGACAATAGCTGAAATCACCTCAGTAAAAACACACAAACAAGGGCACAGGAAGCTGTCTTAAACTGAGACAGATCTTTGGTCCATCTAGTTCAGTACTGTCTGCCCTGATTGGAAGCAACTCTCCAGGCTGCACACACAGGATAGCCCCTCCCTAACTCTGCCACTGTATTGTGGTCACGCACACCAAACTAGAGAGTCGTGGCTGATGGTTGTTACCTCTAGGGACTAGCAGGGGTGGGAGGAGAGCAGCCTGGGATGTGGTACCTAGTGGGAATTAGAAGCACCAACACAGCATAACCTTACAGTGATCCATGCGGGAGGCACGTTTGCAATCCGCAGCATTCGCAACCCACATTTGCGTGTCTGCGCATGTGCAGGCCGTGATTCGGCGCTTCTGCGCATGCGCAAAGTGCGATTCAGCGCTTCTGCACATGCATGTGCGCTGAAACCCGGAAGTAACCCGTTCCGGTACTTCTGGATTCGGCATGGGAGCGCAACCTGAAAAGACGCAACCTGAAGCATCTGTAACCCGAGGTATGACTGTATATCCCAGATCCCAGCCGTCTGATCTGTCCTTGGTTACTGCTGGGTTGATGATAAATCCTGGCAGCCAGTATGCATGAAGGAGAAGGTGGAAGTTGGGGAGGGAGAGCAAAAAGTGCTGGGAAAATAACCCACAGACGCTTGGGGGGGTGGGGGTGGAAATAACCAAGGCAGGGCCTGACTGGTCTGGGTCATATCCCCATAGCTACAGGCTGCTCAGTAAGCTCCTTCCAGCTGCCTTTTGACTTTAGGAACACAACTGCATTCCTTGACCCTGGCCCCTTTGTTTTGACTGCCTCATAGCTCTCCTACACTCATTAACTTCTTAAGCTGCTGCTCACAAGACACTGGCCAAGGCTGTTTTTTCCGTCCGGTTTCTTCGACTGCATTGCACTTTGCTTCATTCTGGGCCTTGGCTTCCATCACATCAGTTCCAAACAGGAGGCTTTATCGTTTTGGAGGACAACAGGTCAGGAAACCTTGGTAAGTCTCTCTTTCTTTTGTGTGTGTGTGTGTGTGTGTGTGTGTGTGTGTGTGTGTGTTTAAAAAAAAAATCATAAGCATTAAAAAAATAAAATGTTAGGATTTCTCCGGTGGAGCATCTGTTTTGCAGGCAGAAGGTCTCAGAGCTGGTCCTCGGTACTTCCAGGCAGGGCTTGGAGTGTCCCCTGCCTGAACCCCTGGAAAGTCACTGTCATTCAATGTAGACAATACTGAGCAAGATTGACCATTGATCTGCAGCTTTCTGTGTTCCTGTGCTCAGACACCAGTGTTGAAATGTAACACGCACCTGGAAGTGTTCCAACAAAAGGCAGAGAAAAGTAAGCTTTCAGTACAGTACTGCAAAGTTTGCATGGGATTTTGGTCCGGGAGCAACAGCCCATGAGGAAAAGTTGTGGCATTTGGGACTTCTTAGTTTAGAGAAAAGAAGAGTAAGAGGTGACATGATAGATGCTTATAAAATGATGTGTTGCATGGAGAAAGCGGATAGGGAATTTTCCTCCCTCCCTCTCTCACAACACAAGAGTTTGTGGGCATCCAACGAAGCTGAATATTGATGGATTCAGGAAAGGTAAAATTAAGTACTAATCCACAAAGTGCATAACTAAACTGTAGAGCCCACTCACACAAGAGGCAGCGATGGCCACCAACTTGGGTGGCTTTAAAAGAGGATTGGACAAATTCATGGAGAAGGCTTTGCAATGGCTATGCTCTACCTCCACTGTTGGCCTCTGCTTGGCCACTGTGAGAACAAGATGCTGGAGCAGATGAGCCACTGGCGTGATCGACAGGCTCTTCTTGCATTCTATGTGGACCAACCGGGGATAGAGATCTTCTCCCAATGCCCCAGCATTTTCCTCCCATCTGCTTGTCTTCAGAAGAGGACACGGTGAACATTGGGAAGGGGATGCAGTGACCATTCCACCACTGTTCCGCACCATATTTGAGGGTCTGCATGTTGCAGATCAAATTGACCCAAGAGAAGAGGGAGGTTCCACCAGCTTAATTTAGGCACATTGAGCGGGCTTCCCCATTTGTCACTTCTTGCTAAATTTCTTTTGTGCCCCTCTCTTGTGGAACCCCATGTTTTCAAACTGTAAAGGAGATTAGTCTGAGTGAAACTGACTTTACCAAGGTTACTGAGCAAGCTTCATACTTGAGCAGGGATTTGAACCTAGATTCCCTACCGGGAACAACATTTTCAGCCGCCAGCAACCGAGCAACCAATTTAACCCATCCTAGGGCCAAGTCTTATTATGTGACTTTTTTTTTTGACTCAGGGATAAAAAGTACCCAAATTTATTTGAATCCCCATGCAATTCCACTGGAATTGGAACGTTTTACCCCCATTGCAACCTTACTCTACGATCTCTGACTTAGAAAGAAGGTATCCAAGTACCTGTGCACATGTCAATGGCTGGATTTCCCTGCAATAAGAACTGGAGGGGACAGAGATTTTGCCCATTGCCACTTCTATTTTTATTGCAAGGAAACATGGACACTTGAACCAGTGCACCATATTCACAATGGATGGGGCTGCTCATCTTGTAGCTGACTATAAAAAAATTAAGTGGGAAGCAGGCTTTAGTGTAATCTCCCTGGAGTCCACAGGAGTGCTCCAAGTCTGCTCTGGAACGTGCCGACTTCTGCCAGCCTTCACCAACCTGGTGCAGCCAGACTTAAATACTGTATATAAAATGTTCACAGTAAAAGAAGCATATACCCTTTTGCTGAGCAAGCTGTTATGAGCATGTCGGGACATTCTCACACATGTTGTTCAGGCTTGGTGTGAGATCCTTTTCTTTATTCATCATCTCTCAAGCGACTCGTTTTTGACCCATTCTTTTTAGACCTCTCCTTTATTTTGCTTGAATCTTGTCCCTGGTTTAAGTCATGTAGTTCTTTTCTCCTGAATTTGCCTGCAACTGTGTCTGTGGTCACCCCCCCCCCCAAAGACATCATGAAAAACAAAATCTAAGAATGTAGAGGAGGGAAAACATAATCGACTTGGCAGTTTCCTTTTTCTTCAGCAAACACCAGTGAATTTCCTAGAAATTCGGGGGGGGGGGCCCTTGGCTGTAGCCCTGGCAGTTGTTGTTCATTAGCAAACTTGAGCGGCTTGGGGGAAAGCAGTTTCCTTGATGTGCTGCTGCTGCTGCTGCTGCTGATTTTGGTTACCCTGCTGTGGGGATACAAATAGCAGCACACAGAGAGGGGAGCATTCATATTCATATCACTTACCCTTCCTGCCAGGCAGCTGCTTGCTTACTTACAGCCTTAGCTCACTTTTGAGTTCCTGAAGTTACAGCCATCTTCTTGTTAAACAGGACATCAGCGATCCATGGGTAAGCATTAACCGTCCTCTGATATTTATTTACCAGCTGTAGGTCAGAACAATAGCCTCCTTTTGATATGAGAGATGGGGCATTTGAAGGGTAGAGCATGTGTCGATTTAGAGTTTACTTCTAAAAATTGTAGACTAGCTGGAAAACCAGGTCATTTTATTCTCCTATCGTGGAGGGGGGTGTTCAGTTTTTTACACTGGATAATAAACGTAAGTCCAGACTGCGATGTGCTTTTTGGATGGGTGGCTTATAATATGTCTTTGGGGGAGGTTGTTTTGCACACTTGGCCTGTGTCCATCCCTACAAGAAACATTCCTCTTCCCAGCATGCATTTGGACATGCTCAATAGCTGTGTTTTGAAGTTTGATACAAGCAAGCACAACTGGCTTTCCATCACCAGGGCTGACGCCATGCCTGGCTCACAACAGCTGTTTTTAACAAACATTTACCAGTCAACTACTGTATTGCATCAATGATTAAGGGCATTAAAAACAAAACAAAAACCAGAAACCCAAGGTAAGTTAATCTAGAGTGCTTTCTTCTGCTTTGGATGCACAGTCATTGGCATCAATGTGGCTCGAGAGGAATGAGGTGGAAAGAATCCCTAGTTGATGATTCAACTTCCCTTGATCTTAAAGTAAGGGATGTACTTTAAGTGGAGAAAGCAGCAATTACCTCGGATGAACTAAAGCTTGGCCCTGCCAATTTGCGGAAAGCACACAGCGTGTCTGGCAGGCATTTGTGGCAGCAGAAAACTGCTCCCTGTTCAATCCAGGACAGTTCAGTTGAAATAACAAGTCTGATTCACATGAACAACCTCGGGGGCAACCATCTGGAAACAACCTGGGATTATCTCTGATTGTGTGAACAAGCCCTATGTCATATTGTGCTACTGAGTTTCTTTCAACATTTTATTTTGATGCAAGATAGAACAGTGGTCAGCAACCAGATTGGTTAGTGGGCCATTCCTCTACAACACCCCTAAATTTACAAGGCTATAAACAAACTCTGGGGGTGGGGATAGTCTTTTTCCTTGCTCCACATGGCTGTGTTAAATTATGACGTGGTTGATGGCAGCTGCACAACTTTCCAGTTACATTCACGCCAACTGGAGTAATGGAGGATTTTGCAGGAGAAAGGTGAGGGTGAGATAGTAAGTGAACAAATCTAGCTGCTGTGGTTCTGCAGTGGCTGAAATGTTCTCCAGGCAGAGCCCACTGTTGCAGGCAACACCAAGGGAGGTGTTCAATTAGGGGTGAGCAACTTCGAGCACAGGGACTGTATGCGGCCCTCTGGGCCTCCATACCTGGCCCTCAGAACTCTCCCCAGAGCACACCCTTCACTGGTCTTGCTTCCTCCCTTGAGTGGCTTTGGCTTACAGGAAATTTATCCTTGAGCTCTGATAATGCCTCTTCTTCACATGGAGCAAGGATTCAGTGTTGTGTGTGTAGAAACTAGTTTATGGTACGAAGGTAAATTTTTCATTACTTGAATTGCCCACATTTGCCTGTGGCCCCATCCACCATGGGCATGTGGCCCTCAAAAGGCTGTTCAGGTGGGAACGTGGCCCTCAGGCTGCGAACAGTTTTCTCACCCCTGGATTCGATGAAGTCAACAGTAGTAGCTGGTGGCCATTGGGAGTGGTGGGGCGGAATGCACAAGGAACCATAGTCAATGTGAGGCAGAGCCAAGTAGTTCTGGCTTTGCTCCCATCCCCATTCCTGTTCAACAAGGACAACACTGAGACGAAGGAGGAAGCTGACAGGCCCTAAAACTTCTGAACTGGTGGTGAGTAAGAAGGCAGGCATTTGGGGTCTGCTTGAGGGCAGACTGAGGTAGGTGGCACACTGCCCCATTGGCCCAAGCACTCTTTAGATCAGGGTTGTCAGCCTTTTTCGACCCACAGCATTTCTGTTTTCTAATTTCACTAATATTATATATGTTTTCATGCAAACTTTCCCCAAATATATGCATTTTTAACGTGCGTGATATGAGTAGAGAACTGCATCGCAAAATTCGGATAGAACAGTTGTATTTCGGTTCGCGTTAAAATGCAACTCAAATCAAATTTCCCCTTACACCACTATGCAGTTAAAACGGGGCTACAATGTGATTCCTGGTGTTCTCTGTGTCCTGCCAGCTTTGCAGACAAAACATTCTCTTCTTCCCCTCACTTCCAGGTAATGATTAACTGAAGATCATGACAGGCTCCTGGACAGCGTGTTGCAATAAAAAGAGCATACCCAAGAATGGATTGCATGAATTGGATTCAGTGGCAGAGAACAAGAAGGAAAAAATGCAGATGAAGCAAGAGATCACCTTGCTCAATGGCATTTCTTTGATAGTAGGGAACATGATCGGCTCGGGGATTTTTGTGGCTCCCAAGGGTGTTTTGATGTACAGTGGCTCATATGGACTCTCGCTCCTCCTCTGGGCCCTTGGTGGGATCTTTTCATTGTTTGGAGCACTGTGTTATGCTGAACTGGGGACATCCATTATTAAATCAGGAGCAAGCTATGCCTACATTCTAGAAGCTTTCGGAGGTTTTATAGCTTTTATCAGACTATGGTCTTCCTTGCTCATTATTGAGCCGACAACTCAGGCCGTCATTGCAATCACTTTTGCCAATTATATTGTTCAGCCGATATTTCCCTTCTGTGAGCCACCCTATGGAGCAGTTAGGTTGATTGCGGCTGCCTGCATCTGTAAGTAAAATTCTAGTCCGTCAATGCAACAATTTATTTTGATTATGCAAGTTCAGGCCACGAACTGACAGTTTCATGGGTCTTCTGAGGGAAGGTTGTGTACTAAATGCCTAGGCTCCTGCCACAGAATCAGAGGAAAAACTGGATTCCAACAGACCTGATAGGAAAATGGGATGGGTGTGTGTTAATTATTAAGGCAGTTTAGTAACCATCTGTTAATTACAGGGCTATGAAAGAAACAAAGTTTTTTTCCCCCAAGACCCTGGAGAGTCATACATGGTAGGCAGCATGGGTCAGAAAGCTCCTGGTTTTCCAGCGTTTTTCTAGTGCTTCTCGGATATTAGAGATAAACAACAACAGTATCCACCAGCTTTTTCTGAGGAATGAACATCTATTGTTAATAACAGAATGCTGGGATAGAGAAGTCAGGAATGGGGAGCCTATGGCCCTCAAGATGTTAGTGGTCCATGGCTTCCATCATCCTTGACCAGGCTAGCTGGGGTTGAGGACATCTGGAGCAAAACCATCTGTTTCCCCATCCCTGAGACAAACAGCAGTGCGATCCAGCAAGACATCCTTTTGAGGTGATGGTGGGAAGATGATATTGTCATACTGTGTGTGTAGTCCAACTGATTACTTTGGGAATTGTAGCTTTGGGAGGAGAATAAAGATCTCCTTAAAAAAAAAAACTCTCAGCACCCTAAACAAACTACAGCTCCCAGAATTCGTTGGAAGAAGCCATGCTGCTTAAAATGGTATCACAGTTTCTTTAAATATACGGTGTGAATGTGGCTCTAAGACATGCTAAGGCACTAAGCTATGTCAGGTTGAAGAGTTCCCATACCATTAGCCCAAAAATGCTACTTGGGAAGGGTATTTTTTTTTGTTATCAGATATGACAGTTTTGGAATCTGATTTCTTTGTTCCTTTTAGTCTTTAGCCAATTATGAAAAGCTTGAAATTTTGTTCTTAAAAGCTTTTTAAGAGCCCCCTCATAATCTGAGGCCAGAATTTCCCAGACATACCGTATATGGAATACTGCTGTCTCTAGCAGTGTCCGGGCAGAAATCGGTAAAAAGCTCAACAACTTTTCTCTCTGGATTTTCACTGTTTGAAATATGGCAACTCTAGCTGCATCTCCCCAGAAGCCAATATATTTTTTTCATAGCAAACTGCAACCTTGTCTCTGAATGCTAGAGGGCACTAAAAGAATGTTCTCACCGTGCTCTTATCTTGTTAGTGAAAAATAATTGGAGTTGTAAAAACAACACCCGCCCACTCCTGAAAACAGTTTTTGGTTATTTGTTTTGCACTCATATTGACAGCACTGTTTGATGTTTTAAGATTTTCCTTGGATTGCCAACCAAAAACTGACCCTGCATCAATCTTAGCTTTCTGAAGGGTATACCTATAAAATATGTGGGGTTTTCAGATGCCTGTTTGTCGTAACCCTTAATTTATATTTTTAGGCATACATTTTTAATAAATTGTGAATAAACCCTTTGTTCATCTTCATAACAGTCTTTTAAGGTATAGGTCATTTATTATGTCTATTTTAAAGATTGGGAACTGAGGCTGAGTGACTTGTCCAAAACCAAGTCAGTGTCACAAGTAGGACTTAAACCCAGCCAGCACAATCCTATTCATGTTTATTCCCAAAAAACTTCCACTGTGCTCACTGTGTGGCACAATTTCTCCAAAACCAGTTCTATCAACTGGAGCGGTATTGGGTATCTGTGTATTAACATCCTCGCACAGGAAGGAAGCCAAGATGATCAAGAGTCTGGAAACCAAGCCCTATGAGGAACAGTTGAAGGAGCTGGGTATGTTTAGCCTGGAAAAGAGGAGGCTGAGAAGAGATATGATGGCCATCTTCAAATATCTCAAGTGCTGTCACATGGAAGATGGAGCAAGCTTGTTTTCTCCTTCTCCAGAGAGTTGGACCCAAACCAATCGATTCAAGTTACAAGAAAGGAGATTCCAACTAAACATCAGGAAAAACTTTCTGACAGTAAGAGCTGTTCAGCGGTGGAACAGACTCCCACAAGAGATGGTGGACTTTCCTTCCTTTGAAGTTTTACAGCAGAAGTTGGATAGCCATATGTCATGTATTATCTAGTTGAGATCCCTACATTAGCAGGGGTTACACTAGATGACCCTCGGGGTCCCTTCCAACGCTACAATTCTATGATTCCATTTTTTCTCTTTTCTTTTCTCCCTATTCTTGATGAGTGCTGAGGCATGCTGAGAAAATGCAACTCTACAAAACAGATAATATGCAAATCCATTGTTTCCTTACTGAAAAACTGACTTCATTCCAATGTCTCTCCAATCCTGCCTTCCATCTGGGAGGCTACAGCATATGTGAAACAGAGATGCTTCACATTTGTGTAAATCAAGGGTGATTAATCTAAGGTTATCAGATGTCCCCGTTTCCCGGGGACAGTCCCCGGATTTACAAATCAGTCCCCTGACAAAATCCTATCATTCCTACTGAAGTTGAAAAGTGTTCCCGGATTCATTGAAAAAAATCTGGTAACTTTACATTAATCGGTGGCTCTCCAAGTATTATTAACTCCTATCTGGCCCAGCCAGCATAGCTCCTGATCCTGATTCAAATGACTGTTTGTTTCGATTTAAGTCCTTATCATAGCCAGTTGATCTCTTCTGCTGTTCCAAATAATAATAATAATAATAATAATAATAATAATAATAATAATAATAGGTTATGTTAATTGAAAAACGTCCAAGTCATCAGTATTCTAATGAAGTACAGCTAACTGGGTTTATCTAATTTGTATCCTGTTCTCTTATTAGGCTCCCTGACCTTTATTAACTGTGTCAATGTGAAGTGGGGAACCAGAGTACAAGACCTTTTCACATATGCCAAAGTCATGGCCCTTATTGTGGTAATAGCTGTGGGTCTTTATAAAATCACCCAAGGTAAGAACTTAACTTTCTGTGTGTAAATATGATAGCAAAACTGAACAGCATATAGACTCTGGGCTAGCTCATACTTTAATTCTGGGCTATTATTATTATTATGTTCTTCACACATGAACCAAGTATCCCAAGTATCAAGTGAGAAGAAGTTGTTACGTGAAGCAGGAATATACACAGACACACCCTATAGTCGATGCTGGCAGGTTTGTGGATGCCATGACACATGTAGAGAACATTCTGATTCTGCCCCTGTTTCATATAAGCTACATATTGGTTGTGTGTGGGTGGGCATGTAGATGTAAATAACTGCAGGCTTCTGATGTTTCCACAGGAGAAACTGATAACCTCAAGGAGCCATTTGAAGGCTCCACAGCAGATGCAGGATTCATTGCCCTTGCCCTTTACTCAGCTCTTTTCTCCTACTCTGGATGGGATACACTGAATTTCGTCACGGAAGAAATGAAAAACCCAGAAAGGTATACATGCCTGTCTTGGGTCATACCATTCTTGCATTAGGTGCCAATGTTTTATGCCAATTTCAAGCAGATCGTTGTTATTGGGTTTTTTTTTTTAATGTGCCTCCCTTTTGGTTTACCCTTCAATTGGTTGCAAATAACTTGTTTCGTTTCCTTTTGCAGGAACTTGCCCCTTTCCATTGCAATCTCAATGCCCATCGTGACTATCATTTACCTGCTGACAAATGTGGCCTACTATGTTGTGCTGGACATGGCTGCCCTGTTAGGGAGTGATGCTGTGGCCGTGGTACGTTGCAAATCCTGAGTTGGTAGAATCGCAGAGCGGGAAGGGACCTCAAAGGACATCTTGTTCAGCCCCTGCCAATACGGGAGATTCACCGCTATAGCATCCTTGATAGGTGGCCATCCAACCTCTGCTTTAAACCTCTAACAAAAGGCAATCCACCATGGGCTCAAGGCTCACAGAAGCTGTAGTTTACATCATCTGCAGGGTCCAGGTTGTGGAAGGCTGGCTCTTGCCTTCCACTGTGTCATGTAATTCTTCTCAATATTGATCCACAGCAAATTCCAACATATAGTTAGCAAAATAAAAACTTAAACACGTCGCAGGATTCCCCCAAAATATACCAGAGGCAATTAATGTTTCATCCAGCAGAGCTTTACTGCTACCGAAGGCAAATGAGCATAATGGTCACAAGTCCAATACATTCAGGATTGGCACAGGGGCGTACCCAGGATCAAAACTAGGGGGGGCAAGGGGCGGGGCCAAGGCACGGGAGGTAAGGGAGGAAGCACACACGGCGGGGCAGGGGAGGAGCCAGAGTGCGATGGCTGCCGGGCGAGGGGGCCGCCGCCGGCAGCAGCAGAAGCTGCTGAGTTCAATGGGACTTGCTCCCAGGGAACAGCGCACAACAGGGCAAGCTTCTTAGTGCCCGCTCCGCCAAGCGACACTAATGTGGTGGTCTTTTAAGGTGCCCCGCATGCCCAGAAGCACTCTCCTTTTTTCTTTTTCCCTCCTCTGAACGCAGTTCAGCAGCAGGATCAGCGGCAGCGGGATCCTGCATTCAGAGAATAATAAATCTGGGCCCATACATCTGTACTTGTTAACTGAATGCATGTGGTGCTGATTTTCCCTGTTGTCTGCTTCCAGAAGGGTGAAGAAGGAACCCTTCCTTGCATCTTATAAATATATTGCAGAGTGTATAATAAATATAATAATCTCCTTGCACACAGTTTAGGAGTTCACAAAATCCCACAGAGGTGATTTAATCCCACCAGTGGATTGTGATCAACCTTTTAAATACATATTAGTTTTACTTTCTCATGTTGTTTAACCATTCACTCACTGGCAATTTAGCTGCGTGTGACAGATAACTAAACTATTATAAGTGTGGCTTTTAAAAAGCTGTTCCAAGATTATGGTGGGGCATTGTTGTCAAAAATGAGCTCGCCCGACTTTGTGCTTGAGCTGTAAATTTCCGTGACAGTTGGCTGGCATTGTGAAACTAGCTGAGTGAGCCTATTTTCTTTCTTTCTTTTCTTTTGCAGACTTTTGGTAATGAGACTCTTAGCCATGCTAAGTGGATCATCCCTATTGCAGTGGCTATGTCTTGCTATGGAGGATTAAACTCATCAATTATTGCAGCTTCCAGGTAGGTGACATTCAGAAACTAGCACTGTGCAGGTGAAGCCAGTAGCATTCTGCCAGAAATGATTTTACTGAATAGTGTATCATACTGCAACAACTTAGCAAAGCTTCTGTCACTTTTTCTCTTATAAACTAAATGGATTGTGCTCCTCCCCCCCCCCCCGAAAAATCCAGCAGTAAAATGGCTGTAAAATACAATTGAATGTCAGTTACCAGAGTCACCTCTTGCATCTGAGATTCTGCTGTGCAGAGCTAGTCAGTTTTAGGCATTTTATAACAAGGATTAATTGGGTTTAATTCAATTGCACAATAATAAATTATAAGAGGATACATAGGAGCACGTATTCCATTTATCTTTTTGAATTTCCTATGTGAGATATATATATATATATATATATATATATATATATATATATATATATATATATATATAAGCTGTTCAGAACTCCAGATCCTCATTCCACTGGAAGCTGAAGAGCTTAGAATATTTTTCATTGCATTTTTTTTTTTAAAAAAAATACAAATTAATGGTTATTCTGCATACACTGCTAAATCAGCAGCATGGAAATGACATCAGACTGAAAAGGACCTCAAAAGCACGCTGCCACCTGGTGGTCTACTTTAGGAATGCAGAAAACTTTTCTTGCCATGCCTAATTCCACTTAAGGCCAAGCATACAGCACCAAGCAAATATTCTCTGGTACTGTACAAGGATAAACCGTATAAACTCTTGCCTTTCCATCACTCTCTGTGACAAATAGCTCAGGAGTTCTGCAAAGAGTTCTGCTGGCGTAACAAGCTGTGGGATGCTAGTCCCCCTTGTCACCTGGCAGCAGGTATGGGGAACCTTTGGCCCTTTGCTGAACTACAATTCCCATCATCCCTGGCCATTGACCATGCTTGCTGTGGGAGTTGAAGTCCAGCATCATCTGGAGGCCCAAGGGTTCCTCACAGCTGCCTTGTAATACTGATACTAGGGCTGGTGCAAGGGGTTTTGCCGCCTGAGGCAAAGGAAAAGATGGCACTTCCAGTTCCACCTGGACATTGGCAACTGAATCTCCCTTCAACACTGTCAACAGGACAACACCCTCTACCGCATCTGAGGGCAGTAGACAGGCCATGCATGGCACACACAGAACTCTACCATCCAACACCTCGCCACCAATTCCTGCCCTCTGCATTTTCCGCCTCCTACAGTCTAACAGCAAGGCCAGCCTGGACTGAGACACATGAACATGTACCCTTATGCCTATGTTACACTGGTGCAATCAGATCCTACTACGCCGATTTTTAGGGCGCATTTAGCCATTCCTTGCAGATAGCAGTGGCTATGGGCCGATTCAGAAGTTGTGAGTCTGGTGCAGTTGTCATTTCCCTATGACCGGGTCCAGTAACAGGAATTACATGGGGCGGATGACATGGGATCTCTCAGCTTAGCATAGGAATTGCTGAGTAACCACTTTCCAACAGAGGAAAGTGCCTGGCACCAGAGGCTGTTTTAGGGTGGCACAACCGGTGCGGTGGAATTCGGTGCCCATGCTGCAGGGGACGCCACAACAATGCTATAGACCAGAGCATGAGAGGTGGGGGAACAGATTTTAGCATTGCACGGGGCGCTGCTTAAATTTGAGAGCTCCAAGTCTGTCACTGCTGGCACCTTCATTACACGGCTTTCGGCAAATGCTGAAGACGCGCCTCTTTATTGAGATGTATATTTTTAGGCTTACCTTCCAAGTCCCGGACTGCAGAATCCGGGAACGGCAGTCGTGTGACACCGGAAGTTGCATCGAGGTAACTTCCGGTGTCGCTTTGCCCTTCTATGTGCACCAAAAATGGCCGCCGCCAGCTTCGAAAGCCGCTTGTACGCATGTCAGGAAGTGCGTCAACGCAACTTCCGGTGTCGCTCCACCCATCTATGGGCACAAAAAATGGCTGCCGCCGACACCGGAAGTCGTGTCTATGCACTTCCAGACATGCGTAGATGCGACTTTTGAAGCCGACGGCGGCCATTTTTGGTGCCCATAGAAGGGCAAATCGGAAAGGGAAAAAATGGCCGCCGGCAGGAGAAAATAATGGAGAAAAACGGGAGACGAAGTGATACGGGGGTCCACCGGGTAAAGGTAAGTAAAATCGGGGTTTTCCCGGAGAAAACGGGGTACTTGGCAGCTATGATTTTTAGGGCCCACCTTACTTCTGTAAACTTTATTTTGAACTGTTCCTAATATTGTGTAATATTGCTTTTTAATATTTCTTTAGAGAGCCGTGTCACATGTCACCTTAGAATATAATAGGACTGTGCACTGATAAGACTTTTTTAAACATTGTGGTAGGCTTTTCTACGTTGGAGCCAGAGAAGGACAACTCCCAGATAGCCTGAGCTTGATTCATATAAAATGTTTCACACCTGTTCCTGCCCTCGTTTTTAATGTAAGTGATTACAAAGTGTAAGAAAGAAAAGCTCTAGGACTTTTAACACATTTTCGGTTTTCAGACATCTCCGTTGCCGAACATTTGGGTTTTTGAATGCGCCTTTGAACGGAAGTCGAACGGCTTCCGTTGCATGTTTCTCAATTTTCTCAATGAAATTTGCAGACCGCCCTTTGCACCTCAGTTTTTGAACATTTCGGAAGATGGTCTTCTGGAATGGATTACGTTTGAAAACCGAGGTGCCACTGTATATTTGTTTTGTTCTGAAATCTACATTCAGTGCATTCTCAATCCTACTGGTACTGCATGAACTCAGCCAAGCAAACTCACTCTATTCCAGGCCAGTTCCTTGTTGTCATCCTCACAACCAAGAACACACTCATGGTAATAGTACAGTGACTTTTGGATATTCCCATCCTTATTATACAATTCTGAAGGGGATCACATCATCGGTTGTATATGCAGATCCTGATCACTCTGTGTGCAGTTTTGATTGCTGGATGCTAGCATCTGGCCAAGGGATCTGTTTATGCCGTGATCAGATATGCAGGAGGACTCCAATCTGCTTTCTTGTTGGATCAGGGGCACCTGTGACCATATCCAGTGCTCTTTTTCTAAAAAAATGTTTAAGGGTAGTCTCATTTTGACTCAAGAAAATCACCATTGTATAGTTCAAATCAGGAAAAATAAATACAGTAAATGGACAAAAGTACAAAGATTCACAAAATGTTTAGTGGTATGCATCCCCCTGCGTCCCCCCAGAAAAAAGCACTGCCCACATCACATAATATCATGCAACCATAGAAAAAGGGGAAAAAACTGTCAAAGGATTTTAAAAAAAATCAAGGACAAACCCTTGGAAGGATTTAAAAAACTGCATGTGCTTTTGCAGAAGATTCCCAAAATCTCAAAAAGGTAGCAAAATGTTTTTGACAGACTTTAAGCAAAGAACATGGTGCATAGTGTGTTATCAAGTCTGTGTTTAGAATGTGGTGTCTAGGAAATTATATATATCTCTCTCTTCTCTTTTTGTTATCTCTTTGTAGGGTTTAATGACTTTGATTTATCTCCTTGTGGAAGATGTCTTTCTGCTGATTAATTACTATTGCTTCAGCTATTGGTTCTTTGTTGGGTTATCCATTGCAGGGTTAATATACTTAAGATATACCCAGCCAGACAGGCCAAGACCCATTAAAGTAAGTAAATAGCAGAGCAGAAGCTTCAAAATGCGCGCATAGGTGTGAGTGTGTTGCAGCTTTGCTATCAAGAACATGTAGAATCACATTTTCTCCTGCTTAAAACCCCTTTAAACTGCGGTGCAAACTAAATTGGTCCTTGATACCCATCTTCTCCTGATAGCATTGAGGTGGGAGAGAAATTTCCTGGTCAGACCATGACCTAGAAATATTCTGAGCATCAAGTACAGTTATTTATCTTTTGGAAGCTGCTCTGAAAATTGTGCTGCCGGCATCTCATGGAGGAAAAAGGCTATGGCTTCTAGGCATGATGGCTACAGTCTACTTCCACTATCAGAGGCAAAAGTGCTTCTGAATACCAGTGACTAAAAACTGTAGGAGGGGAGAATGCTCTTTCGCTCTTCTGCTTGCAGGCTTCCCTCTGGCATCCAGTTGGCTATTGTGGGGATAGGATGCTGGGCAAGAAGGACCATTGGCCTGATCTAGCAGGCTCAGGCATGCTGTGGAGATTCCATTTTTAGTTATCATGGCTACTCTCCTATGTTATACTGCCTGAGTATTCATACCCCAGCACAGCCTCTCTCAACTTGCTTCCCTCTGTACTGGGGGAAGCTGGGGGAAGTCAGATTCCCAAACATCAGGCTGAGGAAGGTCATTCTAGACCAGGGATCTGCAACCTTTTTCAGCCATTTGCCAGTCCACCATCCCTCAGACTATGTGGTGGGCTGGACTGTATTTTGGAAAAAAAATAACGAACAAATTCCTTTGCCCCACAAATAACCCAGAGATGCATTTTAAATAAAAGTACACATTCTGCTCATGTAAAAACACTCTGATTCCCAGACCATCTGTGGGCTGGATTGAGAAGGCGATTGGGCCGCATACGACCCACGGGCCTTAGTTTGCCTACTTCTGCTCTAGACAGCTGCATCCTTAACTCAATGGTATTTCATGTGTATACTAGAACCTAGTATATTGCAATGTTAGCAGCTACAGAAAGGCTTATACAGTGGTACCTCTACTTACGAATAACTCTACTTACGAATGTTTCTACTCACGAATGGAGCTCCGTCGGCATCTTGGATGCTGTTTAGATAGGATTTTTTCTACTTACGAATTTTTAGATAGCGTTGCTTCAACTTACAAATTTTTTCTCCCAATGCATTCCTATGGGATTCAACTTACAAATTTTTTCGACTTACAAATGTGCGTTCGGAACGCATTAAATTCGTAAGTAGAGGTACCACTGTATAAAATGGCGGGGTTGTTGTCAGTTGCTGGGAATCACTGGTGGAGAGAGTGCTGTTGTGTTCATCCAGCTTGCAGGATTACAGGCATCTGGTTGGCCACTGTGAGAACAGGATGCTGAACTAGATGATGTTATTATATGGTGTGATGTCGTGCTGCAATTTCCCCACAGCGTTTCCTATAACTTGCATTCCTCTTTTTGTGCCTGCAGCTCAGCCTCTTCTTCCCCATTGTGTATTGCCTGTGCTCCCTTTTCCTAGTCATAGTCCCACTCTTCAGCGACACAATCAATTCCATTATTGGAATTGGTATAGCACTCTCTGGAATTCCTGCTTACTTTTTGGGAGTCTATTTACCCGTAGAAAAGAGACCTTGGTACCTGCGAAGGCTTTCAGGTAAGAAAGGTCTATTGTATTTAAAATGGGGGGTTTGTTATGTAATTAGTGTCTGGAAGTACTCCGATGCATGCTGAACTGCTATTTAGGCAACAACACATTATGGCAGTGATGGGCAACCTTTTGAGCTTGGTGTGTCAAAATTCGCCAAAAAACCAAGCATAACTCGGGTGGTGTGTCACTTTGAGAAAAAAACCATAATTTCACGATATTTAGGGGGGGGGAAGGGAACAGAAATAAATGACGAATAATACCTTCGCTGGAACTAATACGCAGCACCGACATAGTCTGCCAAAGCGCCAAAAAAACCAGCACAGAATGGGTTAAAAAATGAACGTTGTTACACCCAATCATCATCTGCCAAAGTGCCAGAAAAAACAGCACAGAAAGGGTTAAAACCCAATCTCTGGCTACCAGCAGCAGCAGCAGCAACAACAAAAAGGATCTGGGTTTTAACAGCGGAGACAAGCTGTAGCTTGAGGGGGAGCGGGAGAACAAATGGGGGGGGGACAACAACAACAGTGCGAATGGGCTGATTGGGCGCGTGCCAGCAGTGAGGGTTCTGCGTGTCACGTCTGACATGCATGTCATAGGTTCGCCATCACTGCATTATGGCTTTTAGTGGATTTTAAAGTATTTATGTCAACTGTTATCTAATGGTCATATCTCTCATTATCCCAGGGGTAGCAGACTTGGTTCTCTCCTGGTATATTTGGACTGCTGTTCCCATATGACCCAGCCAACATGGCCAATGGTCAAGAATGATGGGAGTTGTAGTTCAACAGTATCCGGAGGGCCCTACATTGGCTATCCCTGCAATATCGCAGCCCCCTTTGCAATGGCCAGATTGTCCTAATGACGGGAAGGACTGCCATGCTCACTAGGCTTTTGATATTAGGTTCTTAATTTCTTAAGTTCTTAATTTCATAATGTCATATCATTGTTTTATCTTGTAGCTACAGCCACTAAGTATGCCCAGATGCTGTTTTGTTGCTGTCTGACTGACCTGGATATTGAAACGGAGGCGTCGGAAACCAAAGCCAAGTAGAACAAATGGGACTGTTTTCTCCACCTGAAGACTCCGGCGTCACTGGGACATGCTCCCTTTGTCTTCCAAGGCATGCACATCATTTTGATGTTCCTTAATCTGTGCTGCACTCTTAGTCTTTCCTTTGTCTGATTACCAGCTCATGAGGATGTCTCCATGCTGATTCAATAGCTGGTAATTAGACACTATTTGAAAAATAGAAGGTACATTATATAAGAACAAGCAATAAGTGCTAGGATTTTTTTAAGGAGCTCATTATAGATGTCTTCAGGTTGCCAATTGAAAGTAGAGGTCTGGGAACTCTAGTAGAGGAGGAACTAAAATAAATGCATTTCCAACCTCAACCTTTTCCCCAAAAGGCCATAGGAAAAAGCATCCCTGTATTAAATTTTTAGTTCTAAGGTACTGCAGGGCTGCACACCTATGCCCAGAAGCCCAACTGAACTCAGTGGGACTTCTGAACAGACCTGCACAGGATTTTGCTGTAAGACATTTACACAGAGAACGTGGAAATTCATTTCATTCAGTGCTGGTTAAATCAAAGTAGTAACGCTGCAGTCTGAATTTGTGAGGAACTGCATTGCGGCAATGGACTATCAAAATCGGTGGAAGGATATCAATGATACAGCAAGGAGCTGCCCTGTGCTCTTGAACTGATCTTTGTACACCTGATCTTCAGATTCAGCACCAATGCCACTGGCTGTGTCGCACCCAGTACATTGCCTTACTGCAGCAGTAGCCAATGTGGTGGCCCCCATAAGTTGTTGGGCTCCAAGTCCCATCAGCCCCACATCCCTCATGGTCCACGGTCAGAGCTCTCGTCAGGCAACGACTGGAGGCCACCATGCTGGTGACTTCTGCCTTAACCCCTTGCAGGACACCATTGTGCTACAAAGGAAGGAATGTTCAGCAACGGTCCAGACAGCGTCTTCAGCAGAATGCAAAGGATTGTTGGAGAAGCAGAGGTGTTCTGTTATGGATACAATTCTGTACTCAGGATTTATAATCCTTCTTGACATTTTTTTTTATTTTATTCCGAGTATGGGTGAGCTGAGCTTGATGTCTTTATCCCACGTGCCATGCTTAGGATTCTTCTTTTGCTAGATGTCTCTCTACTACCACAGCTAAAGGAGCAAATTGTGCTGCCAGTGCTAATTATCTGTGCCGAACAACTACCACTTTTTCATTCTGAATATGCAGTTGTCTGAATAGAATGAACACAAAGCATAAACTGATCAACTTCCCCCCCCTTCCAGCCAAAGCATTTTATATTACAAGCAACGCATGCGTTATTTACAGCAGAGGGTGACTGCCTGTTAAATATGCTTCTGTTTTGAATAAACTTGGGTTAAAAAATGATGTGAATGTTCATCCCCCAACTTTGTCTAGAGATGTCAGAAATAGTTGTGCCAAAGCACGTGCAATCTTTCTGTTGTGTCTTTTTTTCCTTAAAGAATCAAAAATTGTATCTCAAAGTAATGTATTTCCCCATCCCATCAAAAACACAACAAACACAACTCACTTCAAAATTACAAGTACCTATAAGACTACTTTTTAACCCAGGAAAACCTTCTCAAAAGTCGGGGGTCGTCTTATACGCCAGACACCAGGTCTTATTTCTTATACGGCGAGTATATCACAAACTCTATATTTTAATTGGAAAAGTTGGGGATCGTCATATACACCGGAATATACGGTATGTTGATGCATGTTCCTTGAATATCTGCATGTTCAGAGAATATTTGCTATTTGACATCAATATGACACCCAGTCGTATTTGATAGGTATGTAATCCTAGCTCGCCCGCTAACCCTGCTTCAGAAGGGTACTTTGGCACCTGTGTTTCATAGATCAGGTTAGATTAGAGAATTTCAGTGCCTCGGGTTCTTAATGAATGGTGCAGTCCTTCCAAGCCAATTGCTTCTGTGTCTCCCAACCAGAGGCTAAAATAAGTCAGTAAAGAGTATGGAGTCCCACGGTAGCTAAGTAGGAATCACTCATGGTAACAATATAGACTGGACTCCAGATTAGTCCTCATCTTTTTTAGACATAACATCTTTGACTGACTTCTTAAGAAAGCTCACTGATATTTTTCCCCTCCCAAAATCCCCCCCCCTGAAGCTGCTTTAGCCTCCACCCCCAATTATTCTTGTACTGCCTGAATGCCCTGAAGCTACTTAACTCCACACTTTTTCCTCTGGCAGAGGGTGAGAGAGAGAAGAGTTGACAGAGCATCGTTTGTTTTATGTCCTCAAGTTTTAAAGAACAAATAGGCCCTGCTTATGTGGCCAGGGGATATGTGAAATCTAGATAAAATTAGCACTGTTGTTCTTTACCTAGTGCCAAACATTTTACAATGGGGGAAAGTGTTAGAACAAATAACCGCCGCTGAAAAGTTTACTTTAGTTGTTCTCAGAGTAACACCAGGGTGTGGGAATAGGGAACTTTGAGTCATTCTTAGAGAAAGCGTTCTCTCAGAATGTTGGCAAACATGGAGAACATTTCATTTCCTTTGTAATAGAAGTTAAGTTGACTTTTGGGAAAAGATGAAAGGCAAATGTTGGCAGGGTAATAACTGCAGAAAGCCAAGACAGTGGCAGAATCAAATCAGAGCTGCACAAGTTCAGATGAGTGACATTGTAGGACTGGGAGCTCATTTTGTTGCAAAAAAGAGGGTTCAGAACTGGCTTGCATCAAATGGTGAGTGACTGGTAAATGATTATATATTAATACTTACACAAAAGATAGTTAGCATTCTAATAATTATGCATCTATCATCTATCTATCCATCCATCTATCATCTATCTATCACATATGTGCAATATGCACTTAAAAGGAGAGTCCACCACCTTGCAAGGGAATCAGGACGCAGGTGGCGCTGTGGTCTAAACCACAGAGCCTAGGGCTTGCCAATCAGAAGGTCGGCGGTTCAAATCCCCGCGACGGGGTGAGCTCTTGTTGCTTGGTCCCTGCTCCTGCCAACCTAGCAGTTCGAAAGCACGTCAAAGTGCAAGTAGATAAACAGGTACTGCTCCAACGGGAAGGTAAACGGCGTTTCTGTGCACTGCTCTGGTTTCGCCAGAAGCAGGTTAGTCATGCTGGTCACATGACCCGGAAGCTGTACATCGGCTCCCTCAGCCAATAAAGTGAGATGGGTGCTGCAACCCCAGAGTCGTCCGCGACTGGACCTAATGGTCAGGGGTCCCTTTACCACCTTCCAAGGGAATCAGTTCCACTGTCAAACAGCTCTTACTGATGTTTAGTCAGAATTTCCTTTCTTTTAACTTGAAGGAGGCCATTGGTTTGGGTCCAATCTATTACAGCAGGAGAAATCAAGCTTGCTCCATCTTCCACGTGTCAGCCTTTTAGATACAGTATTTGAAGATGGCTATTTTCTTTACCAGGTTAAACAAACCCAGCTCACTCAACCATTCCTCACAGGGCTTGGTTTCCAGACCCTTGATAATCTTGGTCACCCTCCTCTGCACATGTTCCAGATTGTCAATATCCTTAAATTGTGGTGCCCAGAACTGGACACAGTATTCCAGCCTGGTGTAGTCTGACCAAGGCAGAATAGACTGGTACTATTACGTCCCTTGATCAGGGCACTATACTTCTGTGGATCCAGCCTAGAATAGCATTCACTTTTTTTGGTGCTGCATCACACTATTGACTCATGGTAAGCTTGTGGTCTACTAAGACCCCTAGATCCTTTTCACATATACCACTAGCAAGCCAGGTGTCCCCCATCTTATATTTGTGCAGCTTGTTCTTCCTACCTAAGTGCAGAACCTGACATTTGTCCCTATTGAAATTAGTTTGGGCCCAGTTCTCCAAACTGTTAAGGTCCTATTGAATCCCAATTCTGTCTTCTGTGGGGTTAGCTACCCCTCCTAGTTTGGTATCATCTGCAGATTTGATGAGCATCCTCTCAATTCCTTCAAGTCATTTATAAAAACCTTGAACAACAACAGGCCCAGGACAGGAGAGGTGTGAAAATGTCTTATTATCCATTACCACCCATTTCCTGCTTGTAATAAAAAGTCCATTTGCAAAAGACAGCTATCTACTATTCTAGTTGGGTAGCTGCAGACAGAAAATAGCAGTTAAAAAAAACCAATCAAGGCTGAAGTTTATTTTATTGTAACCTATTAAACACCCTTCGATGCCCATAAATGTTATTTGCTATATTTAGGGGGCCAGATCACCAATTTGCTTCTTCTAATGGTGTCAGTGGATGAAAACCTAGCAACAGGGCATACAAGTTCAAACTGCTGTTGGAATAAAACCTGCCACCACTGAAATGAAACAACTTTCATTAGGGGAAAATGCATATTATGCTTTTATGTAAAGGTAAAGGTAAAGGTACCCCTGACCATTAGGTCCAGTCGTGACCGACTCTGGAGTTGCGCGCTCATCTCGGATTATTGGCCGAGGGAGCCGGCGTATAGCTTCCGGGTCATGTGGCTAGCATGACAAAGCCACTTCTGGCAAACCAGAGCAGCACATGAAAACGGCGTATACCTTCCCGCTGTAGCGGTTCCTATTTATCTACTTGCATTTTGACGTGCTTTCCAGCAGGAGCTGGGACCGAGCAACGGGAGCTCACCCCGTCACAGGGATTCGAACCGCTGACCTTCTGATCAGCAAGCCCTAGGCTCAGTGGTTTAACCACAGCGCCACCTGGGTCCCTTTTATGCTTTTATGAGCTGTCCCTTATCTCTTGCAGAAACCTTTCCTATTGCTTATAAAAAAATGTGTGACAATGTGTAACAACAAATGAGTCTTCTCAGCAGCAGAAGTAATTGCCAGGTGGATAAATCCTTCTTCTTCTTCTTCCTCCTCCTCCTCCTCTTTTATTTCATTAATCTAGATTTTCAAGATAGCCTGCAAAAGAGAACCATAAAACAAATATGAAACAGATCAAAAATATCAGAAACAATGGCAATTATCATTGCAACAGTAAAAATACAAAAAGCATTAGAGATAAAATCAGTTAAAATCCTGAGCATTTTTTTAAAAAAATGTCTAAAACGTGGTTCTCCGGGCAACCCAGTCACATAGCAGCTTGTAAATAATAGTAATTATTTTACTCCCTGGAAAAGACCCTGATGTTGGGAAAGATGGAGGGCACAAGGAGAAGGGGACGACAGAGGACGAGATGGTTGGACAGTGTTCTTGAAGCTACAAACATGAGTTTGACCAAACTGCGGGAAGCAGTGGAAGACAGGAGTGCCTGGCATGCTATGGTCCATGGGGTCACGAAGAGTCGGACACGACTAAACGACTAAACAACAACAACAACAACATTATTAAGAAAGCCTACAGAGTGGCAGGGATATATAGAGAAGGACCTCTGGTACCAGACGTAACGAACAGGTAGGTTCCTTTTTTAAAAAAAAAGAAAGGGGAGAAAAGCTAACACTTTCAATGAATATATCCCCTCCACAGACACCTCTGTGATGATGACAGTATTAAAATATCCTGTTCTTCTTCAATAAAAGAGAAAAGGGGAGACCAGATAGTAACAAAGCTATCTTTTTTTGGAGATGCCCTTGATTAGTTGCCAATGGTATGTGTGGCGTTCTGATAGAGCAATACTCCAGATTAACCCAAGCCTCTATTAGTATACAGTGGTACACAATTGGTTCCGGAAGTCTGTACTTAAACGGAAGCGTACTTAACCTGAAGCGAACTTTCCCACTGAAAGTAATGGAAAGTGGATTAATCCGTTCCATAAGGGTCCGCGGAGTACTCAACCTGAAGCGTACTTAACCCGAAGTATGAGTGTAATTGGTTCTGGAAGTCCGTACTTAACCTGAAGTGAACTTTCCCATTGAAAGTAATGGAAAGTGGATTAATCCGTTCCAGACGGATTCCCGGAGTACTTAAACTGAAAGTACTCAAACGGAAGTGTACTTAAACCGAAGTATGACTGTATTAGAGATTTCCTTCCATCATTGGGAAAAGGAAAAGTGGAGGAAAGAAAGTGGCAGTGATTTATGCAAGCGCTGCCGAATCCTTGCCTGGCTTGGAGCAACTCAAACACAAAACCAACACACAATAATGCAAATGTGGTGTACTAGAAGCTGAATCCACTGTGTTCAGTGAAGCTTACTCCCTAAGTAAATGTATTTGGGACTGCAGGCTTAGCTGCTTAGGTTTTTGCTCATGGTGGTTTTCGATTAACAGACCTTTGATCCTTAGGAAGATGCAATTATTCAGCCATTTATATTGCATTAATCAATTTAATAGAAAATGATCCTTTGAAAAAATCAAAAGTGCTTACCAATTAAAAATGGTGTCTATGGAAAGAAAGCATTGGTTTTGACCTTTCTACTGTTATTGAATGGTAAATAAAGGCATCTATTGTTGGAGCTAGAAAAAATGTCTCGTCTGTAGTGGAAGGGATTTGTTTATGGAATGACAGTGTTCATTTCTATTTTTAACCAGGCTGCTTGTTTTTATGTAACGAAAGGGCCAATTCCTGCGATTGCTTTGGGGGTTATTTATTTATTTTTCATTAAACAAGAAGCCTTGCCACACAACCATATTATTTACACAATAAATCTGCAAGATAAAGGTATGAACACCTTTCCTTAGCAGCGAATCTACATTACTATGTTATTGTGAAATAATACCGGTACTACTCAACAAACCAATTACAGTATTGCAGAAGAGCCTAGACTACTTATGGTAATTTACTTTTCACATTGTTATCAGTCACTTTTTACATTATTTAATGTAATACAACCTTTGCATCCCTTTTGAACTACCCATATTGGGTTTGGCTGCCCACTTGGGAGGAGGGAGCCTTGAAGCCAAGTTATTTAAACATTAGCCTGATCCAAAAGTCCAGTGCAAAGAGCTTGTCCACTGACAAGGCTCTCTATGCTGGCTATCAAACGTATTCTCCCAGAGCCAAAGCATTGGTAGCTAAAACAGAATGTTGACTGACTGTTGGAGAGAAGGAAGAGGCCAGGCAATAGGAAAAAGAGGGGATAGAATAGAATGCCCTGGAAAATGGCATGGCTTGAACACAGAAGCACTCCACTGTGTCAACATTTTATTACGGGTCCAACCTGTTGAACCCTATTCACCAATCTAAAATATGTCTGAAGATGACCCTATTAACCCTTGGACTTGAACAGGAGACTGTAGGGGCAGAGTGGTACCGCAAGTCCTTATTTTTCATAAATTGCTCAATTAAGATTCCATTAGTATTCATTCAATCCAAATTATTATCTTGAAACAAAACTTACAAGAAAATGTGTTAAAGGTTCTGTTTTTTTTAGGACTGATCAACCATAGTATTTGACTATTTGTGCTAGCATTTGTGTTTAAAGAATAGACTACAAATTTAATTGAAAAACAGTAATGGATAACGTTCATAGCCCTTTAGGTTTTTTTTTAAATAAATAAATGCCCTAATCTTAATACTTTTAAGTCCCATCGCTTTGTTGCTTATATTCCGTGTGATATAAAGATGAACAAATGCAGAGGAATTCACTGAACACAGCATATCCCTCAGGAACTTGCATGGCAGACTAAAACACTGCTGTTCTGTTTACAGCATTAGGAAAGGAACAATTAGACATTGAATCTAATAATCCCCCAGTACATGTGCCAGGAAATCAAATACACAGAGAATTTTAGAAAAAAGGATAAACTGTACTACAAGGGATAGTAGAATAATGGAATTATTCTTCACCAGGGAAGCATTTATATTCCCATGACTTATTTGCATTTAATCTTCCTGAATATAGGTTTGTAAAAACTCTTTTAAGTCCATCAATCTTTATTTTTTAAATATAACAGGCTATGGCCATTTCCATTGTGCTGGTGTGGTTCAGTCAACTACCCTCCTATGCTGGTCACTACAACATACAAATTTTGGTTACCTTGGCCTCCTTGCCCTACTGCCGAAATCACACAACTGCCTAACTTGCCTTTTACCTTATTTGCCACTGTGACTGATGTCAGGAGTGAGCCAGCAGTAATCAGAATAAGTGAAGTCAGCTCTTTATGAGAAAAAAACAGGATCTTCCCAGGGGTGCCAGGCCTAATGAGCACAGCAACTCTGCCTAAGCCCGAAGTCCCCTCCTCTCCAGGGTTTTCCCCAAGCAATCTGAGACTGCGCCTGTGTCCCTGATCCTTTCGCTTCATGCCTCTCTTGGTCCTGGGAGACTGGGGGAGGAGGGGAGCTTGTTAGGGAGGGGGAGACACGTGTGCTTCTACACCAGCCTGACTTATCTCTGCCTCTTGGCCTCCATCCTCCACTGCTTCTTCTGGACTTCTGACACAAGACTTTCCCAGCTCACTGTTACCTCTTCAGCTTCCGACACCTTCTCCCCCCAGTCTTCTTCCTCTGACCACTCATTGCCATCCCACCACCATTTCCTAGGCTTTGAGCCTTCTTCCCTTGGAGGTTCCTCAGCTGGTTCCTCCCGCCCTTCCTCTGCATCCCACCAGTCCATGACATCTGAGATGCTTTGCCAGGCAGGGATACCCTTTTGCTTATAAAATGCTAATATAACTGGTTCGTTATTTTGTCACTGATATCCAGATGATCCGGGGAAGAGGCAAATGTGATATTCTTCGGTGGTGCTAATAGTTTTGGTAACAAGAACTGGTGCTGGTTCCTAAATAATTGTGCATCTAACAGACTTTTTTCCATTAGGATACAATTTATTTAGGATACAATTTATTTACACAATAACCTTGTGATTGGGTGATTGCATCGCTCTGAGAAGGAAAAAAGTTAGGGAGATCAGGATTTAAATGGGGGGGGGAGCCATTACCAGCTGTGGGATGTTCAGATGTTCTCTGATCATTGGTTTAGCTGTTGGCAGAATAGTTAAAGCTTCTGTAATGGGTATACTTTAGTGATTATCTCTGCACTAATAAATACATGCAAGACAGCTGAGGAACTCACAGCAGCCCAGTGTCTTTGACCCACGCATCCTGCAGGAAGTGGTGAACTCAGAAATGGTGAGAGTTGGTGGGGAACACAACCTTCACCTTAAATGCTGTTTCCTCTCTCAAAGGTTCCACTAAGCATCATCTGACACATGTGGTACGAAGCCCCACTGAAAACCCAAATTACTTAGTGGAAAAGCACTGACTGTTATCTGATCAGCCAATGTCTATCCCCCACCCCAGCACTTAATAGCAGGGAATGAGGCACAAGATGTCAGGCAGGGGACATTCAGGACCCAGGAGCCTCATGGAGGTATCCACCTGCCAAGGAGGGCAATGGGAAAGAGATAAAGGTGCCAAAAAAAACCTTTTGGGAATTACAGTATAGGGACAGCACTACTCAAACGGGATAGAAATTTATTCATGTATGTGACTACAACAGCAAAAATGTTACTTGCCTAAAAATGGAAATAAGTCTCAGTGAAAGAAGAATGGATAAAAAAAGCTTATGGAATATGCAGAAATGATGAAACTTACCAGAAAGAATAAGAAATCAAGATAACAAACTTTTTAAATAGAATAATGGAAATGGTTTATTGAATGTTTACAAATAAATTGTAAACAGATAAGAACATTGGCAGAATTATTGTAATAACCTGCAGTTTTTATAAGAGTATACATTTAAAGTAGATGAATGAATAAATGAGTAAATGTTAATTTAGAATATGCAGAAAATATAAAAATATATTTAAGGAACCTCAGAAAGAGGGGGGGAAGGACGTCGATTTTGAAATGTTAAAATGATTGAAATATATAAAACTGAAAATCATCAATAAAATAATACTAATCAGGACCTTTCAGCTGTAAAACTACTGCAGCAGCATTTGCATCGGCTCCGCGTGCCTACACGCTAGAATGTTTGTTGTTCGGAAAGGGGGAAGAGGGTGTTGAGGGGGGGGGAAGCGTGTAGAGAGGCGGTGACATCCGGTCGAGTTCATGGAGTGGGGGGACGGACAGAAGCCAAGGAAACGGCGCCACTTATGGAAACCACAACGAGGCGTCGATAAACCCCGATGCATCGCCCCACCGCGACCTCGTTATGTGCGCGGCGTATCTACTGCGCAACCCCCATCATTTCCCGCTCGCAGCCGACTTTCTTATCACATGGTGCCGCTGTCAAGCAGCAGCGGCGGCGGCCGTTGTTGGGGGCCGGCGGTCCTCCTTTCCCCGCCTCCCTCGGGGTAGTCGCTCCTCCGCCCGCTGAGGACCGCGAGGAAGGCGTTGGCGGGGCGTGAGGCGCCTCCCTCCTCCGCCGGTGCCAGGCGGAGGCTCCTCCCTCGCTCCCGTGTGACTGGCCTAGTGCCGCATGTGAGGCAAGGAGGCGGGAGGGAGGGGGGAGGAGGAGAAGCGCCCGGCCGACAGCGGCCCCCAGTGCGGCGGCGGGAGGGAGAACAAGAGGCGGCGGAGGAAGCAGCAGCAGCAACAGCCACATTCCCCCATCTGCCGCCGAGTGACCTGCCGCCTCGACTCTTCTTCTCTTCCCCCTCCCCCTCCCCACCCCCGTTAATCCCTCATGACGGTTTGGTGCTGCCGGTGTTCCCTGGCCGGTCACTTCAGGTAACGCCTATCTGCCAGGCCGGCCGAGGGAAATAGGTTTGTGGGTCAAAGGGGGGGGGGGGAGAGAGAGAAGAAAGAAAAGGCGCCTTCCATCCGCCCCTTTCTCTTCCGGCTCCTCCCTCTCCTCTCAGTTGACGCGATGTGGGAGTCCGCGTGGGATGCCTTCCTGCCCGCTGCTGCTTCTTGGCCGGCCGGCCGGCCTGCGCTTCACTGAGGAGGAGATGGAGGAGCGAAGGAGGAAGGTCACGGGGTCGGGCGGGGACGCGCGCGCGCGCGCGCGTACTCTGTAAGCGGAGGAAGGGAGGTGAGGTGCTTTGAAGAGCATCCTGGAGGCGCGGCGGGGACTTGGGTGGTGCTGCTGGGGAGGGAGGGAGGGAGAGAGAGGCGAAGGTGTGCAAGGTAAGGTGTGTTGCTGGCTGATGCTGCTAAGAACGGAGGGAAGGGAGGAGGAAAAGCAAAGGCCCACCCAAACGAGCCACACGAAAAGGAACGTCGCCTTTCCATAGATGATGATGATGATGATGGCGGCGGATTTCTGAATGGCCAAGATGGGTCGTGATTTGAAATGTTGTTGCATGACGGGCAGGTAGGCTTGGAAATCGCCTCTCTGCAACACACATGGCATTTATGTGCACACGTTTGTTTGTTTGTTTGTTTGTGTGTATACACACAGGGTGACGTGGGTGGCACTGTGGTCTAATCACTGAGCCTCTTGGGCTTGCCGATTGGAAGGTCAGTGGTTCGAATCCGCACAACGGGGTGAGCTCCCGTTGCTCTGTCCCTGCTTCTGCCAACTTAGGAGTTCAAAAGCACACCGGTGCAAGTAGATAAATAGGTAGTGCAACAGGAGGAAGGTAAACGGTGTTTCCATGCACTCTGGCACTCGTCATGGTGTCCTGTTGCGCCAGAAGCGGTTTAGTCATGCTGGCCACATGACCCAGAAAGCTGTTTGTGGACAAACTCTGGCTCCCTCTGCCTGAAAGCGAGGTGAGCGCCACAACCCCATAGTCGCCTTTACCTTTATATAAAGGTAAAGGTCCTTTACCTTCATATAAACGCACACACGCACACATGCCACCTCAGTTGTTCGTGTATACAATATATTTCTATTCTATCTTTCTTCCATGAATAAAACAGCAAAGGAGGGTTTGGGCACTTTAAAAGACTTAACATGTTCAGTATGGTGTAAGCTTTTAGAGACTAGGGTACGCTTCACTTCCGGAGATTCTTCCATGAAGAAACTAGTTGTAGGTAAGATTCTGTGCAGGTCTACTATTGTTTAGGCACTGATCATCCCCAATGCTGCTTCACTTTAGTCTTTTCTTGAGACCATTCCATGGAATGGTATATGGACTGGGAATTTCCATAGGGATGTCTTTAATGTTGGGTGGAAGAGAAGAGAAAAATTCCTTCCTGTTGGATTTTGATTAAATATTACAGTTGCAGGCCAAATTTATAGACATAGAATGGAGCAAAATGATACTTTCTGGTAGTCAACTAGTAAAAGAATGTCTTCAGAGAGTTAGGCTATCCTAGACCTCAAGTCCCAGACTATCGTAGAGTCAGAAATAATTTTACCCAATGCCTATAACTCATAGCCTGTATCTCTGGCAATTTAAATTGATGGGTAAATAGTAGGTCAACTCTGAAAGGGTGTTGAAGACCTCATAATGGTTTTCTGATTTTTGACAAATTTCATAGGGATCTTTCAGATGTTACTTATAGTAGCTGACACCACCCCAAAAGGGTATGCAGTCATTTGTTTTGTGGGTTACAGTGCGGCCTTTGCAGTTTAGTTTCTGCTGTAATTACTGGTGGCGTTTGGTGTAAGGTGGCTGGCTGGAATATTTGCTAGTGCTATCATGTTAATTGTAGTCTTGGCACAAGCAAGCATAACTTAACTGCCATATATTTAACAAACTCTTTTAAACAGATGTTGTGTTATGTCATATCCTGTATTTTAAATATCTGAACATATTTCCTGTGAAGATGAATATGCAACTGTAATAGACTGGTGTAGTGTAGAAAAGATGTGATTGGTGCTGGTTTTTACTGGTGTAAGAACAGAATGAGAGTCCTGCTGGAGCAGACCAGGGGCCCATCTAGTTGTGCATCCTTTTGTCCACAGATGCCTGTAAAAAGCCCATAAATACTTTTTTTCCTTTAGCCTTTAATGTAAAACTCCATAGATTACAAGGGAGGACGGGAGAAAAAGGTACACTTGTCAATGTGCAGACGTTGTGGTTTTTGCAAAACAACATACAGTAGCTTCCTTTAGTTTATAGCCAAAACAGAGATATGGAACCTATGAAGCTTTCTTGAGATATATTCTGTAGTAAAGTAGGTGCCTATATTTAAACCATTTAAATGACCTGATGGTTGACAGCAAGCATAGAATTACTGGTAGTTCCAATTTTCTGTGGTTTCTGTTATTTTAACCATTAATTTGCCACATGTATGGCATTGCAGGGTTTGTCCTAAGCTTAATCTGTATCTTTAGCTGCATATAAGTATGGTATGTTTGCATGCATGAATGTCCTGTGTGATTTTTGGTTCCAGGGAGGCAGACAACTGTATTCTGGATGAGGTTTCATGAGCTTTACCAAGGAAAGGAAAATGCTCGAGGCTGACATGTGCCGACTGTAGGACTGTGCAAAAGCAGCCCTAGAGCCAGCAGTGCCTACTTAAATATTAGTTTAGAGGTGGATTTGATGGGAAATACAATTAGTGTCAGAGTTGGCAGATTCCTGGATTGTAGGAGGAGGGAGGGAACCAACTGCAGAACTGTACATTTCCATTCAAATTCTTGAAGAAGTGCTTGCATTGCACTTAGATTATGCAATGACTTATTCTTAGAAGCTATTTTGGAACCAATTCATATATTCTTCTTAATAAATATTTTGGTTTTGATCCAAAGATCCTTTGAGTGGCACTCAGTTCATGGTTCTGGTGGAAGGGAGAAGGCAATTTTTTGCTGATTTCCCCCTGCAAATGCCCCACCAAAATCTGCCCTGGAGGATTCAGGAACCATCTGATTCTGGAAGGTGTGGGGGAAGGGGAGGTCAGCAAAAAACACCTCCTACCAATGGGTGTGTTCTCTGGGTTCAAAACACAAATAGAAGGAGACTTCTGTAGAAGAGAAAGTAAGGATCCAAGTCATTAAGTAATATATCAACAAATTAATGTAGATTCGTAGATATTTAAATGTATGACCAGTTACCTCTGATAATTACCGTAGTTTGTCCTTTTGTAAACATATATGGGTAAAAAACCCTACTTTTTCCTTGTAGGATTCCAAAATAGCAGTATCAATTTAGGAAAAGTCACAGTGGAGTTGCAACTCTGAAATTTTCCTAAATTCTGACACTTTCTTTTGCTTATATATCATAAAGCCAATGACTTTATATTAACTTAAGTTAATTTTTTAAAGAATGTGTTGTAGTGATGAACTGATTTATTTCCTTTTAAATAGAAACTACTGTAGCCCTGAAACCGAAGGACACTTTTTGAATTCCTTAGTGCAGTATTTTGGTGACAGCTTTGGGACAGATGTTAAAACAATGCCCTTACTAGAAGAAGCTACTCTACCTGTGGACCCACCACTGAGTTTGCCAGTGGTAGTAATAGGTGAGTTATTCTCAGAATTTCAGTATATGAATAAGAATCTAAAATACTGAATGTGTTTGAAATTTATTAATTATAATTTAACAATCTTGTCTTATCACGGACTGCTTATTAAGTTGTGATATAATTGAGAGTTCTAGTTATCCTATTATACAGGTATATTGTGATTAGATACTGTTGGAAAAATATTTGAGCTATAATTGTTTCCTCCATGACTGGGAAAAAGGTAATGTTGTATAGTAGAATAGGAATTGCCAAAGTGCACCTCCTTGTCACTGAATCTTGCCCTTTATACCTGTTACGTGCAACCTGGTCATGTCCATGAAGGAGCAGCTGTTCTAATGCTCGCTTTCCTCTCCTCTCCCCATTTCTTTTTCCTTTTTTCCTTTTGTATCATGTCTATTTGATTATGAGTCTAGCAGTTCAAAAGCATGCCAGTGCAAGTAGATAAATAGGTACTGCTGTGGCAGGAAGCTAAACGGCGTTTCCATGAGCTCTGGTTTCTGTCACAGTGTTCCGTTGCACCAAAAGCGGTTTAGTAATGCTGGCCACATGATCCGGAAAGCTGCCTGCGGACAAATACCAGCTCCCCTGGCCTGAAAGCGAGATGAGCGCCACAACCCCATAGTTGCCGTTGACTGGTCTGAACCGTCCAGGGGTCCTTTACCTGTGCTTTATCTTTTTGTATCTGAACAGCACCTCAACAAAAATTAAGCACTTTTTAAAAAGTATCTAACAACAAGTACATAGAAACTCATGTAATCAAAATGAGAGGACTCAAGCACCTCCACTTTTTAAGGAGAGTAGAGTGTTTCATCCTTAGCTGTTTTTCTGCTTCCAGTTGGCCGCCCCTCCTACTTTGGGTGGGGGAGGAAACAACTTGGGAGGCCAGTTTTTGAATGGCAAAATAGCTTTGTTTCCATATTTGGTGACTGTGAGAATATCTGTAATTGGGACTTATTAAAACCATCAAACAATGAAACAAATTTCTTGTTGTATAGTAATTGGAGTAAAATATGTAGCCTGCAAAGAGGTTGGATGTTTATATAATAGATGTTAACCTAGAAGTGAAAGTGGTTTGGATTATACTGTTGAAGGAGGAAGTACTGTACTATTATTTTACGATATCTGAGGCTTTATGCTGCCCTAGGATCAGTTTTGGTGACATGATGCTATGCAAATATTGTTCTAAAGTGCTGCAGATGGTTTTTCTGCCTTTTCTCAACACAAGGTATCTTGTTGCTAGCAAAAGAGTCTTCCCCACCCACCCATAACACTCCTTCAATTTACAATAGCAACAAACTTGTTTTGTAAAAAGTAACTAAATAAATAGTAACACAGATTTGTAATCAAATACAGGTTCAAAGCAATTACATTATCAACAACTAATTACCTATAAACCTATTAAAACTATATTATATTGTTAAATAAACTTGTATATCAGCACAAAAAGCTGTCAAAAAGCCAACAAACCTCACATCAAATGAAAAAGTAATCTGCCTCCACTTTAACAGTAAAAGTAAATTTTTATTTTACATGTCTGATTGTCTAGCTAAATACGTGTGGACCCAAGGGATGTTTAGCTCTTCTGCCACTATTCAGAAAGTTAGCAACCAATAAGCAGATCAGTGTTGGTAGACTCAGAAATTCAGTGATCAGAATTGAGGTAATATACTTGGCAAATAATATTCTAGACTATATCTGCAAAAATACTAGGCATCCTATAGCAAAAGCTGAGCTCTTTTAAATTCCTTGATTGCAGTGAGGGGGAGAGAAGCATGTTTTTGACTTTCATGGCTTAAAGTCATTATCTTGGTCATTATCTTGGTCCAGATTACAAGATATAATTTTAAACTTTAGTAAATCTTATATCATTTTTTAAATACTATTAGGTAATGGACCATCAGGAATTTGCCTCTCATACATGCTGTCTGGATACAGGCCATATTTGTCTCCTGCAACAGAACATCCAAATCCTATTTTGCATAATAAATTAAAAGAAGCTAGTCATCTTTCTATTGTTGATCAGGTAAGCTACCACTTATGAAATTGCGCATTTAATTTTATATCAGGACTGGAAGAAAAGTGCATTACATACTCTTAGTTTGGAAAAATTAGTTTACACTTCAGATGTGCCTCATGATGGAAGCAGAGTATTCTGCTTTTTTTAGGTTTTTCAGTGTCAAATAGGACTTGGAGATCCAAAATGCCATTTTTTTTTATGACAATCCTGTGTATTTAAAATATAAGAACTGCCTCCAAAATCTATCTTGTTTGGCACTCTGCCTCCAACAGCAAATGTTCCCAGGAAGTTCTCATTACCAAACCTGGTAATGAGAAATGTACTGTATCTAAATACAGAGCTCCAATGTTTAGGCATTGGGTCAAATAACCATTAATATACCTGTGTTCCATGAACAACAGACTTGTATCACCTTAAGGACTAACATATTTATTTTTGCAAGAGCCCAGAAATGGGAGATCTGTGACCCTCCAGGTGTTGCTGGACTGCAACTCCCATCATCCCTGACTATTGACCATGCCAATTGGACTCTGACAAGAGTCCAATAACACCTGCAAGGCCACAGGTTGTGAACTTAGCTGATGGGGTTCAGTATACATCACTCTAATGAGTGATATGACAGAGATGAGCTATTGCTGAAAATGGTTTTAGGCATCATGAAGCCCACTTGGACTTCCTCAAATGATTAGTCTCTTTTCATAAGCTAAAAAGAGACTAATCATACAGAAAACATGCTACCAATTCCTTGTATCAATTGCAGCTCAAACTTGATTCCATTAAAATCATTCCCAAGGGTTTAAGTGTATGATCCGTGGAGGGAAGCCAGATGACATAATGAAGCTTGTTTGCACTCATTGTGATCAGGAAACCAAGGGATAAAAGCAAACAACTAGTACAAGTTTGGTACAGCTGATATCTATATATAGCCAGGCCTGAGAAACATGGTATAGAGAGTTAAAGCTCTTTTACTTTACTTTTATATTCTAAGGGAAAGTTACATTGCCATTTAAAACTGTCTTCTCAAATTAGGAGTTGGAGTACTTGGCTGAAGGTCTAGAAGGACGCTCTTCGAATCCTGTTGCAGTTCTCTTTGACACACTGCTTCATCCTGATGCTGACTTTGGATTTAACTATCCACCTGTTCTTGACTGGAAACTGGAACCAGAGCACTATATCCCTCATATGGTGCTTGGCAAAGGACCGCCTGGTGGTGCTTGGCATGTGAGAACTTTTCCCATTTTGCTGTTGGAACCACATCTGATCAGAGAACTTCAGCTTACATGTTGGCTATGGAAACAATGGGTACCTACCACCCATTGTTCCTGATTGGTTGGAAGTCCTGTGGCATGTACCCAGTTCAAGAGGTTCATGTTTTGGAGCTGCATCATGGGGAGTTCTTAATATTTTAAATGAATAAACCAATGTGTAAAGAATTCCCAAAAACTTCACATACTACATACAGTACCTGTTTTGTAAATGATCTTTGTTTTCACTTCCAAAGGCTTACATTTTTGTGCTTGCCTTTTGTAGAAAACTAGGTATGCGTTACTCTCCTCGTATTAGATTTTATGGAGGTATATATGTTTCTAAAAGGATCAACACTTAGTTACACCCTAAGAGTGAAGTTACATCACTTGGTTATTTGGGCCAATACAATAATAATATAGCACAGACCGTTTATCAACTTCCTTACCCCCCAATTAACTGAGGGCATTTTAGTAATAATTTTTTGTGAATATTGTGGGGCTGCATAGTTGGCAAAATAGACCATGGAAGGCTAGAAATGAAGCCAAAGGCAGTAGGCTACCTGCTGTAGGAGATTTCCTCCTGACTTTATTTCCTTAGCTGTAATGTCTAGTGCAGGCATCCCCAAACTGCGGCCCTCCAGATGTTTTGGTCTACAACTCCCATGATCCCTAGCTAGCAGGGCCAGTGGTCGGGGAAGATGGGAATTGTAGTCCAAAACATCTGGAGGGCCGTAGTTTGGGGCGCCTGGTCTAGTGTAATTTGCTGTCGGGATCCTCTGGATCACTTGGGGAGTTCTCATACCAGCAGCAGATGTTGGGAGTTGAAACTCCATGCTGTCCTGAAGATGTGCATGGCAAGCTGTCCCAAACATTACAACTGGAATAAGAAGAGTTGTGAAGTTGAAGCTTTCTGCAAAGCAGATAATATAGCACATAGACTGGTCCTTTAGAACATGATTCATGGGATCTTTTTTCTTCTTTGTTATGAAATGAAGCCTAACAATCTAACTTTGCTCCTAGGTAGGTGGAATGAGATTACCTTAAGCAATATTTTAAATATTTTGTCCTGGTATTATTTTCTTTTCCATAGAATATGGAAGGTTCCATGCTGACTATCAGTTTTGGAGATTGGATGGAATTACCTGGATACACATTTAAAGACTGGACTGCTACCAAGCGAAGGTGAGGACTGTAACATTCTTGTAATGACTGATGGAGGGGAAATTGCTTCTGTCAGTGGATGGAGAATCGAAAGTTTCAATGTTTCTGTGATCTATTTTTCAAAAGTACAAGAAGCTCTTGTACATGTAATTTTATAATGCTAACAGCTTGTAAACAATGGGCTACCATTCTGACACTTGAGCTTAAGACATTTAATTTCATTCATAGATTAGATAACCAGGGCTGCTGGATGAGATGGGACACAGAAGAACCGACTGCCAAATTTTCTATCTCCCCTATTTTTGAAAAGCTCACATAGTCTCAGCATTGACCTCTATGTTTTTGAGAATTTAGTAATCAACTTAGCCTAGCATGTTTTTGCTCAGTTTAAGTACTTCTCACAATTGTGAGCAAAGGAGTGCTAGTGGGTTCCGCTGGATGTGGTAAAAATCGATGATTTCAGAATTTAAAGTTGAACTTAGCTGCTCATGATTTAAAAATTTCCTCTTGGGCAGCAAATTCAGGATTTTTCTTCCTTTGTTGTACATTCTAGAGACTTTCATTGGTTTTTTTCTGGGAAAAGTATATCATAATTTCCCTGAGACCAAATCTTCTGTTACTACATAATTTTTAAAATATGTTTCATGCTTGCATTCATAGCTAAATTGATTGTACTGCTAGTGGTTTTCAAACTTGTATGTTTAAAGAGCTAAGTAAAAATAATAAACTAGCTTTTTGGGGTTCCTGGGGTAGGACCTCAGGCATATGGCCTCAAATTGTTATATATATTGCATATGATCTACTTCCGTTCAATACAGGGGCTGGAAATGTAAATACTATTTATTTAATTGCAATATGGGGTTGATTGACAGGTGCATATGCAAAAGTCAGAAAAGAGTTTGAGCCATCACTCACAAATGTCTGTGCCTTGCTTGGAATGTCATGCTTTGAGAGCCACTGTCTGCATCTGCACATAACAGAAAGCCAAGAATCTTTGCTTAATAGTCCATACTATATTGAACTGGACCACCATTGCTCCTGCTTCACTCCTCCCCTGTGTGAGGGAAACAAACCAGGAAGGTGATAGCTTAGCATTATGTCCAAACTCGTGTTCATAGGTTTATTTTGCCCTAAAAAGCCAGGATTCATATCTCAACAACAAAGCATACATTAATGCTGGTTAACTATCCTGGCTTGTTGGGGTAAAACAAATCCAATATAAGCAGTGAAAACATTTCAAATAATAAATCATGCCAAAAAAGAAAGAACAAATGTACCGATCTAATACAAAAGCTGAAAATTCTTTCTGTATCAATCTGACCTGAATATGGCAGTACAGTCACATTACAAGTTTATAGAGGTGTTCCTGTGGTGAATGTGAACAGTAAACTAAATGTGAATAATCAGATTTGAACTTTATCTTTTTCAGAAATATAAAGTGTGACAGAGTTCTGCCAGAGCAAATTGCTAGCTATTACAAGCACTATGTTAAAGTCATGGGCCTTCAAAAAAACTTCAGGGAAAACACGTACATAACGTCTGTCTCAAGGCTTTACCGAGAACAGGACCATGAAGATGAAAGTGAAGTGAGTGAAGATGTTTTGCCACAACATTTGCAACTGGAAGAGCAAGGTGGACAGACTGTACTGATCAAGAGAAACTGGGAAATCAGAGGTTATCAGAGAGCAGCAGATGGCTCTCATGTGCCATTCTGTTTGTTTGCTGAGAATGTTGTTCTTGCCACTGGAACTTTTGATTCTCCTGGCAGACTCCAAGTAGAAGGTGAAGACTTTCCTTTCGTTCTGCATTCCATATCTGAGTTTGGCGCTGCTGTCGACAAAGGAATATTGTGTGGGAAAGCAGACCCAGTCTTGATCATAGGTGGTGGACTTACAGCGGCTGATGCAGTTCTGTGTGCTTATAACAACAGCATCCCTGTAATTCATGCATTCCGTAGGAGGGTTACTGATCCAAGTTTGATTTTCAAACAGTTGCCTAAAAAGCTTTACCCCGAATACCATAAGGTCTACCATATGATGTGCACTCAGTCAGTTACTACAGACTATAATTTGCACCATGCTTATACCAGTTTTCCAGAACATCGGGTCCTTTCATTTCAGCCAGATATGAAATGTGTCCTGCAGAGTGCCTCTGGATTGAAGAAGATCTTAAAGTTCTCTGTAGCCTTAGTGTTAATAGGTTCTCATCCTAACCTATGTTTCCTGAAGGGCCAAGGCCAGGGTATAGGCCATAACCCAAATGAACCAATTATGTGCAAGGGTAACCCTATTGAAATTGATCCATATACATATGAGTGCACGAAGGAACCCAATCTTTTTGCAGTAGGTCCACTGATTGGAGACAATTTTGTACGTTTTTTAAAAGGGGGGGCACTGGGCATTACACGGCATTTGGTCACGAAGCAGAAGCATCAACTCATAGCTGAAAGAGAAGGAGATGGAGTTCCCTAAGCCAAACAGCCACAGACATCATCTAAGGGACTACAGGCATATGCTAATAACTGACCCATAACATCTAGTCATTGGCAGCCTTGTTTTTGTTATCCATAAGTGTTCTTCATACTTTCATTGCCTTGTAGAGAATGAGACTACAGTATTCCAGCCTGTACAAAAAATGTTTTTACTGGAATTGCTTCCAGTTAAAAGAAACAGTAAATGATTATAAGTTGTGCAGATTTTATTTGGCTTTGTACGCTGATGAGAAAATATTTACCCCTCTAAAGAAAACGGGCTTCTACTCATGAACTAATAGGTTTGCTATATAAAACTAGACCATGGTTGAAATATAGAAGCTTTTCTTTAAGACAAAGCAAAACAAATATTCAGCAGTTGATTTGCAGCAAGTACTTTATTTTACCCTTGGTTGTTGTGGGAAGTATTTATAACTTTTAAAATGGCCTGTAAAATATAGTTTCAAACGGAAACAGTTAAATGATACTCCAGATTGAAATTCCAGCATAGTTGGTAGTTGGAAGCAGTTGTCATAAGTATGCAGGCATGCCATATGAAAGGAATGATGTAGCACACTAGCCTCTTGTACAGTGGTGTAAAATGAAGTACTGCTTATGTAACAACATTACGAGGGATCAGGTAATGGATTTACCTGATGGGTAAAAACATTAATGGCTTGGAAACACAGTGTTTTATATTAATAACCTGCTCTGTCACAGGACACTTATTTGTAAAAGGTATTTTCATAACAGCTCAGCATGGAAGTCTTGTTCGGTTTGAACATCGCAGGCTTTTCAACATTCAAGATGTGCCTGATCTCTCTGGTCTCAAACAGAACTAATGCTGATTGGACACACAGCCCAGTCCAGAGACGGCTAAACTCATCTTTAGGTCCCTTTGAAATTGCTTTTTACCACGCACATCATGTTCCAATGTAATTTGTAAAGACAGGGAAATATCTGTAGTTTTCATTACTGCAGATCAACGATGAAATAAAAGTAGCTTGATTGCAAGAATTGCAGAAATAAAAACCACAAGAAAAAGCATTTGGTTCCTTACATGCTACTAAATGATGTGAATTATGAATACTTTAAGTTCTAAAACTTTGATTTCAAAGGGTATTAAGCATAATTTCTTTGGATTTGCCTGTTAGCTGCATTCCCTGTGTGTATGTGTCAGTTCTGCATGTAGCAGTTTTCCTCACCTTCAACACACAAATCACAGCTGCCTTCAGTAGTTTCCTTAGTCAGCTTCCCCATGCATACTGTTTAACTGTTTGGGTTTGATTAATTAAAGAGAACTTTTAAACTTATGTTTGCTCACAATGGAGGAAACATGAAAAATGTGATCAAAATATATAACAGTAATGTGTTTAATTTTGGGGACTAGGATTGTTCTACCACTATGAAGGTTATCAATCCTAGCAAGGGAAAACATTTGCTGTAATTCAGATTATTCTCTTATGTGCTCTGCAGTATACAGTAGTATTTCAGGGTTCATGTTGCATGAGGAGCCTAAACGGTTGTACAAAATTAAGTTCAAATTTCCCTTTCCTTTTTTGCAAATCTGCCAGTTTACCATTTTGGGAGTTGAACAGTAAACTAAAATCCAAGTGCATATGGAGAACGTCAGGGTTTTTGTTTTTTAAAAAAACTAAGCTGCCTTTTCTCTCTCACACACACAAAGCCTACTAGCACTAGGGCTTGGAACTCAGGTTTTGAGGCCTCAGAGGCAGAGGCACATACAAGTTAAGTTATTGTAAGCCAAAGAGGCAACACATTCTATTCTTGATAGAGCTTGTGATTACACTGGGATAAGTTGGGGGCATTTTGTTTTCTGTAGAGATCCCTTTCCGAGCAGCTAATCACTTTTTAAGCCTGGGCAGTTTAAAAAGCAGATTGGAGATTTGGTAGTTTTGTGTCTTATGTTCAAGGAAAAATGGGCCAATAAGCCCAAATGCATTCATGCATCTGAATGATACCTGCTGTATATTTTGTTACAAACTACCTTTGAAAAGAATTGTGAAATAATTCAATAAATGCAAAAGCATAAGGACTACCCAAAGCTACTTCATTGGAGTACTTTTATCTGCTCGCTGTTATGCCACAATACAGCATTATACCAGTTAATATTCCCCCTTCCAAGCCTTTGGTAGTGCAGAAAGTTTTAGGATCTTGCAAATGTTTCTAAATCAAATAAACCAATAAAAAAATACTTAACTGAGGTTCTACCACCTAGCATAAAGACTGCCCCCCCACATAAATCCTGGCTGTGCCCATGACAGTCTCCCTATAATATTGTCATAATATTGTCTGAATGGTGTTGCACTCACACTAGTGTTCTCAGATTATTATTGCCAGGAAGAGCAGGGCTCTGATAAAACCGCAAGTGGAATGAAAAGGGTAAGATTCCCTAATGAAAGCAACATAAAGAACCAAGCATGTGCTGTTTTGCAACACATGATGCAGCTGAACAAGTTACATTAGTCTCGTTAGCCTCTTATAGTTCTCAACCACCCAGATACTAATGTTAAGCTTCTCTTTGCAAAGGTGCTTTGCTATGAAATTAAATACGGATTGCAGGTTGTTAAATTGGTGGTAATTTTCAAAATAAGCCTCTAGATTGTGATTTTTTTTTATTGACTGAAGTGATACCAAGAAATTATGCAAGTGCTTTTATGTAAGTGGATATTAACTTAGGGCAGGATAAGCTGTCAGTTGCTGGTATTTTTAGAAGGATTTGGTTTTGTAAATTGACAGTCCTCATTTTAAATCCTTGGAGGCAATAATTTATAATTAATTGAAAAATTGTAATAATGGAAGTCACATGTGTGACTCAAGACCCAATTAATGTAGAAGGACATGACATCTTTAAACTCCCTAGGTCTGAGAATTGTGAATGGAAAGCTACATTTCTCTGGTAATGAAGGTTATTCCACTTACTTCTTTTAATAGTGCATTTAAAGGTTATCTAACTCAAAATGTGTCATGGTTGTATGTAATTTGCTTATTTTTTTTACAGAACATAGTATTTCCCATCTATGTGTGTACTGGTTCAAGAATCCCCCACATCTGTAGTGTAGGAACAGCTTCTGAATTTGGACATACAGGTCTCTCAGAACTGAGGCAATGATCAGCACTTTCTCCCACAGTACAGTACCACCAAGTGACCGATTTTCACCCAGGAATGAGGGAAGACTTTCTTTTACACCTGCTTAAGCGTCAGTTTGAGTTAGGCTCAACACCAAGAACAGCATCCTCAATACTGTTTTAGTTTTCTAGTTCACTGGACTACAGATTTTGTGTAGAGGTGGCTAAAGTAGTTTCACTATAATGGCTTCATCTGATTAAAAAGATGGAATCCCCTTTCCAGCTATTAGTGGCAGTTCTAATTCAAATATAAGGGGCATGATGACAGAACTGACTTTAGATCAACTTTTTTCAAAACAGACTTGTTGCTAAAGCAGAAAGAAAACATTTTAGTTACAGGTTAATAAATTTAGACATCTTGCAAAACACAAAATCTACACATGCATGGAAGAAAATTCTAATGTGTCAGTAGACACAATAGTACCTTGCTTCCACCAATCAATTGCAGGGACTTAAGTAATTTGAGGGGACTTATTAAAATGGAGTAGGTAAATGTGTAAGCATTTGAGCTAGCAAGAACAAAGTCAAGCGTACAAGAAGTGTACACAGTTGCAGAGAGGACTGTCATATACTTCTGGTAAAATAGACTCTTGACAAGTTGGATAGCTGGCTGTGGGTTTTTTGTTGCCGAGATCTGCTTTTAATAATTTATTTTCCAAATGTTTAAAATATGCTAGCTGCTACAATATTTTGGAAATGGCCTAGTCATTTAAACTGGCAAATGTAGCCTTTCTACACTTGGGGTTATTAAGGCTAGCAACTTGCACACTGTGCTGGCCACAATTCAGTGTTGATCAATTGGAAGTGATTTAGCCACACCTGCAAGGAATGCTGTGCTAATAAAATATGCAACTCATTAAACTAATCTCCCTTGTTTTGTACAATGGTGGCAAGTGAGATACTGTAATGACTGCCAAGGGGTGTGGTAGAAATTAGGGTGGTGTAATATTTCTAAAGGCAATAGGGAGGGGATAGTAAACATTGAACTCCAGTGCTTAGCAATTATAATCATAGCTGCCAAGTTTTCCATTTTCTCGCGAGGAAGCCTATTCAGCATAAGGGAATTTCCCTTTAAAAAAGGGAAAACTTGGCAGCTATGATTATAATTGTTATTGCCAGTGCCTATACTGTGTGTGTATTTCAGGTTATCTCCAAAACAAGGGCTAGACATTGAAATTTATCTATTTATTTTTAATAGGTTTTACTACATACAAAAATTTGCATCCACAGGATCTGGGAAACTAGCAGTTATTACTTTAAGGCTAGTCTTCCCTGTAATATGCAACAACCCCAAGAGGAAATGCACTTAGAAAGCAAAGGTTACACCCTTTATGCAGGTAAGTTCATGATTATGAAAGAAATTGACTAATAAATATTTGACATCATTAGCAGCCATTTGTCTTTTTCCATGTGTTGGTATATAGTCTGCAAACCAAGCAATTATGCATGTATAGAATACTTTATTAGCATTTACCAGTCATTCTTACCTGTGTTTCTGGGAAGAGTTATTCTTAAGGGAAATCACCAAATAGCTGCCGCTTTGATCCAAGGGAAAGTCCTCTGTATGGGCACTTAAGCACAAAAATTATCCCAGAAAAGGCTTATTGCTTAGGCTGCACACATGGACCGACTGGAAGCATGAAACAAATGTTTAGTCTTCATAAGCATTCTTTAGAAGAGCCTTCCCCAACCATCTGGACAGCATTGGGTTGGGAGAGGCCTGCTTTACCCAGGCACCCCCAAACTGCGGCCCTCCAGATGTTTTGGCCTACAACTCCCATGATCCCTAGCTAACAGGACCAGTGGTCGGGGAAGATGGGAATTGTAGTCCAAAACATCTGGAGGGCCGAACTTTGGGGATGCCTGGCATTACCTGTTTCAACCAGCTTGGCTAAGCCATGCATATGCTAGAGATGGTCAAACTGATACTAAACTTTCCTAAATCTAAGGAGTTTATGGGACACATCTGAGAAGTATCTGTTTTACATTCCTCTGATTTAACAGAAGTATGGCAGATTTGGGCCTATAGCACCCTGTCTCATGTAAGGCACCAAACAGATGCAACACTGCTTAGGCAAAATAAACTACAGTAATTTGATGATAGCTGCTCTTACTCCTATCTCAACAGGCACAAGTCTTTGTAAGCATCAAAATTCTGAGAACCAAAGAAAAGATTTCCCATCAATACGGAGACTAATAATTTACTAAAAGGATCAAAGCCAATTTGAGATGCAAAACAGTACAGAAGTGAGCAATACCCATGTTACAAATCCCATGTTGCCATTTGACAATTCTGATAGTCATCATACCATACAAAAAATAGGTTAAAACAAATGTGTGTTTTTTTAAAAAAAGAAACCTATTTGCTTTGATAAAAACAAAATTTTGGATAGAGAATGCAAGTTGAAAAAGAATTTCAAAGGCTTTGTGTGCTATAACTATTGATGGGCAAATTCCCCTTAGTAAGTCTCTGCACCCTCCCTCTCAAACTCTGAAAATAACTTGGGGCCCTTTCAAATCCAGTTCTGAGCCTATTTGGTCTTGATTTCATTGGTAGTACAACAGGATTTGATCCTTCCTGCAACTTTCCCAATGATATCCAATGCTCCTTCAACCACCTTTCTGTGTCCTCCCATGTTTCTGTCCCCTACACTTGTGTTGCTGCTCCAAACAGGGGCAGTGATGGCAGGACAATTGAGGGAGGTCTCTCTTCTCTCAGCTTCCTAATGTCCAGCATGCTGCTAAGGCTGGATGCTGGAAGTACTGTTGAATAATGTCATTTCCCAAGTGTTGCTAACATGAGTCAATAGCCATTAAAGCATGCAACCACTGTAGTGTCAGGGATGGAAGAGATACTTCTTTTATTCACTGCCAGAGCAGCAAAACGTAGGAGAGAGTTTAAATGGCTTAAGTTCTACTCTAGTTTGAATGTTAATGCTACCTTTGTATTGAGCATTACAAAGTCAGCCTAGACCAGTCTTTTGCGCTGTGGGCAGATAATGCATGGATCCATCACTAGCTGTAACATGTTTGAAGAATCATTCAAAGTCTTGCATCCTTTCTTCAATATGAAAAGCAAGTTTTCAGGAGGTATGATCAGTGTAAAATTAACTCTGATGTTGCAATTTATTGCCAGTGGGCCAGGCAAGCTTTTCTTCCGCTGTAGGTCTGATTCAAGGCACACCTTATCTTCTTTTTACATGGGGATCATATCTAAATGGAACAAAAAATGAAATGCATAAATGCCTGGTTCTGAAATCCAGTAAAATAGAAAACACAGTCACGTGGCCTGCAAGTTGTCCATGAAGCTGACTAACCATAAACCAGTCATTGCTTCTTGGCACAACCTGCCTCATAGGGTGGTTGTAGGGTCACAACAACCTGAGCTTGGAAGGAAGCTGGAACATAAATGTAATGAATAAAACCATTAAGGAGTAGTTGAATCTCAAATCCATTAGCATCAATGCAACCCACTGCTGAAACAGACGTATCTTTATTGCTTGTTGAATATTAAGCAGTGATGAGGCCACATGGGGCCAGTGTGGGAGGACAGTCTACAGTTTAAGTATCGGAGTGTCCGAGAAGGCCCACATGTCATACCTCTGATGGCAGAACACAGAACAAGGTCTCTGATGGCGATCTGAGCACGTGTGCAGATTGTATAGGAGACATTTCTTCTGTCATTTAGTCTCAGACCAAAAAAGGGTGCCGACATGCCCAGCGGGAATTTGGGACTGCCTGACCCAAGGGTCTCTAAATACTTATATGGCATATTCCCCAAGCAGAGTGGTCTTTGCCAAAGAACACATAAAAGGAAACAGACTAATCCAGAGTGAATTAACATTTTACTTTATACTTTACTTTGATACTTTCTGGGCAGTCTATTGCTGCACAGTGAGCCATGCATTATCATGCACACTGCTTCTTCAGATGTCCAATAGACTGAGTGTAGAAGTTTCCACCATATGATCAGAGGCTTCCTGCCTATTATCACCCAACAGCAAGAGCAGTTTGCAACTGGTAGCAAAAATTGTCACTTATCAAATTTGTCAACAACAAAAATGTTAATTAAAAATTCTCATCTTTAGGTTTTCCTTCCAGAAGCATAAATGGGGCAGAAAGTTGTCCTCACTTTTTAATTCTGATTTTGGTCTGCTCTGAAGAACCAGGTATTAATTTGGCGTATTTATTTATATAGTTAAAAGCTAGCTATGTCCATTCCATAGTTTGTTATTTGTTTGGAGGGAAGAACAGGCAGACACATGCAGTTAGAGCAAACACACAATGAGTCCTTGGACTCAGCTATAAAGCTGCAAATAAAACATTTTAAGTGTTTTAAGTGCAAAATACAATGTGACACTAGATGGCCTTATGGAAAATCCAACGTGTTTTTTAAAACACTTTCTAAAAAGCATTTTCAGAACGTTTTTATATGTGTGTAGATTCCACCCTTGAGCCCGTTATGGGGAGGGGGGAACCCTCACCTGAAGAGGTCATCTGCAAGCGAATCTTCTTTTGCTTGGCGACTCTGTTCCTAGAAAAATAAATGATTCTTTGAGAACTTCTGCCAGATATGAACTGCTCTGAACCAACATGATTTGGGTGCAGTCAGGCATTTACACATAAATACAATGGGTGGCATCCAATACTGCATGAGCACAAGGACACAAGGGATATTCCCTACCATATCCACCCCACTGCATAGTGCCTGCCCTGTGCCACAAGGTCTCTTCTGAAGATCCTACAAAAAGGCCAGGGATGTGAGGACGGTGGGGCTGCAGTGGGAGTGGGGAAAGTGGGAAGAGGCTGCTTGCAAGCGGTCTCCAGCCAATTTTCCATGATCTTCCACTCCCAATGCAGCCCCTCACCCAGCCAGTGTATGAAACACTGACCTACAGCTCATGATCATGACCGTGATAGCTCAGTTGGGTTAGAGCATGGTGCTGATAATGCCAAGGCTGCAGGTTATTTTCTTTAACTACTTCATGCTCCTTACCTCCATTTCTTGCCTCAACCATTCTTCCATCTCAGAATTCTTTCTAGTATGATGAGCTATCAGATCTGATCCCCCAATAATGTATGGAAGTTGTCCTGCTCCAGGATAAGCTACCTGTCAAATGGAAAGATGTATTAATCTCAACTCTAATTAACTCAGGTTTCAAACTGGGGCTTCAATGCATTTACAAGTCTCACTATGCAAAGATGGAATCCGAAACAGCTACTAGCTCAATTCAGCTGCAAAGAAGCAGACAAGGATGCCCTTTGTCATTACAGTGGTACCTCGGGTTAAGAACTTAATTCGTTCTGGAGGTCCGTTCTTAACCTGAAACTGTTCTTAACCTGAGGGGCCAGCTAATGGGGCCTCCCGCTACCACCACGCTGCCATCGTGCCATTTCTGTTCTCATCTTGAAGCAAACTGTTCTTAACCCGAGGTACTATTTCTGGGTTTGCGGAGTCTGTAACCTGAAGCATCTGTAACCTGAAGCATCTGTAACCCAAGGTACCACTGTATTGCATTCTATCTTTTGAAGAAAACTCAGAATACATTCAATACTGTTGTTGAGTATTGTTCTTTCATTCTAGGTTTGGGCTGTAGAGCAGGAGGCACTATACACACTATGCAGGTTTCAGCTACATTACAGGAATAATATAATACAGTTATAAATACAATTATCCACTTAAAAGTGTGTATCTTAATGTTTCTATTCAAGCTTAACAACATTACAAATGGATTCTGACTGATCTGCTCTAAGTTTGTCCTTTTACAATAACAATACCAATTTCTGTTAATTCCCAAAGAGCGCAATATAATTTTAAAAAAGAAGCATTCTGCTTCAAGATACCCTTGCAATAGCTTTTAGGACTACATTTAATTCAGTCCTCTATTCCCCAACACTATACTGGAAACCTCTAGATTTAAAGACACACACACACACAACCCAAACCAGAAGGTGGTCAGATTTAGCTAATACAGACGTACCTCAAAAGTCGAATGGAATCCGTTCCGGAAGTCCATTTGACTTCTGAAAAGTTTGGGAACGAAAGTGCGGCTTCCAATTGGTTCCCGATTGTGCAGACGCGCTGAAAACAATAGTGGAAGCCGCACCTTCGATTCCCAAGGCGTTCGGGAGCCGATGTACGACTGTATTTTTATACCTTTTCTGTAGGTTCTAAGTAATGTCTTCTTGTGAGTTTAAAAGCATGTACCAACCTTTTTAAACTTTTTAAAGTTGTTCAGAAGTCCATAATCTATTTTTGTAGCGCAACGACCATCTTTCCTTGGCTGACTAACAACCAATGATCTAAATTCAGTCAGCAAGAGTCTGCTGGGCAGATTGCTAGAGTCATTTGCACATCTATCAGGATTCTTATTTAGGAGGGGGAAAAGAATTAGAGCAATTACTGAGGTTATTTAATCAAGCTTGTTTATTACAATAAACATTTATTCTTCATCATAAGATTGTAGGAGGTACTTAATCATCTATTTTCTGATATGGTATTTGAAAACATTTCCAAACTTTTTCTAACTAAATCAGTTTCTTCAAGGAAAACCAAAATCTCCCTTTAGCTATTTAATGAACTATGAAATATCTGCATCAATTTATACATTCAGTATCTTCACACCTTTCACTCGTTTTCTACATGTCAACAAAACTGCCTGTTCCTCCTACAAAGTAGGACAGGAAAATGGGTCTATTTCCTGGGTCTCTAGCAAAACAATTAAAGTTTGATAGTTTCAATTAATAATTGGGAGGGAAGAGAACAAATAGCATGCTAACAAAGTAGTTTAAAGACAACTTTACAAGTTACTTGATGCTATTTTTTCAGATATATTTTCAAAAAACTAAATGTCACTATCCTCAATATTGGAGTATCTTTTTAATTTAAAAGAATGCATTTCCTACCGCATTACCTACTGCAAAAATTAAATACACAAAACATTAACATGAAGATGTTCCTTACATTGGAGTCGTTTTTTGCAGAGCCTGGCGATTCTTCTCTCTCTTGCTTCTGGTTTAAAACTGGAAGCGACTGCTTCTTTTCTTGCTGTTTAACAAAAGGTATTGGTAAGTATCTAACATATACTCTATACCACCACAGTAGAATTAGGCTGAAAACTGTAGGCTGAAAGCTGCTTGCTTGAACTCTAGCTAGCATATACTGAACTCAAACCATTTGTTATTTCCTCTCTTTGAGGAGTAGTCAAAGTGTGTGGTAGCTCCCACACAAGAGAGTTGAAATAAATTACTCTGAATGAAAGAGTTATTCAGCTTGGTTTCTCCCAAGCTAAAGAAGCCTTCTGTTCAGCAGAATTTATTTATGGTCACAGCTTGCAAAAACAGAACTTGACTTGTTACCTAGTTCTTGGGTTTCCAAGTGAAATACTTTCACAGCTTTAAAGTATAAAAGAAGAAATAATCGCCTTCATTAATGAGCAACTTTTAAATTGCTGATGTGCAGAGCAGTGTGGCTGATTTCCTGTGGCAGCACAATAAAAGATGGATGTAAAAGAGTCAGTACATACTCACAAAAAAATCTCTAGAATAGTGTGAAGTTATTCAGGAAAACAATTCCGACCCAACGAAAGTAGGTTTTTACAAGAGGTCATTAAAAAAAATGGATAAAACTCAGCTGGATCATGCCTGGGGCTCATGAAGTGTACAGCATCCAGTTATCACAGTCATCAACTAGATGCCTATGGGAGGCCCTGCAAGCAAGACTCAAGTGCAACTACATTCTCCACACTTGTGATTTCCAGCGTATTTCAATATAGACTTCGACATACTGGTACATAAACCTGTGGTTTCAATGGGAATAAATGTTTTTAATTGTGCAGTGGATTGTGACTATTTTTGTATTTGAACCTTAGGTGTACTAGGCAACCACTGTTCTTCCATGTAAAAGTTGTAAAGGGGGGAAAAAAGAAAGGAAAATAAACCTCTCTCTCCACTGGGAGTATGAGTACTGTATACCAAATGCCAACACTGGCAGAAACAGGCACACTGCATCGAAACATCCGTTTCATGTTCAATGAGCACATGGAGTTTCTGTGCCCAGTGGCTTTCATCCTTAGAGGAAGAAAGCATGTGCAAAAACATGAAGTACATGAAGCTGCCCCTCAACTGAAGCACATGGGAAAATCTGAGTATGCTAGAATGGATATGCACACATTTGGGGGCTGGGGAGGTGGAAATGAGCACCACACAAAAAATGGCTAAAGCAATAAAAAGGAATCTCAGCCTGAAGGGGATTTTTATTGATACAATGACACTGTCTGATGCTCTAAATCAGTGATTTAAATATTTTACCATGTTACAGAATATTTAGCTAATAAATTATTATTATTATTATTATTATTATTATTATTTATTTATACCCCGCCCATCTGGCTAGGTTTCCTCAGCCACTCTGGGCAGCTTCCAACAGAAAAATAAAATAATCTATTAAACATTAAAAGCCTCCCTAAACAGGGCTGCCTTCAGATGTCTTCTAAAAATCTGGTAGATGTTTTTCTCTTTGGCATCTGATGGGAGGGTGTTCCACCTTACCAAATATACATTTTAATCCAACAGTGGCTTGGCCCTGTTTTAAATGTCCCCCATTTTGGCAGATCTGAAGAGTAGTTCTATGAAGCCCACCCTCTAAAATTCTAGAAGTCTGAGTACGATATATACCCACCTTGTTATCCCTCTTGTAAAATTATATGAAGCATTTATATGCTTCCTTCTTTTATTGATATAAATTCAAAAAGAATTTTATCTTTATGCTAATAGTCTAAAATAGTGGTGTATGGCATCTCTCTCTCTCTCTCTCCCTCTCTCTCTCTCTCTCTGTGTGTGTGTGTGTATGAGACAAAAAAATGTCACTACCTGAAGTACCCCAGTCTCCATATCTGAAGTCTTTTCTTTCAGTTTCAATTTCCTTTTCTTCTTTGCACCTTGAGCACTGCCTTCACCATGATTTCCTATATCATCTTCCCAATCCAGTTCTTGGCTTGCAAAGACAAGTTCTAATGATGCTTCATCTTCTATTGAGTCTTCCAATTCTTTTCTCTTTTTTGATGCAATAATGCTTTCATTATTATTATTTTCTAACTGGCTGGTCTCTGCAATAGACTTTTGACTTCCACCTATACAGGACTCGTTTGTGTTCTGGTCCAAGGTATGTGACCCTTTTTGAGATCCTCCTGCCTTGCTTTCCCACAACAAAGAAGTTACAGGCTGAGTATGACTATAAGCCAGTGATGATTTCTCCTCTATCCTTGCATATTTAGACTGTGATGTTTCTTCAACCTCGTCCCTTTCCCTTGAATAGAAAAAAAGCATTTTAGACTTTCTCTTCAGATTGAGGGAGCACCTAACATCGTGCCAGTGAACATGATAGGTCTCCCAACCCTCTAGAGCAGGCACCCCCAAACTTTGGCCCTCCAGATGTTTTGGCATTCAACTCCCATGATCCCTAGCTAACAGGACCAGTGGTCGGGGAAGATGGGAATTGTAGTCCAAAACATCTGGAGAGCCAAAGTTTGGGGATGTCTGTTCTAGAGCAAATGTTGCTGGTGCACAGGAGGGAGGAAAGGGAAGCTAAGTTCCGTTTGCACAAGCAGAACATCACAAATGGATGTACACAGACAGATCAAACAAACACTTGTTCACTACTCATCTTTATGATGATTAGATATGAACCCAGACAGACTGAATCCAATCAAGTACAACTCAGATGGCACTTGTAATAATCATAGCAAGCATTTAACTGTGCACTGTAGTGTAACTAATTTCAAATGGGATTCATCATGATAGCATCCTTAGGTGCAATCAGCAAAAGGTAGCTTATTGATAAGCAAACTTATTTAATTAAAATGTAGCACTGATTAGCATTATTCAGGCAAAGCTTCTTGGAGCCAGCATGTTATCAATATGCATTGTTTGTGAGAATTTCTCATATTTTCAGTTAACTATGGAACTGAAACATCTGAGATCTTTGAAGGCTAAGTAAAGACCAAAAATTAGGAATAAATATTAGAACGAGCCTGACTGCAAGAGACTACCTTTTTTTTGTAACTGTCTGGAAGTAGTTTTTAATTGAATTCAATTGTTGCTGTGAATCTTCCTCTTTATTTCTTCTGTTCCCTGACATTTTAGAGGGAGAGGGCAAAAGGCTAGTTTGGTTAGTCCCGGGCCTTGCATTCAACCTGGGTAATGTAGCCCCAACATTCACAGTGCCAGTTCCTGCTGGAGTCTCATTAACAGTAGTTATATCCAGTGGGTAAGGTTTTTTCCTTTGTTCCTTGATAGGAGTTGTTGCTTTCTTTCTCTTCTCCCCTGACTCTTCCATGCTGTGTAAACAAGGAAAAAAGTAATAGGTCAGAGCAGGAAGAACTAAGTCAATGACCAAAATCTGTCCCATCACAATACATGATCTATAATCTGTTTCTCAGATTTCTGGTTATTCTGCTGATCCCTAGAAATGTGAGGTATTTGTAAGGTCCATGCATGGGTTGCACCTAAAGATGAAAATTTCTTGATAGATTGAAACAAAAGAATTTATTTTTTTGCCAGCTCCCAAGAATTTGAAATTTCTCTACCATCATCTGCTATAGAAGTAGTAACAGGCCTGATGGCAGCGATTGATAAAATCAGGCACTGGCTGAGAATCCATGAGCTCAGATGGGCCCCTCAGTGATCTCATCCTCACTCGACCACCCTCCTTCAAAAGATTAGAAACTCAAGAATCTACCATCCAGTTTTTGGCATGTGATGAAAATTTTCATGTGAAAATAAAGGCATCACAGTCAGACTAACTGTCGCATGATCATGAAGCCATATTTAGAAATAGCAAATCAAAAGAGCTCCTGCTGGTACATTACCATGTGTCCATCAGCTGGTCCATTTCTGTGTCAGCTACATATACTGCAATGGTGGGCATTACTGTTTCATCTACTACTACACCTTGAGAAAGGTTTGGTCCTGTAACAAGTGGTGCTGATGTGGGTTTTACACCTGCAGATTTAAAAGCACCAAAGAAGAATAAATGTTAACATTTTAAAACTATACAAATCATGCCATTTCAGACAAATATTATTCAAAAATATTTTTGTGCAACTCTTCCTACTAAGAAGTGTCCATTTATCTCCCCATCTTGCTTCTTCAATACAGTGAGACCTCAATTTTCAAGCGTCTTGGAAGCCAAACGTTTCAGAACCCAAACGCCGAAAACCTGGAAGTAATTGCTTCTGTTTTCAAATGTGCCTCGGAAGTCAAACGGCTTCCGAGGTGCATTTCTCATTTTTTTCAATTGAATTCTCCAACCGCCCATTGCACCTCAGTTGCCGAACATTTCAGAAGTTAAATGGTCTTCCGGAATGGATTACGTTTGACAACTGAGGTTCCACTGTACTAGTATTTTTACAATGCAATTTTAAAAACTTTGGTTTTCTATGCAGGATTCTGGCTTTTTATTGTTGCTTAAAACATAAGCATATTGTCAGTAAGATCACCATGAACACATTCAGCATCAAGTTATATTTTCATCAAATCCCATGCCAAAAAGAAAAAAAATGTTCAAACTGAAATCATTAAACAAGTCATCTAATTTAAAAAACTTGACCTGACTATTCAATACCAAAACCTAAAATCTAGTATATCTTCTTACTTACAATTCTATTGCATGCGGTGTCTGAGCATCCTAAAACTAAGGACCAATCCAGACCTAATACTATCCAGTGGTCAGCCACACTTAATGAATTGGGAGCAAATCACAGGACCCCAATCTCTGGCCTCTCCCATATAAGCAAATTAATTAGAAAAAGAAGTTACAGAATTATGCTGCAGAAAAAAATGGAAGTGAATGAAAGTGAGATTCAGCTTATTTGCTGTCAAAATTGGATACTAAAACTCTGGTGCTTTTTACTTGTCCAATTGAAAGCTATTTAAAATCTGTTAAATGTGCTAGCAAAAAAGATGCAGATCATCAGTAACATAAGGATATCTGTTATCCTAAAACAAAGCACTCTTCAATATTATGCTCCCTCTTTCGAGCTGTCTGTTGAATTCAGTTCCTTAAAAGTAAAAAACAAAACAAAAACACAGAACAAAAAATTTAAAAACTTTTAAAAAATAGATTTTTAAAATTACCTGCATCAAGTGGAGTTTGAGGATTACAGTATGTTTTTGTAGATGAAAAAATAACTGCTAGACCAATTTCTGCCTCAGATATTGTCCTCCATTGCTTCCTATTAGAAATAAAACATACTGTCAGAAAAACAACTAGAAGTCATTCACCAAATAAACTCTTGGAAAATAATGCTAAAACATTACAGAAAAGGAACAGACTATCATGCAGGATGCAACCTGTGAATTGGCAAGGGATGGATATCAGTGTTTGTTTTATAAAATATATGGCATTGTGACAAGACTCTGGGCTGGGTTATAATGAAGGGTGAGCTAACAATATATTAAATAAAATGGTCCAAGGGAAATTGTCAGTGAAACATTTAATTCTATTAACCTGCAGTTTCCTGCCTACATTCATTCATATTCAGACTGCACATGTATAACATGTCTGGAAGACACTCAGATGTTGTTTATTTATTATCACTATGTATATACTGCATTTTATTGAAGCATCTCAAGGTGACTGAACCCAATTTGTCATCAATCCCCAGCATAAGCGCTAGGGGTGATAGGAGCTGTAATTCACATCATCTGGAGGACCACTGTCCAGTGGTGTCCAAACTTTTTTCAAAGGGGGCCAGATTTGATGAAGTGAAGGGCCGTGGAGGCCGACCAAAGGGCCAACCAAAGTTGTGGGGCTTTTTTTATTCTAATTCAGCTACAATCATTTCTTGCATGTGATAGAAATCTGTGGACTTACTTTAACATTAGATATGCACACATATTTTACAGACCCTATTTGTATATTTCTATCAGTTATGGTTTTACAGCCCCTTCAACAACAAAAAACAGCCTCAGTACTCAATTACTAATATTTCAGCAATCCTACCTTTGGAAGACAGCTGTGATTCTATCCATCCATTTCCTGTCCGAGTCAGAAATGGATCCTTGAGAGTTTGTCAACCCTACTTCAATGACACAAATATCAGGTGCTACCAAAGAAGAAACAATCTCTGCTTCCTCCGTTATCAGTTTCGCTTCTCCTCCTCCAAATTTAATTGCTGCACTCAGTTTTGCAAACTAAAATTAAATACAAAACCCAAAGGTTCATAGAACAGAGCCTACATTAATATGACACATTTCTATAATAAGCATACCATTCCATAATTTAAGAAAGTAATGCAACCAATATGAGGACTCTACAAGTGACAATAAATGCAATGGGATATACAGAGAAAGTTACAGGTGTGTTTATTGCTATTTCAAAGGTTTCTTCCTTTGAATATTACCATTTTATCATATTACCTTGTCTACAAAGACTATCAACTGCAATATGGAACCTGTGATCCTCCAAATGTAGCTGGACTACAAATGCCGCTGGCTATGCTAGCTGGGGTTGATGGAAAGCAACATCTGGAGAGTGAGAGGTTCCCTGTCCTTGATTTATATCATACAACTTGAGTTCCTTTAGCAAGATAGGAAAGAGTCATGCAGGTTCTGCATTCTAAAAAATGCCAGAGTACCCACTTTGGACGCTACACTGTACACACAGTAATGCATATGGGTGCATGCAATGCAATGGAATGGGAGGAAGTGGGCAAGCCCTTCTTCCAATCAGAGAACAAGCTCTTGGTGATCTTTCAGCCAGTTCTCTGCTCACGTTTAAAAGCTGCATGTTCAATGTGCCTTTTGTTAACATGAACACAGCTCAATAGATGACTCTGAATAAAGACAAGTAGAAAATTGACTGAAAAGTCAGGTTCTGAGCTCCAATGAGTACAAAAGCCCTTAACTTGGGTTACAAATGTTCATATATCGAATTATCTAATTTTAATGCCCTTGTTACTTTCATTTTTCACTGCTCAAGTTGCTTTGAGGCACTTGAGGGAAAAGATTTTTTTGACAAATAAATAGTAGGGGCTCAAGTTTTTATAACAAGAAGTATGGACACATCAGTGGCTCCACTCACAACATCACAACCCCCAGGGATCCAATCTCCACATCTGCACACTGAGCATGGACATCTGCAAAACGGCACCTATGAAAGAGTAGCTGGACATGCATATGTAGTCCATGTGAATAGGAATCCCTGTGTGCATTCACACACTCGGATGTCCATGGATGTCATTAATAATAATAATAATAATAATAATAATAATAATAATAATAATATTCCTTCAGTAGCACCTCAAAGACCAACTAAGTTTATATTTTGGTATGAGCTTTCGTGTGCATGCACACTTCTTCAGATACCAGGAAGTGTGTATGCACAGGCATCTGAAGAAGTGTGCATGCACACGAAAGCTCATACCAAAATATAAACTTAGTTGGTCTTTAAGGTGCTACTGAAGGAATTTTTTTATTTTGCTTCGACTCAGACCAACACGGCTACCTACCTGTAATAATAATAATGTTATTATATATATCCCACCTACCGTGTTTCTCCTAAAATAAGACGGGCCTCAAAAATAAGCCATGGCAGGCTTTTCAAGGGTAGAATAAATATAAGACATACCCCGAAAATAAGCCGGGGGGGGGGAAGCGGGTCTGGATGGCGCGAAGGAAGAGAAAAGGAAGTTTCCTGTCGGCGCCCTGAAACGGATGTTGCTGCCCCGCCAAATCACCCAGCAGCATGTCCCATGTGGAGTCACGACTGACCAGGAGCCGGCAAGAGCTGCAGCAGGACCCCCCGAGAGCCGACCAGCAGGACCCCCCGGGAGCCGACCAGCAGGACCCCGCGAGAGCCGCAGGTCCCGGCAGTACAGCGCGCCAAGCCCCGACCAAGCAGGACCCCACGAGGGCCGACCCGGGAGAGTCGACAACAGCGCGCTGTGCCGATCCGCAACCCAGCGGGACCTGGCGAGAGCTGTAGCGCGAGCCGCACGAAGCCCCGATTGAGCGGGAGCAGGGAAGAGGTGCAGCGCTCGCCGAGCCCCGACTCAGCAGGAGCCTGCAACAGCGCGCTACGCCGACCCCCGACACAGCAGGACCCGGTGAGAGGCGCAGCACACGCCGCACCGAGCCCTGACTGAGCGGGAGCCGGCAACAGCGTGCCGCGCCGTGCCCCTACTGAGCGGGAGCCGGCAAAAGGCGCAGCGTTCACCGAGCTCCGACCCAGCGGGAGCCTGAACAGCGCGCCTCCCCGAGGTGAGAGCCGGTGAGACCTGGGACCCGGTGAGAGCCAGCAACAGCCCGCCCCGACTGAGCAGGAGACCATTGGGACCCGGTGAGAGCCAGCAACAGCCCGCCCCGACTCAGCAAAAGCCGGCAAGCGGTGCAGCGCTCGCGGAGCCAAGCCCCGACCGAGGGGAGCCGGCAAGAGGCGCAGCAATCACAGAGCCGAGCCCCAACCGAGCGGGAGCCGGCAACAGCCGCAGCGTGCGCAACGCCAAGCCCCGACGGCAAGAGCCACAGTGTGCAGCGCACCATGCTGAGCCCCAAAGCCCAGTTTCAAAACACTACCGGTACAGTACCCTACTTTCTTTTCTTGCCTTGCCCACTTTACAAAATGCATGGTTAATAAAAAATACTTAATAAAAAATAAGACATCCCCTGAAAATAAGCCGTGGTGTGTTTTTTTGGAGGAAAAATAAATTTAAGACGTGTCTTATTTTAGGAGAAACACGGTATCTGGCTGGGTTTCCCCAGCCACTCTGGGCAGCTCACAGCATATATCAGAACATACTAAAACATCAAACATTAAAACCTGCCTTCAGATGTCTTCTAAAAGTCAGAGAGTTATTTATTTCCTTGACATCTGAAGGGAGGGTGTTCCACAGGGAAGGCGCCAATACTGAGAAGGCCCTTGGTAGGCCAAGGTGTGTGCAAACCTTCCTCTCATTATTGCATGTGTACAACATTTAAGGAGGGCTAATGAGTACACAAAATCTGTGCTATTAACATAATCTCTGTAGATAAAAGTATTTTACATTACTTTTGTCAAGCGTTGAACAGTGCCAGTTACCTGCTTAGCAGTTAGAAACACAAACGTTTTTCCTATGAATATTGTTCTTCTAATAGGAGAGGTTGCCAGATCAATTTTTTTATTCTTAACACTCAGCTCATCAATAGGAGGGTAAAAACTGTGAATGGAAGAAATTATCGTAAAAATGTAGCTTACATTTTTAGCTTACATTTTACACTGCTATTAACTGTCATTCACTTATACATTGCTTACCTAGTTTGAGTACATACATCTGTTTTTCTATCCAACATCTAGCTGGTTTACTATGTTGTATGCATAGCGTTGCATACAGTAATCTTGAGGCATTAAACATCTGCACACAGGCTCAACAATAAAGGTCTGCTTCTTCTTCACCCACGTAGCATGTAGTCTTACAGCCCAGGCATCAATGAACACATGTTCATTTTTTCTCTATCCAGCCCCCCCCCCTTTTTTTTTTGCTGAATGCAATCTTGACGTCAGTCTTGGACAAAGGCAAAGACCACAACCATGCACCCTAATATGATCTATTTGATTAACAAAAATCTGAAAACTCCACAGGCACGTTTTTATGACATGCCCACTGTGTAAGCTGTTTGCAAAAAAAAATCAAAGGTTTAAATAAAAGTTGTGAATTCAAATTACATAAAAAATAAAAGCTGTTCCATACAGTTTATATGGACAGTAGGTCCTCTCTAGAGGCAATATAAATTTTAGTTTTAATTGAAGATTAAAGCATCACAAAACTGTTAATTTTATTCATCAGCAGAAATAATTTAACATGTACCTGATCTCAGATTGGGAATAGAGATGTATTTTACCAAAGCAATTATTAAGTACATGATTTATTTTTAAAGCAATGCTTTGTTAATGTTCATATTCCCAAGAGTATTTGCACCACTTGAAAAAATATTACCAAAGATATCTCTATAGCAACCTGTGAAAATGAAGACAATTCAGCTAGCATAACATCCAAAAAAATCCTGTCACTTCCCCAAGAGCTCATAGCAACAAGTCTGCAATACAACACTATGCCAATTAAATATAATTATACTTAATCTTCCTCACCATGGGAAGACTTTGCTTCATCTAGTCTGAAAGAGGAAATAGTTAAAAACCATAGCTGAGGAAGTCCTCACTAGATCAACATGAATTGAGAAGTTACAAACCAGTATAGAATCCTCCTTTCCTAGACAAATAAATAGGAATTGCCTAAGCAGCTCCAGATACCCCAGGGCGGTGTATTATTTATTTGATTAGAATACTTGCATTCCACCAAAAGGCTCTCAAAATGGCATATATAAAAGATTTGCACAATACAATCACTTCAATCACTTTCAAAATTATTTGCACATATAACCAGAAATAGCATGGTGAGAGTTGGAGTAGAGCAGGCATGGCCAAACTTGGCCCTCCAGCTGTTATGGGACTACAATTCCCATCATCCCTGATGACTGGTCTGTTAGCTAGGGATGATGGGAGTTGTAGTCCCAAAACAGCTGAGGGCTGAGTTTGGCCATGCCTGGAATACAGCAACATCTGGAAAGCCAATGATCCTCAACTTCTGCACTAGCAGATTACAGAAGGTGGTGCTGGGAGTCAGATATTTTTTCCATAGGAGTTTTCTTGTTGAGTTCCACACAAGTCTATATTATTATTTGTTATGGGAGCTTTCTTGTGGAGTTCCACATTGGTCTATATAAAACTACGGGGAAATATAGCCTGGATTTTATTTTTTTTAAACATACTTTTTATTAATTTTACAAAATACAAAACAAAAAAAAAACGGTACATACATAAACACCTTTTCCACCTCCTTCCTACCCACCCACATGGGTCCTCCCCTGCCACAGAAGTATCCCATGTATGTGAACAGTCAGAGATGGTCCATTTTATGCTTGGATTTCTGTCCTCCTCCCCCTCCCCTGACCCCAAAGCCCCCCCCCTGCCACCAGGGAGCTCCAGCAAACCAGGGCAGTACGCAGGAGGCCATCCATCCAACCATCTATTGTCATACCAAAAAAAGAGAAAAATAGAAATAGGAAAAAAGAGAAAAAAGAAAGGGCAAAAAAAGAGAAAAAAACAATACAAAACAGAAATTTTTTTCTTACATTCATAATTGTAAAACCATATTTTGTGGGCTTCCCCTCCCCCCCCTTCCCCGGTTTTCATCCCTTTTTTATCATCTGCAACAGTTTCTTACTTTATAAAAATACACCTTTGTATCTTATACAACTTATAAATCAATTGTTAACATTTTCATCTAATATTCAAATCACTGAAAAATCAAACTCCCATTTTATCTTCCCGTGCCTAATTTTTACTCCCTCTATAAGCCTCCATATTTTCACATTTTTCCAAAATCCATTCACTTTTAAAACTATAACTATTCTCAATTTAACCTTACATCCCCGATTACCGGCTCCACCCCCCCAATCCAGCAAATTCCATAATCAGCAGACCAGTTATAAACCTGTTAATCCATCCTTATAATCACAACATCACTTTCCCTTCACCCCACCCCCTGTTTACAGTCTTTTGCCATCCAGGCCACCATACAGGACCCCTGAATTTCTTCTCTTCTCTGCATATTTTTTCCTTCTTCCCTGTGGGCGTTCTGGAGTTCCAGTAATACCAATCGTGCCCCCCTCAAAGGCAGGGCACTCCATCCAACTTTTTGTAAAGTCATCATTTTTTTCGTGGTGTGCTTCATTTTGTGTTGAATCATCACAGTCCTCATCTTCATCTTTTCCTTCCAAATCACAGTCACCATCATTGTCATTCTCACATTCATCTTTTTCAGTGTCAAAAGCTTCATCTTCTAAAAAATCATATTCTGCCATCACCATCTGAAATTGTTGCTGTAACTCTTGCCGTCGTGTCTCCTCTTGACATAGTTCTATTCTTGTTTCCCACATTAAGGTCAAAACAGACCGCTGGAACTCAGGGGAACACTTTTTTGTTGACATAGTTCAATCCTGCCAAGGTCAAAACTTGTCACGTGGGGTGGAATATGATCACAGTTTATTTTCTCGACTCCATTTTAACAAACTGGCTGCATTCTTCAAGTCTTATTAACAATAAAGTTCGAACTCACATTTCACAAACATTTAAGCCAAAAAAGAAATTCCACAAAGTCCAGAAATACAAAGTGAAATAAAAATTGACTTATAAATCCTGATCAACTCACTGGGTTGTCTGGGCTGCCGGCTCCCGAGGAAAAGAAAGGTTTTTCTTAGTCTTTACCTCTTGCTGCAGGGCACTCACAACCACAGTCTCTCTCCCCTTTCACCCTGCATCAAAGGGGAGATTCTCTTTGATGCCTTTGAGGGATCCTTTTGAATTGCAAATCTTCTGTTTACGGCTTCGGGTTTCTATTTACTGTCTCTTTTGTTGCCGTGGGGGGGGGGGTGGCTTCCTCTTTTCTCCCCTCTCTCCCAGATCCAAATTGTTTTATAATCCAAATCATGAGGTTACTTACAGTCTTGTTTCCAATCGTTTTATTTTCGGAAGAATCCAGCGCTCTCCGCCTTCGGCTTGAAGCTTCTCCCTGCTAGAATAATGTTGCCGCTCAAAATGGCCCCCGCGACTTCTACCCTCCTCGCTCCGGAGCTCTTATTAGAGCTAGCCGAAGGGTTGGGGAGTCCGGATTGGGGCTGTGCCGAGCAAATTTGCCCCCGGGACGCCCTTCCCGAGGTTCTAAGGGGCGCAGCGTCGCTCTCGCTGCCCTCCCCACTCCTAGCAGGGACGGGCCGTCTCGGAGACGAGACGAAACCCCGCCGATCGGCGCTGGCGCTGAACCCGGAAGCCAATATAGCCTGGATTTTAAAGTGGGTTGTCACCATGCCATCTAGCTATTTCTCCCTGCCAGGTGAACCAGGCACAATGGATGAATAACAGCCGGAAGTCAGTAGTAGGTTTGATAAGGATGAGTAAGTTTAAATCCGGGCAACAGGGAGTTACTCATGGTAGGAGGCTCCAGAATCTGAGAAGTTGTGAAAGTGTCTATTCTGGATACTCTCTACTTAAAGAAGTATACAGATGCATGAAGAATTGCTAAAAGGCAGTAGACAACAGTGGGCCAGAAATAGCAGTATAAAAGAGTAGCTCCTTATAGACTCTCCTAAGGAAAAACCAACTATAGCAGCACCATTGTACAGCTATACAAAATGTTTCTGCTATACTTCAAAAACATAAATGTTCCATATAATTTTGAATGTGTGTAAACATTTAATGATTTAATCTGATGACATATAAAATTACACTACGGCATAGATATCTATAGCATGTATGTTATGCATCTTATTCAATTCATGAGCATACATGACTTGAATATGGTTATATCCAGTGCTTTTTTTCTTTAAAAAATGTTAAAGGGTACTCTCATTTTCCTACTCATATTGAAATCCTGCCCCTCAATGAGGCCAAACTTAGATTCACAAAATGTTTAGGGGTATGCGTACCCCTGCCTACCCCAGAAAAAAGCACTGGCTATATCTAAGCAGGGCATACTCCAGGAGTTTTTAAAGCCAAGTTGTTAAAACTGTGTTCATGGAAAACAATCTTACTCGGACATGAGAGTGATCGCCAAAGAAGAAGTAGTAGTAGAACATAATAGTACAAATTATAATTATCAAATCCTTTTTAAATCTAGGGTGTGTATTATAACTTATTACCTTTCAGGTGTTGGTAACTGCTGCTTCGCCTGAATTGCTTTGATTAATTCATCAAAATACTCTGGCTTCACAATTGGTCGACCACAGATCAAGGCACATATTGCCTAAAGATAAAGCAGATAATCACTACCATAATTTACAATAGTACAAAAACGCTGCATGCTCTCTCTAACCTGTCTTGATTCCCAGCCTTTCACTCACATCTCTCCACCCCAGTCTCACAACCCACTGGTTAGTGGTACCCTCTTAAAACAGAAAACTACAACCCTTTTGCTGCCATTGTCTGTGGACACCATTCTCACTGCCTTATCAATTCCTCCCATCAGCAGCACACCTTAATGCTCCCCATATTAACAACAAACTCTGCCAGGATGGTTACCTTCCCATCACTCCCAAACACATCACTACCAAACTGAGCCCCATAAATTACACTCAACACCTAAGCACCTCTATATCACTCATTTCCTTTACTCATATGCTCTACAGAAGCTTTCTTGCTAACTCTATAAAATGCAACTTCTCTTCTCACTCCTGCACTCAAATCCAAAGATTTATGCCAAATCCACACCCTCCTCTATCCTAACTTCATTGTGATTATCTTTCTATTAAATTGTTCATTGCATGGCCATCAGTGTCGCTCATCTTCTGGAATGCCAGAAATACACTCCCTCTTATTCAACTCCATCATGGGTATACTATACACATCTAAGAGTAAACCCCAAGTAATTATGTGCATAACTGCATTGTTAAAACATCTTTCATATACAGTCATACCTCGGCATCCAAACGCTTCGACTTCCGAAGTTGATAACCCCCGGAAGTCATTTCGCCCCGCGCGCCGGGCGTGCACGTTCTGCACCTGCACAGAGCAGCGCACAGGGTCGGCGCATGCGCAGAAGCACAAAATCGTGCTTTGTGCATGCGCCGTAGCGGCGCTTCGACATCCAAAAGCCTCGACTTAGGAAGACGGCCGTGGAACGGATCGTCTTCGTAAGTCAAGGTACCACTGTACAAAGATGCCTCACACGAAAATGTCACAATACTCCAGTGCCTGCTGCCAGGAAGTCTCAATTTTCCAAATGAAATATTAAAGTGAATTGACAAGAAAGGAAATACGAAAGAATGGTTTGCAGCATATAGGACTACAGACCATTTTATTGGAATGCATAGTTCAGAAAAATCAGTATTATGCTTGTATATCAGATGCACTTGAAAATTCACAACTCACCTTAACTGTAAGTTTGACTGAGTCCATAACAAGGTGAGTACATCCTTCTTTCCACTCATTCACCACATGGCCTCCCAGCTGTAGAATATTTTTACTGAAAGCACTTTTCTGTGAAACAGCTAAGCATGAAGAACACACTACCAAAGGCTCATAGAATATTCTGCAAAGAAGTGTTAAAAGACACACACAATATTATTACTTTATTTAGCTAAATAATAGCAACTGTTTGCGTGGTCCTTTACAAGAAGACGTCCCTGCCCTGTGGAGCTTATCTTTAAAAAAAATTATTAAAAATTTCCAATCAAACAAAATTATACATTCCAAATTATACAAATAATCAAACAAATCCCAATGCTATGCCTAATTATAAATTATTATTATTATTAGCTGACTTCCTATGCTTCGAGATCGGAGGGAATCCTAATCATCTCATATTTCTACTGCATTTCAAAATATTACAATAATTCCCTTAATGCCCTGAGGAGCTTATCAATCTAAATTTGACAGAGGGGAAGCAACATAGTGGTTTCAGTTGCATGTACTTAAGCTTAATTACAGGTTCAGCTACAGCAGCCATGGCCAAACTTGGCCCTCCAGATGTTTTGGGACTACTATTCCCATCATCCCTGACCACTGGTCTTGTTAGCTAGGGATGATGGGAGTTGTAGTCCCAAAACATCTGGAGGGCCAAGTTTGGCCATGCCTGAGCTACAGTGAAGCATATCATCTAAGTGGCTGTGGTAAAGGATTCATAGAAAAGGTGGATTTTGAAAGAAGTAAGAGTTGGCACCATGGCAGTGTTCTAGGAGGCAGTTCTAACTGGTCAGAACAGCTAAGGTAGAATATTTGAGGGAACATGAGGCATTCAGACATTGGAGGCAGAGCTACAGAAGCAAAGATTATGGCAGGAATGTATCTTGATCTAAGAGTAGAGACATTTGCAAGGGATCTCACACCCTTTGTAAGATTCAGAGATGAGAAAGACTATTTTTGTCCATTTCTAAGTAGTCCTCAGAAATATTCCATGACTTTTAAAAAAAGCATAGCCACGAACATTTTAAGATGAGCACAAGTTGATCTTACTTATACTTGCTTCCAAAGACTCCAAAAGTGACTCTGTCACCGGACCTCAAAGTTCTAGTAGTACCATTTGCTAGTTTTTCTTCATTAACAAAGGTACCATATTTAGAAGTGTCTTTTAAAGTTAACACAGGAAATGTAGAAGACTGGCTCTGAAAATAAAAAATAAAAATAACATTTCAGGTACCAACAACAGCAACTGAGTTCATTTTAGCCAAACCACACATCATGGTTTGTTGGGAGAGTAACAATCTATAGGCAATATTTACTCTTGGCTTACTGATTGTGGTTTGTTGAAACAAAACAAAACACAATTATTGGTTTGGATGTAACACTAAGCAAGGGATCAAATGTTTTCCCTATGTTTCACTCAAGAGTGGTTGATGGCAAACCATTATCTATAGTTTATTGTGATACGCAAACTGGTTCATTGTGGTTTTTGTTTCTAGCATTAACCCTCTATCTCAGCCTTCCTCAACCTGGTGCCCTACAGGTGTTTTGGACTATAGTTCTCCTAAGAGACAGCCAGCACGGGAGTCTTAGCCCCAGATACCTGGAGGATGCCAAGCTAATGAAGGCTGCTATACCTGGTAGATGTTTTTCATTCGGTAAACATATTGAGTAAAACACATTCAAAACATAATCTTGTTAGTTTAGGTCTAAAAATCTGGGAGCAGAAAGAAATTTATCTGTGACTTGACTGAGGCGGTGCTGTATGTTCTATAACTGCATAAAGTACGATAAAAATTGCATGATGGGTTTGGTTGACCCCCAAACCACTCCCCTATTCAAAAAGTTGTACATTTGGTACTTACAAGGTTCACTTGAGGGTGACTAACTGAAAGGACTGCATGGCTTCGGCTGATGGACTGATCCGCTTGAATTAAAATGGCACAATTCTTACGTCCAACAACATATTCGACACCAACTAGAAGGTTACATGACTGTCCTGAAATGGAAAAAAAACCTAATTTTAATTAACCTCTGATGGTATAACACAGATTTCAATCTGTATTCATGTTTTCCACCTAAGGATGGAGAGTTGGAGACAGGAGTTTAGCCACCCCTTCCACCTTACAGCAGGATGTGTGGAAAACCTGCGGCCCTCCCGATGTTTGGCTGGACTACAACTCCCATCATTCCTTGCCCTTGGCGATGCTTGCTGGGGCTGATGGGAGTCATGCTTTAGCAATAGTCCCCCACACTTGCTCTCAATGCAAAGCCCACCTATTCCCCGTTTTCCAAAGTAAACATTGGCTAATTGGCTAACGACCGCTAGAACCAACAGGCGTCAAACCGGAGTGAGACCAGTTGTCACGGACACGCCCCCTCCCCCTCAGGCTCCGCTCCTCACCTGGCCCGGACTCGTCAGCTGGGCTCAGCTTCCACATACTGAGCTGGAAGGAAACGGCTGGAAGCGGCCGGTTCCCCGGCCCGTGTCGCCTTTGTATCCTCACCGGCTTCCCCAGTCCCTCTTCTCCCCGTCAGAGCAGCTGCCCGACGCGACGCACCTCTGCTCCCAACACACACACTGCGCATGCGCTTTTCGAGGAGGTTGGCACAGCGACGACATCGCGAGAGCCCAGACTGAGAGGGAACAGCGCCTCCTACAGAGAGCGGAGGGAAGCCCTCCGACAATTGAGCGCATGCGTGACCTTTTCTTTTCTTTTTGAAAGCAAGTTTAGTAAGAGGCTAGTTCATGCATTCCCAAACTGCGGCCCTCCAGATGTTTTAGCCTACAACTCCCATGATTCCTAGCTAACAGGACCAGTGGTCAGGGAAGATGGGAATTGTAGTCCAAAACATCTGGAGGGCCGAAGTTTGGGGATGCCTGGGCTAGTTCTTAAGAGAGCAGAAGTAGGAAAATAGTTGAGACGCGGCCACTTCTGCGCCTGCTTGCTTGAAAAGGTTGGATTGCTGACTCGGGGATTGGAGGGGAAGCAGCTCTAGATCATTTCAAGCTCATTGATAAACCTGCGAGCAATAAATGGATCGGCGCAGTGGCCGTTCAATTTTTCCAAGCGAGGTGGGGCGTGGCTTCTCTGCCGAAGGGGCGTGGCCGAAGCGTGCGCGTTCCGTCGAGCCCAGCCCTTCAGCTGCTCCTTCCAACTCTGACGTCTTTGAGAGGGCGGGGCCTAGCGGAACGCCCTCTTCGGACAGGACTCAGAAGGGTGGGGGGAAGATGGCGTTGGCGGCGGTGCTGCGTGTGTCGTGCGGAGTGCGGGCCAGGCTAGTCCCGCGGCTGCTTCCTTCACCTGTGCGGGTAAGGTGCTCTGTGCTCCGCCTGGATATGCATACGCTGGAACTTTGCCGCACTTCCCGACGGAAATAAGTGGTGTAAATTTGCGAAACACCTGCCTTTAAGCTATACAGTATGTGATTTGTTTATGCATCTGACTGATGGAGTAGCAAATCTTCCCCGTACATAGAAAGACCACTCCTCTCCCTGGCTCTGCTAGTTTTCTGCTTGCAAGGCGCTGTCTGTGTGTGTGTGTGTGCAGGGGTGCCAACTTCAATAAAATAGGGGGGGCAGGTAAACCCCACTCCGCATAATTGATCACATGACATTACACACATTGTTGTTGTTGTTGTCGTTTAGTCGTTTAGTCGTGTCCGACTCTTCGTGACCCCATGGACCATAGCACGACCCTATTTAAATTGGAATTACCCTCACATTTCTGCCCCTAGGAATTGATTCCTCTGTGTGTGTATCTATATATCCGTATCTTAATTATTTAACTAAAGGTAAAATGTAAAATAATAATAATGGTGGGACAGCATAAAACAGGACAGCCTTTAAAGGTGCTGAAAAATACATTCATTCACAGGATCATGCCAAAATTAATCCACTTATCAGCAGATGTACTAGCAACAGAGAACTGTAATGCCACCACTGCCATTCTGCCGTGTTTAGGAGGCAGGGTATCAGCTGCTCAGATTTTCATCCCAAAATTCCGCAGTAGCAAAAGCTCTTTATGCAGGCAAAAGCAGCTTTTTGTAACCCACCCGTTGTGGGTAAATAAGAGGTTGCTTAACTGGCATTTGCTCAGTACTTTTCCAGAGTCCGGAGCTCATTGTAATGGTCTCCATTGGTTTCAGTGGGAATTGTATCTATACTGAAGTCCACATGCTTTGAACAGTTTACTGAGCTGAGTTAAGAGACTCATTGGCCAACCCAGAGCTATTTGCCTGTGCTCTAAATGGAGATAAGATCAAGCTGCATGAATGTGAACTTTGAACCCGGTGTTTGAGAATGACAAGTTTTCTTTAAAAAGTTGTTTTCTTAAACTGTTATCAAATGTGAGATGGCATGAATGTCCAGCATTCACTCAAATGGGCTGGGTAAGATTTTTTTTTGTATGGTTAAGAGAGAAGCTCACTAGCCGGCCTTAGGCAAGCAACTCTCAGGTCAATTCTCCCCCCACAGTATGGGGAAATTGCCAGTAGGGCTAGTGCTGTTGTGCTCAGGTTCTGCTTGTGAGCTTCCCATGGGCCGATTGCCCACTGTGAGAACAGATGGGCCTTAGGCCTGATGCAGAAGGGTCTTTTATAAATAAATCAGATTTACTTTCCAGGGTTGATATAATGTAGTTGTGGATAATCTCTGCAGCACAGCACTAATTAACACCCCCCCCCAGGCTTCCTTACTTATCCCATGGGTAGGGTGACATGGGGGAGATTAAGGATCTGGTCTGCTAGCCAGAGCCAATTCTTCACTCATGCTGTAAAGTTTACAATTAGATAATGCACATAATGGACCCAGGTGGCGCTGTGGGTTAAACCACTGAGCCTAGGGCTTGCTGATCAGAAGGTCAGCGGTTCGAATCCCTGTGACGGGGTGAGCTCCCGTTGCTTGGTCCCAGCTCCTGCCAACCTAGCAGTTCGAAAGCACATCAAAATGCAAGTAGATAAACAGCGGGAAGGTAAACAGCGTTTCCATGTGCTGCTCTGGTTTGCCAGAAGTGGCTTTGTCATGCTGGCCACATGACCTGGAAGCTATACGCCGGCTCCCTCGGCCAATAATGCGAGATGAGCGCGCAACCCCAGAGTCGGTCACGACTGGACCTAATGGTCAGGGGTCCCTTTACCTTTAATGCACATAAAGTTTTCAACTTGTAAGTGCTATACACAGTTGTTAAGTATTGCTATTGGTATTCACAGCAATGGTTTTTTTTTTTAAAAAAAAAGATATAACTATACCCACAGCTTTATAGTTGAGAATCATCTAGGTTTTATTAACCTGTATAACATAGTAAATTATCTCCTTTCCCCTTTTCAGCTTTTAAGCCATGGAACAAAAGTGATGTATCAAGCTGATTGTGCCTTTGCACCTCTTCAGAAAGTGATGCTGCCATCGGATACTTTTCATGGCAAAGTGGCCTTTATCACAGGAGGTGGCACTGGCCTTGGAAAAGGGATGACGGCTGCTCTTTCTGCTTTGGGAGCAGAGTGTGTTATAGCAAGCCGGTAAGAGCATCTTTTGCATTTTACATGATGTAGTCTTTTAAAATTGAGAGTACAGCTCTCCGTATGGAGTTCTCCGCACACTTACTTGGCAGTAAGACCCGCTGATCACAGGGAGGAAGCAAACACATTTAGGGTAGACATGTTAGTCCTACTCAGAGTAGACCTGTTGAAACTAATGTCTCTAAGGTAACTTAGGCCCATTCATTTTAACTTCGTGGGATGCAACCCTAGGATTGCGCAATGGATTCTTCTGATTTTTTTAAAGCCATTAGGCTATATTTGAGAAATCCAAGTTCACTGAGCACTGTGTTGTGAATGGACACTGAGGGACCATTCAGACAACCACACCAAGACTCAGTAGTGGATTTTTGTTCTGGGGGGCCCTTTGGGGGGGTTTGTTTACCTAAATAAGTATGACTGTGTCCAAAAACATGACTGACCTAAATTCATAAGAATGAGTTAGCTCCACTTTGCTCCCTTGTTTTCATATTCACTCCCATGTCAACGCCTCCTCCCCTCTCTTTTTGTGCCACAACGCCCCACCCCCACCCCCAATGGTGACCTGCATCATCTTCTGTTGCTCAAAACTGAAAATTTTCCCTCCCCCAAAAAACATCAAAGGACCTTTGACCTGAACCCCTAAAAAACGGGGCATTTCCCCTCCCCCCAAAAAGCTCAACAACTTTTACCTGAACCCCCCAAAACGGTGGTAGATCACTGCCAGATTATAATTTTGAAAGTAGATCGCAGTCTCTCAGGAGTTGGCCACCCCTGCCTTAGGCAATACGAATCCTCCAATAAGGGCTGTGCAATGACATCCTTACATTTTTATGTGTATAGGAAAATATCATTAAACCATACTTTTTGTTTCTGTTTAATGATATAATATTGAGAGAGGCAAAACACTCATCTTCATCCAAGGATTTTGAAGGAACAAAAAGGAATAAAAATTCTTTTTAAAAAATTGTAAAATCGCCATAGATGTTAAATGCTCCTGGGATATAGTGGAATGTATGTAGGCAAATAACAAAACAAAGACAGATCAAATCATAATCATGTCGAAAACCCAGAAAGTACAAAATGAAAATTGAAGTAAGCTTGAATCTGTACGATATTTTATTGAATCTGTACGATATTTGAATCTGTACGATATTTTATTTCATACATTACAGCTTGAATCTGTACGATATGTTCCTGTTATTATTATATTGAGTTGAGTATTATTAATTTACGTTATCGGTTATATCAGGTGTTTTGATTTGAATGTGTAGAATATCATTCCACTACAGCAACTTCAGTCTGAAATATAAACTTACTAGGTTGCGTCCAATGCTAGTCCTACTCAGAGTAAACCCACTGAAATTAATGAACATTAATAACTTAGATCCATTAATCTCAGCCAGTTTGCTGTGAATAGGACTAGCATTGGACAAAGCTCTTCATTGTCAGTCTGCCACATCACACATGGAATCACCGCTAAGCTTTTACCAAAATGCTAAGAAAGACACCCCAGAGGTTTATGGCTGTAATGGAAACTCAACCGTAATGTGTAATTATTTATAGGAGACTTGATGTATTGAAACAAACCGCAGAAGAAATTTCTTCTAAAACGGGAAATAAGGTATTGTTAAATAACAAATGTTATTAATGGTACATTCAGTCATGGGATTTTATGTATGTAAGAATATATTTAATTCTTTCTTTTTCTTTTCTGCTGCTGGTAGTGGATATATTGATAATAGTTTATTACACAGGTCCACGCAGTTCAGTGCGATGTGAGAGATCCAGCATCTGTTAGCAATGCAATTTCTCAGTCAATTGACGTGGCTGGACATCCCAGTGTGAGTATCCTAATTCAAAACTTTAATTAATCATTACTGGAAAAATCCAACCCAGTGTGCATTTTTTTAAAAAACCTAAATGTAAGCGAGCTAATGAATTGAAAAGGATTCTGAAGGATTTTAATATTTTCAAAAGTAATGTTCACTTGAATCTACCCATAGAACAAAATCCATGGGAATAGGTCACAGCAGTATTTTAAGAAAGCTGTGTACTTTAACTGCCTGGTGTCGACATGACCTTGATGTAACTGGGATGGGCACTAGTGTGCACACATGAACCTCCAGCCTCTCCCACATCCCAGTGAGGACTGAGCATGCTCAGTGGCCACACAGTGCTCACTGACAGTTGTGAAGGCAAATAGATTGGACTACCCTGGAAGAAGGTGTGGCTGGTTGCCTGGAGCTCCACATGAGAGCGCTCACCGCTTCAACATTTTGCTGCAGCTCCAACTTGCATCACAAAGCTGTCAGAATTGGCTTGTTAAAAGTTTTGAAAGCAGTGGATAGGAGATATATTTTTCTTTAATGGAGGGTTCCACTGCTCTCATATACTTCTTACTGGCCAAAGGGCAGTAAGATAAAGTCACCATCTATTTGTTCATGTCTTGTGAGTTAAACTCAAGAGGACAACTGTGGTTGACTGGCATTGCTTGGTTGGTTGGAACACATACTGGAATTGATGCAAAAGCTTTTAAAACCAAAATGGTCACTTGTTTTTTTCTCTGCACTGCTGATCTTTTGCTTTTGCAAAAGGTGCTGGTAGGTTATTCTGACTCAGAGTGTGTGTACAGTGGTACCTCGACTTACGAACGACTCAACAACCGAATTTTTCGACTTACGAATGGGGCAAATGGCCACACGCTTATGAATTTCTCAACATCCGAACGGAAACCGCGGTGGTTTTAGATAGGGTTTTTTCGACTTACGAATTTTTAGATGGGGTTGCTTCAACTTACGAATTTTTCCGTTTCCAATGCATTCCTACGGGAAATCGCGTTTCCAGTGGCGCTTTTCGACTTACGAATTTTTCGACCTACGAAGGTGCCTTCGGAACGGATTAAATTAAGTGAGTCAGGGCACCACTGTACCTTTAAGCCAAACCATGGCTCAGCATACATGAACCAAGATATGGTTTCCTAGACTGAAATTGTCACCTGAAGCACTGCGCCCCCCACTCCTGCTGCTGCCTCCCTAGCTGATGTTAAGCCACAATTTGGATTAGCTTTACATCTGAACCCAGGCTCGTCGTTTGTCTTGCTCCAGACAAACCGCGAGCCTTGGTTCAGTTCTAGCATAGAGGCAAACCATGCCTTAGCCTCAAGCAGTGGGGTGGCAGCAGGACCAGGGAATGAGCAGTATGGCTTTGATCTTCCCTCCAGGAACCTGCACTCTTGTCATTTGTGCTAAATCATGTGTGAACTGGGCCCCTCTCTTTTTTATGTAAAAATTCTCCTGGAATTTCTGAAACCACCACCAAGTATCTTAAACGTGCAGAAGACCTATTTCGGCAAATATTTAAGCTTTCTTTCTCCCTTTCAGGTTATAATAAACAATGCAGCTGGAAATTTTGTATCTCCTTCTGAACGCCTTTCTCCAAATGCGTGGAGGACAATCACAGATATTGTTCTTAACGGTACTGCCTATATAACTCTGGGAATTGGAAAAGAACTGATTAAAGCACGAAAAGGTAAATTGAGATTGATAGAGCTTGTCCTTTTCTTACTGAATACCATTTTGGACAAAAAATAGATTATGGGGGTGGGGTGTGTGTGGAGCCTTCTTAGAACCCTGAAAACCTCAAGCTTTATTTTCTTAAAATTATAGAATTGTAGAGTCCAACCTCCACTGCCTCTCTGTCTCTCCTTCATTGATTTGACCTGTTTTAGGAAATTGATAATCTGGAAAGGAGAGCAATACATATAATTATTTTTTTAAAAAAAAAAAATATTGCATCTTCCAGGAGCAGCCTTTCTAGCCATCACCACAATTTATGCAGAAAGTGGGTCTGGGTTTGTGTCGCCAAGCGCTTCTGCCAAAGCCGGCGTTGAAGGCCTGTGCAAGTAAGTAATCTATACACACACACACACACACACACACACACACACACACACACACACAAAACTCTCTTAAGGCTGAAATAGACCAACCCAAAAGTGACAGAATTGGATTGAGAAGCGGCTGTTTGCTATTCTGGTGTATTCAACAAATTCATATTTCATTGGGTTTTTATTTTATTTTAACAAATCATATACCGTTTAACCACAGTAACCTCAAAATGTTTTACAAGGCATACAATACAAAAAAGGGAGGCTAACAGTGGTTAGAACTATAAAATCAGGCTTCAGTTAAAATGCCTGCTGGAGTAAACAAATTATTCAGTAGGTGCCGGAAGTTCAAATCCGGATGGCTTCATATAGATGTAATAATAATAATAATAATAATAATAATAATAATAATAATTTATTTATTATTATTTATACCCCGCCCATCTGGCTGGGTTTCCCCAGCTACTCTGGGTGGCTTCCAACAGACATTAAAATACAATATTCTATTAAACATTAAAAGCTTCCCTAAACAGGGCTGCCTTCAGATGTCTCCTAAAAGTCTGGTAGTTGTTTTTCTCTTTGACATCTGGTGGGGGGGGCGTCCCACAGGCCGAGAAGGCCCTCTGCCTAGTTCCCTGTGGCTTGGCTTCTCGTAGCGAGGGAACCGCCAGAAGGCCCTCGGCGCTGGACCTCAGTGTCCAGGCAGAACGATGGGGGTGGAGACGCTCCTTCAGGTATACTGGACCAAGGCCGTTTAGGGCTTTAAAGGTCAGCACCAACACTTTGAATTGTGCTCAGAAACGTACTGGGAGCCAATGTAGGTCTTTCAAGACCGGTGTTATGTGGTGTCGGCGGCCGCTCCCAGTCACCAGTCTAGCCGTTGCATTCTAGATTAATTGCAGTTTCTGGGTCACCTTCAAAGGTAGCCCCACGTAAAGCGCATTGCAGTAGTCCAAACGGTAGATAACCAGAACATGCACCACTCTGTCAAGACAGTCTGCTGGCAGGTAGGGTCTCAGCCTACGTACCAGATGGAGCTGGTAAACAGCTGCCCTAGACACAGAATTGACCTGCGCCTCCATGGACAGCTGTGAGTGCAAAATGACTCCCAGGCTGCGCACCTGGTCCTTCAGGGGCACAGTTAGCCCATTCAGGACCAGGGAGTCCTCTACACCTGCCGGCCTCCTATCCCCCAAGAACAGTACTTCCGTCTTGTCAGGATTCAATTTCAATCTGTTAGCCACCATCCATCCTCCAACCGCCTCCAGACACTCACAGCATTGTGGACAAGATTGTACCCTGCTGTAGACCATAGTACAAGGACCGTGGTGCTGAAACAGTCTCCCAATGTTGCTTTCTGGACATGACCCCGTATGTAGGGTAGGATAAAATATTAACCCCAATACCCATTCTGCCTAGGCAGTCCAAGAGGATACTATGGTCAGAGGTATCAAAAGCAGCCAAATGACCAGAGTCACATTCCCCAATGTCGAATGCATTCCCCAAACTGCTTGAATCAGGGGCGGACTTTGGCCTTTCAGTTCCCTGTGCAAGAACAAAATTTGGTTCCCCCTGCTGAGTAAGACTAATTATTGGAGAGTTGGCAGGAATCCCAATTGGGCTATTCTCGAATATAGCTTCTTTGAACCTCTTCTAGGGTGGACTAAATTAGGCTCCAATTTTATGAAATATCTTATTATCCTGGAGACTATTAAAGCACCTATAAAAATTTGGATAAATATAATATAAATAAAAAAGTGACTACATAGATTTATGAGCACTGTTCCTCAGTATGTATTTATCCTTGTAAGAGATGGGTCTATGAAAACACTTCTACTACCCATTACTGTGCTGAAGAAGTAATTACGAAACTGCACTATATCCAGAAACACTGTACATCATGACAGTTTATTAACCACTTCAGCATCGTTGGAACACTATACTCATCTTTCCACTTGGTTTTCGATGATTGACTTTTTGCCATATTTCCTTGATTTATGACCAGCAGAGACTTTCAGAGACTCAATTGAATCCTAATTTATTGTTTAGGTTTTGAAGAGAATCTTTCAAGAGTTGTTTACATTGTTCATACATGTTTAGTTTTTGTTCTGTTGATATTACAGTGGTACCTCGCAAGACGAACGCCCTGCAAGAAGAATTTTTCGCAAAACGAATGCGTCTTGCGATCTGATGGTAACTCGCAAGACAAATTCATTTTGTGAAAAATTCGTCTTGCGAATCGGCAAAAAAAGAAATTTCAATGCATTCGCAATGCGATTCGCAAGTCGAATTGATTCGTGGAACGAATTGAATTCGTCTTGCGAGGCACCACTGTATAAAGAGTTGATATTGCATGGTTGCATATGGTCACGTGTTGCTCTGTTTTTGAACTATGATTAAAACAGATCCACGTGATTCATAACCTACAGGAATTCCTGCATTATCCTCAGTGGACGTAGCCCACAAACAGGGTAGAGTTACAGCACAGAAGAACAACCTTTGCCCTAGGGGAAACCTCATTTCATGTTACCTCAGCACCCCCTGAAGCTGCTTCATTTGTCTATCCCATCAGAGTTCCTTCTTTCCTATTCACTTTCTCCTTATTTTCCCCGATTTTTGGGAAAGTGTTTTCTCTATGTGTGTAGTTCTTCTCCATTGGGACTTATGAACAGAAAACCTAGTGCGTAAGCCAAGATGTATTTTTTCTTTCTTTCTTCTAATCCTCTTTATATGCCGAATACTTACAAAGTCTCTTAATGAATTTCTAGGTCTCTTGCAGCGGAATGGGGTAAATATGGCATGAGATTCAATGTGATTCAACCAGGCCCAATAAAGACTAAGGTACACGACCATGTTTGTAGTCATTAAATAATTGGCCTAGACATCAGATTGACTTTAGTGACTGGTTCTCTGAGCCTAAATTCAGTTCTACTTGAGACAGATCTCATAGCTGCCTTGAGCACCATTTTGTGAAAAGGAGAGATGCAAATAAATACTGGTTTAAATAGAACTTGGAAGCACATAGAATCATTATCCATCTTCATTCTCTCTTTAAAACAACAACTTTGTAAAATTATATACCACTCTTCATCAAAGGCCACAGGACAGTTTACAACGTAGCATAATAAATAGAACATAATAGGTATAAAAAAAGGCAAAGGACCCCCAGACGGTTAAGTCCAGTCAAAGGCGACTGGGGTTGCGGCGCTCATCTCACTTTAAGGTCGAGGGAGCCGGTGTTTGTCCGCAGACAGCTTTCTGGGTCATGTGGCCAGCATGACTAAACAAGCTTCTGGCTCAACAGAACTCTGTGACAGAAACCAGAGCGCACGAAAACGCTGTTTACCTTCCCACCGCAGTGGTACCTATTTATCTACTTGCCCTGCGTGCTTTTGAACTGCTAACTTCTCAAGAGTTGGTGCAAAGCAATGGGAGCTCACCCTGTCACGGGGATTGAAACCGCCAACCTTTTGAACAGAAAGCCCAAGAGACACAGTGGTTTAGACCACAGCGGCACCCACGTCCCTAAATAGAATATAATAAATATATGTCAATACGTAAAATAACATACCTATTACAAAAATGAAAATTATCCTATAGATGCAATTTATAATAATAAATATTTATTAACATAGATAATCTAATGGCATAAATTATTATCTACTTACCCCAGTTATTATCTAACTTACACGTTATACATATCTAACATAGGTTTTTTGTGTTGTTGTTTTCTGGCTCATTAAGGAGAAACCACAGCCTAGGGCTTGCCAATCAGAAGGTCGGCAGTTCGAATCCCCAGCTCCTGCCAACCTAGCAGTTCGAAAGCACCTCAAAGTGCAAGTAGATAAATAGGTACCGCTCCAAGCGGGAAGGTAAATGGCGTTTCCGTGCACTGCTCTGGTTCGCCAGAAGCGGCTTAGTCATGCTGGCCACATGACCCAGAAGCTGTACACCGGCTCCCTTGGCCAATAATGCGAGATGAGTGCCGCAACCCCAGAGTCAGTTACAACTGGACCTAATGGTACCTTTACCTTTACCTTAAGGAGTATTTTTCTGAGTGATATGGTTGCCTCGGCGAAATGTATGACATTTAGTAGATACAAGTCTTATTAGAGTTGCCCACATTATTTCTCCACTTGATCTGCACTACATGGTCATTTTACCTTTACGCTTTTACCCTTGATTGTTGGCCTCTAGCAGAGTTCCGAAAGCAATAGTTTTTCTTGATAATTTTCTTTAGGGAGCTTTCAGCCGTTTGGACCCAACAGGTGTGTTTGAGAAAGAAATGATCCAAAGAATTCCTTGTGGACGCCTGGGAACAATAGAAGAGATTGCCAATCTTGCCACCTACCTCTGTAGTGATTATGCAAGTTGGATTAACGGAGCAGTAAGTTATCATTCTAGTTGCTAGGGGTCCCCAAAACTCATTGCTACTGATGCTAGAATATTGTGATCCAGAAGCCATTTCCACCTTGTCCCATTAGAGGGGGCTAAATGCTTTCTTTGGGGCTAGACAAGTTCCATGCAAATTCACCACGCAAAGTACTCCTTTGACTTCTTTAAAATTATTTGTGGCTTTAGTTGATGGGGAAAGCAGTTTGTGCATATTCTAGCATAACTAGTTCTGTTGAATAATGCTTTCCATTATGTTTTTACTAAGTAGAGAGCATTAATGTCTTAAAAGTACCATATTTTTCGCTCCATAAGATGCACTTTTTTCCTCCTAAAAAGAGGAAATGTCTGTGTGTCTTATGGAGCGAATGCGTGGTCCCTGGAGCCGAATTGCCCAGGGGCGAAAGGCAGATCGTGCTTTTTTTTTTTAGAAAGAGCTAAAGGCTAACAAGAGGGAAAGAAAGTGTTGAAAGGACCCAAACAGCAGCTGATTGCAATAGATTAGGGAGGGAGATAAGGGAGCTAGCTCCCTTCCCAGCCCGGCCCAGGCCCCTTGCCCAGGCCTCAATTGTTGTCTGCAGAGAGAGGCTGCTTGTTTCCTCAGCGACATGTGTCTGGAAACTGTAGAAATGGGTCCCTTTCCTTTCCTAGAGAAGCTGCAGAACTGTGAGTTGAACCCCATAAAAACAGGATTTTTCCCCTTTGCAAGGTAAGCTCAACAGCTTTGAGCTGATCCTCAAAAATGGAGCTTTCCCCCTTTGCAAAAAAGATGCACAACTGTTAGCTGACTCCCCCCCCCCAAAAAAACGGGGCTTTTCCCATTTGCAAAAAAAGCTGCACAACTTTGAGCTGACCCTCAAAAAAATGGAGCTTTCCCACCTTGCAAAAGAAGCTTCCTCAAATATTTAATGGGGAGCAAAGGCACCTAGGCCTCTTGGAGTTGGCTGCTATGCCTAGGACAACTCAAGAAAGCAAAATATTTCTTTTCTTGTTTTCCTACTCTAAAAACTAGGTGCATCCTATGGAGCGAAAAATACGGTACTTTATTTGGCCATACTAAGTTTCCTTAGCATATTGGTTCAGCTTAAACCAGTTCAAATTATTGTTGGAGTGGCTTAATGGGGGGAAATGTCCATTCATCTTGCAGGTCATTAGAATGGATGGTGGTGAATACGTCTCTATGGCAGGAGAGTTTAATACCCTAAGCAAGGTAATAACTTACAAGTCGGATCGGCAATAAAATGTTGCAGCATGCTCTGTGCCTTTTTGTCACCAATGTCTGCCTTCCAATGTCACCAAACAATGCTCAGTTTTCATTGGGAAGTTTTTTCAGGGTATTTGTGTCTTCACTATCTCTCTCCCCCCCCTTTAACAAAGTTTGTAAGTTCCCCACCCCCACCCTTCTGATACCTCCCTCTTGTGCATGGATCATGTTGTTTTGACAACATAAGCACTGGCACTCACACCTGAACATTAAAAATGCAGAAAATAATATGTTTAGGGTTCAATCCTGCCAAAAGTAAGCTTTTAATCACATTCATTTAAATGGGGAAATAGGTTTGATTGTGCCCATTATGTCAAAGATGGAAAAACCTGAAGTTAGTATCTCATCTAAAATGTTTTATTTTCTATGATAGGTTACCAGTGAAGAATGGAATAAGATGGAAGAAATGATAAGGAAAACAAAAGGCTCATAACTTTCTTTCAAACTATATTTTTATTTAGAAATTCAAGCACTATAAATTCCACTAATGGTAGTAATAATTGACTGACTTTTATATGTTTTCAAGGCCGAACAATTTTAATTTACATACAGCACAATATTAAATGCTTTTAAAATAAGCATCAATAACGTGTGGTTTCATTTGGGGGGGGGGCTGGTTTGGTATGTGATATTAAAAAAAACAACCTTCATTTAGCATGCCAGTTTAGAATGAGGCCTCCTATCTTGCCTGAGTTTTGATTTTAGAGTTTGAAGTCAAGTAATTGTGTCAAGCATGACTGGGGGGAAACTCACACGAGAGCTGGAACAGCTATACCAATAGAACAAGTATGTGGAACCTTTTCTAGTTGGCAGGCCAGATCCTTAATCTTTCCACAAAATTTGACAGATGGGCAGGAGCCAAACGCAGCCCTCCAGACCTCTGTATCTGCCCTTCAGAAGTCTTCCTGGGTCAGACCCCTCGCCTGTCCTGCTTTTGCACTCTTCTCGAATCGTGGAATTGGAACGGACCCTGAGGGTCATCCAGTCGAGCCCCCCCTGCAATGCAGGAATCCCAGTACATGTTCTCCCATCCAAAATGAAACCATATTGGACCCTGCTTAGCTTCGCAAATGTGCCTAGCAGCTTTATTGCAGAATGTATGTTTGAACTGTGGCAATGCCTCTTGCTTTCCTAGAGCAGGCACAGGCAAACTCTGCCCTCCCGATGTTTTGAGACTTCAGTTCCCATCATCCCTGAGCACTGGTCCTGTTAGCTAGAGATGATGGGAGTTGTAGTCCTAAAACATTTGGAGAGCCGAGTTTGCCTATGCCTGGTATAGAGGGATGTATGTAAAAACTAGCCTACTGCACTAAGGTAAATTTTACATGCATTGCTGCTCCTGTTTTGTCCCTGGCTCTGCCTACCCACAGGTATGTATCTTCCACAGGGAATATGCACCTTCAGCTGAAACAGGTTTCCCTCTTCTGCCCTAGAGATTGATAGGGATTGTGCTTCTTTGGGACTGGCTGTATTCATATGAAACGTCTTTTATTTAGAGTTGAGGCCATTGGTCATTCTAGACCCAGGATTGTCCACTCTGACTATAGCAGTAGCTTCCCATAATCTCAAGTTTTCCCCAGTTCTGTTTTTCTTAAGGCAGTCTTTTGAACCAGAGGTGCTAAGGCAGGCATCCCCAAACTGCGGCCCTCCAGATGTTTTGGCCTACAACTCCCATGATCCCTAGCTAACAGGACCAGTGGTCGGGGAAGATGGGAATTGTAGTCCAAAACATCTGGAGGGCCGAAGTTTGGGGATGCCTGGGCTAAGGATTTGTTCTTGGTCTTCTGAGTCAAAAGTGGCCACTAGGTGGAACCACAAGACAGGAAGGGAAACCTCCAGAAGCACATATCAGGTTATGAAAACTCATAAAGGTCTTACACAACCTGTGCGACTTTCAGCCTCCCTAACTATGCAAGTTGAATTGCTGTAGGGAAATGAGCCTGGTAAAAGGTAGGTGGCATCTTGAACTGGCACCAGCATAATTCCATGGTACTGAAATGTGTAGAATATTTGAAATGAGCGGCCAATGTGTGCTTTAACGGCTATGCAGGAAGGGGCAAACTTTTGATATAGTTGAGAGCTACCGAGAGCCAAGAGCCAAGATAAATGGAATGAAATTGACTGGAGGCAATTGACACACAGGTTATATGGGGCTTGCAACTACCCACCACATCAGTGTGGGTAAGTGAAACCATATTTTCCTGGATTGCACAAAAGGAAAACTGCATTTGATGTTTCAAATGAGGAGGGGATGTTACCACTTGGCTATCTTGAGTTCTTGTGGAATTTCTACTTTTTTGTATTTATGTAAGTTGGACTCACTACTAAACGTAGTGTGACTCGCATCCTTATCGTTTAACTCGTAGCCATAAAATGCAGTAAAAGAAAATGGTAAATGATCTGCCTTGGCCTGATTTAGTGATTCACAGCATTGGCTGTTCCATTCGATGCCGGTGGGATTTGCAGCCACGCAGCAGCTGGGAAAATTGGGGCACTTATATTTAGGTGCTTAATTATGGATTGCTGAGCAACATGTTGCTCATCTAGAACTGATCGCTCTGATCGGCATGAATATTGATGCCAGTTGTGATTGCTAAATGTTAGGTGGTAATATATAATTTTTTAATGGCACAGGTGATGAAAATGGAAGTGAGATTTTGCTTCACCCAATGACATCCCCATATGCAGCTTTTCAGTCTTCTTGTTGATGTTTCGTGTAATTTATCAGCCAGCAGGAAAACTTGCACCATAGACATATGATGGACGTTTGCTGGAAGCATTTAAGCAGCAGTGGGGGACCTGTGGCTCTCCAGATGTTGTTGGTCTACTCCAGGGGTAGGCAACCTAAGGCTCGGGGGCTGGATGTGGCCCAATTGCCTTCTCAATCCGACCCGCAGACGGTCCGGGAATCAGCGTGTTTTTACATGAGTAGAATGTGTTTAAAATGCATACCTGGGTTATTTGTGAGGCATAGGAATTCGTTCATTTTATTTTTTCAAAATATAGTCGTCGTCCCCACAAGGTCTGAGGGACTGTGGACCAGCCCACGGCTGAAAAAGGTTGCTGACCCCTGGTCTACTTCCATTTGGCAGCTCCAACAGCTGGGTGAACACACTTGAGCTGCTTTCAGACTATTCTTTCATTAAGCCAAATACTATCTGCTCTGATCCTTAAGCTGAGGCTCCAATACTTTGGCCACCTCATGAGAAGAGAAGACTCCCTGGAAAAGACCCTGATGTTGGGAAAGATGGAGGGCACTAGGAGAAGGGGACAACAGAGGACGAGATGGTTGGACAGTGTTCTCGAAGCTACGAACATGAGTTTGACCAAACTGCGGGAGGCAGTGGAAGACAGGAGTGCCTGGTGTGCTATGGTCCATGGGGTCACAAAGAGTCGCACACGACTAAATGACTAAACAACAACAATCTGCTCTGGCTGGCAGCAGCTCCCCCAGGCTCTGCTGCCCAAGAGTTAGAATTGTGGGGGTTGGAAGGGACCCCAAGGATAATCAAGTCCAACTACTTGCATGGCAGGAATATGCAGCTGGCCCATACAGGGATCGAACCCACAACCTTGGCATTATGAGCACCACACTTCAACCAAGCGAGCTAACCGCCACTGGTCAGTGCTTGAAGTACAGCAAAGAACAAATTGAAGAGTGAAGCCCTTAATTTTTGTTGCAACTACTTGGGGTGATAATTCAGACCTTCCCCATCTCCACCTCCTTTCTGCCTTAATACAGTCACAATAAGAGTCAGCCTCTGGAGGCCTAGGCTAACTTTATAGAACGTGATCCTTTAAAGGAACCAGAGTCATCAATGAAAATAAGATTGGTGTCTTGCACACTTTCTGCCATGTTCAGACTTCTCGTGTTTTCTTAAGATGACGTCTGTTTGAAATACTTCGCTTTTTGCATAATAAGGGAGCACCCTAATAGTTTTTATATCCCAGGGAGAAAGAGGGGTCCAAAATATCCTTTTCAAAGAAAGATGGAATCATATTTCCAATGCTTTTCATTTGGGAAAAAGTTAAGCCCAGCACTTCTCTGATCGGTCTTGCATCATACACATTCACAGCATGGGGTTTCCCCTTTTCAGTTGAGCATGAAAAGACAAATCGATGGTTTAATTGTCAATCTAAGTTTAATCATTTTGCCATTCATAATTATGCCTCTAGGCAGATATTCAAATCATTGTATCTCTTTCAGAATACAGTCATATTTTACATTGCATAGAGAAGTTAGAGGTGAGTGAGAAGGTGAAGAATTAGCTCACTCGGCTTGTAGCGGAATTGTCAAAATAGGCCACCGAACTTAACTAAGCCTCTTAATGCGTTAATCCTTTTTTTCACCTAGAGACACTCCTAATTTAGTACATATTTTCAGAAATGAAACAAGGCACTTGCTCGTTGGAGGCCATTTTGTATCTTTGCGAAATGACTTCTAGCTTTCATAGAATCGTAGAGTCGGAAGGAACCCCAAGGATCATCTAGTCCAACCCCCCCTCCAGCAATGCTGGAATATGCAGCTGTCCCATATGGGGATCAAACCTGCAACCTTGGTGTTATCAGCACCACACTCTAACCAACTGAGCTATCCAGTGGTGAAAGGATTAAATCAGCACCCTTCAAATATAAATATATATATATATCTTTGTAAGCATTTTTAATGGAGTAAATTTAGCCCAGACCTGTTCATAAGCAGCGACAACCCCATTTAATTAACACAAATATACATGATTTCATATCCTTCTCATTTCTAGATTTCTGGAGAAATTACATAGATTTAACTGGGATGTACAGCCACCACCTCTTTAACATACTTCCTAAAATTGGGCCCATGTTTTAAACCAAAGAACTGAATGCATTGCACACATGGGAGTTCTAGAAGTAACACAGTTTTAAATGCTCATACACAATTGTTAACGTAGTCCAGAAATCTGACAGGATACACTTTTTCAAAACGTTCAGGGCGGTAATACTTTGATATCAGCCATCCTTTTGCAGCCAATGGACATAATCCAGAAACAATGAAAGGTGGTTTAAGTTCCAGTGCTGATAATTCACAGACAAAATTAGCTGGGCTCATATAAAGATGCATAGGATTTTCATAACTTAGTAAGTCCTATGAATTTCAGTGGAATGGTGCCGTGCCTTGTTGAAATGAAAGGGCTATCCCCGATTATCTCTCTCATGGAAACGAGTTTGGGCTAGAATGTGGCGACTGAGATTAACCTGGGCAAAATGCATGCTTAACCGTGTTGTGGATCCTAGCTGTATAAAAGTGCAAGTTATTTCTTTATCACCTGCCAAAGTAACAGAACATAGGAAGTAGACAGACTAGACACCAGCAGTCTTAGTATATTAAATTTAATTATAGATTACACAGAATGATGTAAAAACAGCAGTTTGCTAGAATTATAATATTCTGCAAGTGGAAATAGTTTTTAGAAAATGGATTGTTATATTCTCTGACACAGCAGCAATCATCAAACCTTAAAAGTTATAAAGAGGCCGGCTTGTGGTACCTTTTCTGCCTGCCTTGCCTTTGTTGTACACTTTTCTTACCAAGCTTGCAGTTTATACAGTAAGACATCGTTGTACCTGTTAGGCTACCAAGGTAGCTTAAAGGCTTCTCATGAAGTTAAATTCCTCAGTGTCCCAAGGTGCCTGTAGCCTTGGGATCTGAAGTCAGGGGGAAATGGAAAGCTGTAAGACTGATAACTCATTGGGGATTAACACAATTAACTACAGCGCTGCTACATTCTCTAATATCAATGCTTGTTTGCCAGGAGTCCCAGACCTCTCCCCCCAACCTAGTTGAACACTGCATCTAGCATCGTTTGCAAGTTACCGACTTGCTTTCCTGATAATTTATTTACAGCTTCCAGTAACTCCAAAGTCAGGGCCAACCTTTTCAGCAAGTGTACCATGGGACAAGTCTAAAGTGGGCATGATTGCCACTCCAGGACAGCTTATAATATAAGTAGCCCTTCCACGTCTTAAGAGTGGTTTTCCCTATGGTCCACTGATGGAGCCGACAGGCAGCAGGAGGACAGCTCTGGAAAGGTGGATAGGCAGCTGTAGTCCTCTAGATGTTTTTGAACTACAACTCCCATCATGCCTAGTCATGCTGGCTGGGGCTGGTGGGCGTTGCAGTCTGACAACTTTTAGTTCCCCCCCACTCCAGAGTTTCTCTCCACCATAGTGAGAAGAACCATTTCATTAATGGAGATCATTATTGCTGCTGCAGCCGCCCCAAATGTCAAAGTACATAACAAGCCCAAAACAGTCTCAGCTGAGTGTTGAAATCTCCCACTTATCTCCATCTTAAGAGTCATTATTATTATTATTATTATTATTATTATTATTATTATTATTATTATTCATTATTATTATTTATTATTACTTTAAATGAATCAGACTGGCCCAAACATAGACATCCTCTTTATCAACCTTGTAGTTACAAAAAACTGTACATTACAAACAGTATAGAAACAAAGCTGAAAAGAATGCGCCACATAACCTGGCTAATTATCTATATGCAGTGTTAAATTTACAAGATATAAAAGAAAGTAAAGCCTACCCTCGTATAGTGCACAGTTATTGTTGTTGGGTTGTTGTTGTTGTCGTTTTTTAAAGATATATCACTAGTTAAGTGGAAGTAATCAGAGGGCTCTAATTCCCGTCAGCAGAGAGAATGAGAGCAAGTTCTGTTCGGTAAAGCTTTCCTCCGTCGGACAAGGCCATGATGTTTTTCTTGTATGTTGCAATGTGGTTGATGTCTAATTCCTGTGAGGGTTTGTTTGTTTTTTTAAGAGAGAGAGAGAGAGAGAATGCTTTATAACCCAGTTCAGTTACCAACGTTGGGTACACAAAGTGTTACTGCTACACAAGAAAAGACAGCAGAGCCCAAGCGCATGCACTTTCAATATGGATGAGAACAAAAATGGTTTTGAGGGTGTTGGCTAGTTTCCTGGCTAGACAGTTCCACGCATGGTCTGCCCACATGAGTAAATTATGCAACCACCTATGCAGGGCCAATGGTATCTGCCTTCGCACCTCCCGCAACTGGTGTCCTTTCTTTCAGCAAAGTGCCAATCAAGGGGGGCGGGGAAATCCCATACAGCGGCCCCAATGCATACGGCTGAGGTATCGCTCCACAGCACTGTGGAGTCACATTCTGGAGAATCTGCTCCTCTCTAGCCTGCAGGTGTGAAGGGAATCCTGCCGTTAAGGACTGCATCACTCTGCCTGAAAATATTTGAACTGCAAGCTTGTTCGTTGCTATAATCCGCCCATGTGCTACATCCTCTGGGCTGCTTGAAAGAAATGGTGCCAGTGGTTTGGGAGAAGGGGAACTGATTCTGTACTGAGCAAAACCAGGTAGTAAAGTGTCCCTTTTTTTCTGAAGCAGTATCATCAGTGCCCACTTAATACAAAGGAAGGCATAAGATAATTAGTGTTTTTCTACTCTAATTAGTGTTTTTCTACTCTGCCTGGAGGCAAAATTCAGAGGGATGATAACAGTTGCCCACTGAAGTGGTAGTATGAACTATACAGAGATAGGAAATGACCTGGGAGTAAAACTACTGCTGTTTGATAGGAGAAAGGGCTGTAACTCAGAGATAGAGCATCTGTTTTGCATCCGTAAGGTCCCAGCCAGTTATTGGGGGTCTCCAGGTATGGCTGAGATCCTGGGAAGCCACGGCTAGTCAGTGGCTGAGCTAATGGCCTGACTCAGCATAAAGTAGCTTCCTATGATGTCAAGCCTAGGGCTTGCTGATCAGAAGGTCGGCGGTTTGAATCCCCGTGACAGGGTGAGCTCCCGTCGCTCGGTCCCAGCTCCTGCCAACCTAGCAGTTCAAAAGCACGTCAAAGTACAAGTAGAAAAATAGGTACCACTCCAGCGGGAAGGTAAACGGCGTTTCTGTGCGCTGCTCTGGTTCGCCAGAAAGCGGCTTAGTCATGCTGGCCACATGACCTGGAAGCTGTCTGTGGACAAACGCCAGCTCCCTCGGCCTATAGAGCGAGATAAGCGCACAACCCCAGTCGTCCGCAACTGGATCTAACGGTCAGGGGTACCTTTACATTTACCTATATGATATCATACCATCCAACTGTTGAAACCCTGGTTGAGTCACATGACCCACGCCTTGCTCTCACCCCCCCAAAAATAACACTTTTTTCAGGGTGAGATCTTGCGTGGCACTCAAAATTGATCTTGTGCGAAAAAACGGAAAGTCTTTTTTCCCCCAGGGCACATGGCAGGTACGTGAAATTAAAGTTATCTGTACACCTTCCTATAGAACTGCCATACACCTCGATTTTCCAGGATATTACCAGGATTTCAAAGGGAGAATTGACGTGGGGGGGGGGGAATCTCTTAAAGGTGGCACTTTGTCCTGAATTTTAGACAAGCTAATCGAAAAATCACATTTTCTTGATTTCTCAACGACTTGGGGTTTTTCTGGTTTTATCTTTTTGAAATATGGCAACCCTATCTTCTTGTTGTATCCAGAAACTGAAATATATTGAATTCAGAGCAACTACCTTAACTGGCTAGATGGGGGAGGGCAGAGTTTAAGTGCACTTTTAATGGAAATAAAATTAGAATTACCGTTTTGTTCTTTTCACAGAGATCTTTCAGCAAAGCATCTAATTCTTGTTCATCTATGTAGCCATTCCCATCCTGAAAACAAAAGACATGAGCAATTATAACTTTGCTCTCAGCTGCTTTCAGCTACGTTGTTTTGTCTTGCAGAACACGTACGGTCAGAGATCTTTTAAAAATAAAAATGAGTTATCAATATTGTAGGTAGACTACTTACTGAATCAAATGTATCAAAGGCTTTATTAAACTCCTTCCCACACATTTTGACACCCTAATTTTCAAAAAGAAAACAGGTATTAGAACAGTAGTGGTTGGGATCACTACTCAAACATATAATTTATATTAGGCGTGTTCAAACATTTAGGCGTATCGTGTTACATACCTGAAATTTAAGGAGAAAGTTTTCCTGTACTGGGAGTAATCTTTGGAGAAAAACACAAGCAGAAGTCAGAACAATTGCTGAGTGGTTATACTGTAGTAGGAACTTGAGCTGCATATCTGGAAAATGTATACATGTAAAGGCAAACCTTTTCAAGAAATGAGAGAGGAAATGACCTTGACAGCTGACTGGGAAACAGTTTACTGTACTAAAATGAGCTGCAAAACCGCAGTACATTTTTTTCATGTAAAATCCTTCTTTGTAGGCTGCTTGTCCTATTCAAACTTTTCCGTATATTTTATTTATTTAATTCACTTGTGGATTGTATTTTTAAGGGGGGGGGTGCAATATGCTTTGTAAACTGCTTTGATAAATGTAAAGGTAAAGGGACCCCTGACAATTAGGTCCAGTCGCAGACGACTCTGGGGTTGCACGCTCATTTCGTTCTATAGGCCGAGGGAGCCGGCATTTGTCTGCAAACAGCTTCCGGGTCATGTGGCCAGCATGACTAAGCCGCTTTCTGGCGAACCAGAGCAGTGCACGGAAACGCCGTTTACCTTCCCTTCAGAGTGGTACCTATTTATCTACTTGCACTTTGATGTGCTTTCGAACTGCTAGGAGCAGGGACCAAGCAACGGGAGCTCACCCTGTGGCGGGGATTCGAACCGCCAACCTTCTGATCGGCAAGCCCTAGGCTCTGTGGTTTAACCCACAGCGTCACCCGCGTCCCTGCTTTGACAAGCAACATACTATATATATATATATATATATATATATATATATATATATATATATATATATATATATATACACACACACATACACACAGCACATTTTCTTTCTACAATACAGGATTTGTCTTTGTAATGAAAGGGTTGAACACTGAGAAGAAGAGAGGTTTCTAACCCAAATTTTTGCAGTTCATAGAAACTGTTTCTCTGCCGCATGTGGCCATTTGCCCCTTTCATGTTTCATCTGCTAATTGGTGCTCATTTCATTCCTTCACCCTCTTCGAAGAGTACATACCTGGCCATTTCAGTTAGTTCCAGTTTCCCATCATTGTTTTCATCAAACATCTTGAGCTGAAAAGGGAGGGGTTGTGTGAACATTTTTTCTCTCCAATACCAGCAGTAAACAACAAGAAAAACCAGTTAACAACGTCACCTGTCTCTTAATGCCTGTTTAGTGCAAGTGAATTGGCCTCTTAAGAGACAGGTGGGCATTTTTTAAAAAAGGCCTTGATTCTGTGGTTATTTTGAAGTTAGGATTCCTCATATGTGCTTTCACCCTATGGCTGCTTTTGTAACTATTTTCATTGGGCTGGATCCAAGGTTCATTGAGTAAAGCCCTGGTCATGGAACATGGTGCTTTTGGCTTCTGCCTGTGTCCCCGGAAAATCTATTTTGAAAGGCTGAGGAGTCCTCCAGAAAAGCATGGAAGATGGTGGAGTGAGCAACAAAAGGAAGTGGCAGGTATTTACTATCTAGGGAAGGATTGTAGCTCATTGGAGAGCCACTACCAATCAGTGTAGACAATACCGAGCTGGAGGGACCAGTGATCTGACTTAGTATACAAACAGATTTCCTATGTTTCCCCTTCACCATTAATGGAAGCCTCTGCTGCACCCAAAGCCATTTGGTTCACAGAAGGCCACTTTTGGATCCAATCTATTAACAGTCGTACCTCTACTTACATATCCCTCTGGATACATAAACTTAGGGTTGCAAATGCGGCAAACCCGGAAGGGTATACTTCACACGCACATTCGCAGAAGCGCTCTATTGCGCCATACGCAGAAGCAGTGCCCGCATATGGACTTTTCAGGTTGCGGATGGACCCCCGGAATGAATTAAGATCGTATCTGGGGGGTCCACTGTATTTTAATTTGGAATAGTCCATCTCCGTAGTCTTACCATTTTTTTAAAAAACTGAGACACCTTAAGCACATGTCAGAACATTTCATATGCAATAAAAGGACGGAGACCATAAATATCACAATCAAACAATAATTTGCCAATTTAATAAATATTTAATTTGTCTTTCCCCCCTTTTTTTGTCTTTGTAACAACCAGCCAGACATTCACATGCACTGATTTTCCACAGCAAGAGAAGTATTGTGATTTTGCAAAAGCAATCTAAAGGCCATTATGTCAATATTTAACCAGGACACTGAACATGTGCCAAATTGATTACCAAAACCTAGGAAGCCGCTGTGTGTAAATTCAGTGTAAGGCATTGTCCAAACCCCTGAGTTTCAATCCAACAACATAACTCCTGTCTCAAGTGTATGAGAACTTGCACACACTTCGTTGAAATGAATTAAGGCTACATTGCAGCCATACCTGCTATATTCCTTCGAATTATGGTACCGCATTTGTCCGTCTATAAGACGAGGTTTCTTGCCCATTTTTTCTGTTTGAAAACATGGGTCATCTTATCCATGGAATATAGCAATTAAATATATAAATAAATATGAAACCTGCTCTAGCAGTTGCAGCTGCTAGAGGCAAGCCACGGGGCCTCTGTTGTCTGCTTGCCTCCTCCCACTCTGCCTGCCCTACAGCAGGGAGGGAGGCTGTAGGCAGTCCGTTTTTGCCGTGCGGTGTCTTCACACGGCTCCATTTGTGTGCGGGTGGCGCAACGTTACACAGGAGGAGCATGGCGATGGAAGTAATATCTGCGCCTTTTAACATCAGCAAAACATTGTGCCTTGTGGTCCTCCTGTGTAACATTGCGCCGCCCGCACACAAATGGAGCCGCGTGAAGACACCGCACGGCAAAAACGGACTGCCTACAGCAAGGGTCAGCAAACTTTTTCAGCAGGGGGCCGGACTATATTTTGGGGGGAAATATGAAGGAATTCCTATGCCCCACAAATAACCCAGAGATGCATTTTAAATAAAAGGACACATTCTATTCATGTAAAACCATGCTGATTCGCAGACTGTCCATGGGCCGGATTTAGAAGGTGATTGGGCCGCATCTGGCCCCCGGGTCTTGGTTTGGGGACCCTGGCCTACAGTCTCCCTCCCCGCAGTAAGGCGGGCAGAGTGGGAGGAGGCAAGCAGAATACTATACAGAGGCTCCACGGGAAAGGCGAAAAGTGCTAAAAGTTACTGGGGGGAAAAAGCTCAACTCTGAACTCCCCCCCAAAAAGCTCAGTGATTGCTGGCGAGGGAACAGCTGATTGGCAGCCTGTTAGACACGCAGGGCTGTTAGCCTTTGGGCAATCCCCCCCCCAAAATAATTCAACAAGTCCCCCCCCCCATTTTCTTAATTTGACGTCCCCCAAAATAGGGGGCGTCCAATACTGTACACAGAAAAATATGGTATATCTTATCAGAGTCTCCTTTTGCTACTTGGTATCTATGAAGCCTATGCAGCCAGCTAGTTCACAATTCAAAGAAGGGATGGGGAGAATACAGTAATGAGAGAAGATCCTAGCTTGTAGAACAGATACGCCTTTATATGTAGACAGGGAGCTAAGTTCCCTGAACGAAATAGCTTCCCACTCTTACCATGATGTCTGTATATTCTGACAGCTTTGAATCCTCAATCTGCTTGTTTGCTTTCTGCAATAGGTCTTTCAAAAAACTCTGAAAGAAAACAAACACGAGTGCTAAGTGTAAAAAAAGACAATAAAACCGAAGGAAGGCAATAAGTTGCTTTGCTGACCTTTGAAAAAATACTGTTTTTCATCTAGGAAACGACACTTTTTTCCCCAGGAGATCACTCAATTGTCCTAGTTCATAATGACATTTAAAATCCTTATTAAGCAAGAAGTCTAGAGAGCTGGGGAATTTCAAATGCCTATTACCTAGAAGCATATCTCTCTCTCTCTCTCTCTCTCTCTCTCTCTCTCTCTCTCTCTCTCTCTCTCTCTCTCTCTCTCTCTCTCTCTCGCACACACACCTGTTCTAACCTCTTAATATTATTCTTTGGAGTATTGCTACTTTTCATATTTCACACCAGATCTTCCGCTTGTTCTGATAGTTGGGGGTGGAGAGTCTTGCACTAAATGGAGCAGAGATTGATTGGCTGGGGGTACAAGGCCCATGTTGATTCCCATGAAGCCATTCCTCAAGAAAGGCTTGTCAGTGTGGATTTGCTTCACTGCCGTGTTCCAGCTGCTTTCTTCTTCACAAGAGAAAAAGAGCAGTCAGTCTAATAAAAGTTTTAAAACCAGGCCATTCAGCGGAGGTGGGGCAGCCAGATTTAAATCTAGAGCTTTAAGAGCATTCAGTGAGTGCAGAATTTACCGCTCCGACAGCAGATTTGTGCTCTTCAGGCAACTGCCCATTCCAAATTTTGTGCCAGCATTCCCCAACCTGGGGTCTTCCAGATGGTTTAGATGTCAGCTCCCAGGAACATAGACAGTGGGCAGGGGTGGCAGGAGCTATAGCTCAAAACATATCAAGAGTAGCTGGTTGGGGAAGTATTAAGCCCACATTGGCATCAAGCCAGAGACGTTTCCCAGGCCTTGAGCTGCACCAAGCAGCTTGTAGGCAACCTTGGCAAATATATGAAGTTTTCTTGGTCCACCTTAGACTATTAGTCCAATATTGTTGTTCTTACAGCAGCACTTCCCAACATCTCAAGCCCTTAGCATTGCTTCCCAAGATCCTTTCAACTGGAGTTGCCAGGGACCTTGTGCAGCCCTCCAGATGTTTTGGCCTACAACTCCCATGATCCCTAGCTAACAGTACCAGTGGTCAGGGAAGATGGGAATTGTAGTCCAAAACATCTAGAGGGCCGAAGTTTGGGGATGCCTGTTGTACACACACAAAGCAGGTGCTTCATAGTGATCTATAGGCCTTTGCCTTCTTCTGACAACTATGCAATCCACTTTGGTTTGTATCAAAATATCCAGAAAACTGGGATAATCAACAGGGATTTCCCCAGACCATCAGTGAATAATTTCCCAAATACTGGGCAGCGAGCCAGCCAGCTTGTCACTCAAGACTCTCTAGATCAGCCTTTCTCAACCTTGGGTACCCAGACGTTTTTGGACTATAACTCCCATCATCCTTGGCCATTGGTCCTGCTAGCTAGAGGAATCATTTTGTCAATTTGTCATTATAGGTAAGGTAAAGGTAAAGGACCCCTGGACGGTTGTTTAGTCGTGTCCGACTCTTCGTGACCCCATGGACCAGAGCACGCTAGGCACTCCTGTCTTCCACTGCCTCCCGCAGTTTGGTCAGACTCATGTTCGTAGCTTCGAGAACACTGTCCAACCATCTCGTCCTCTGTCGTCCCCTTCTTCTTGTGCCCTCCATCTCTCCCAACATCAGGGTCTTTTCCAGGGATTCTTCTCTTCTCATGAGGTGGCCAAAGTATTGGAGCCTCAGCTTCACGATCTGTCCTTCCAGTGAGCGCTCAGGGCTGATTTCCTTCAGAATGGATACGTTTGATCTTCTAGCAGTCCATGGGACTCTCAAGAGTCTCCTCCAGCACCATAATTCAAAAGCATCAATTATTCGGCGATCAGCCTTCTTTATGGTCCAGCTCTCACTTCCATACATCACTACTGGACGGTTAAGTCCAGTCAAAGGTGACTTAGGGGTTGCAGCACTCATCTCACTTTCAGGCCGAGGGAGCCAGTGTTTATCCACAGACAACTTTCTGGGTCATGTGGCCAGCATGACTAAACTGCTTCTGGTGCAATGGAACACCATGACAGAAGCCAGAGTGCACGGAAATGCCGTTTACCTTCCCACTGCAGGGGTACCTATTTACTTGCACTGGCCTGCTTTCGAACTGCTAGGTTGGCAGGAGCTGGGACAGAGCAACGGGAGCTCACCCCATTGTGCAGATTCGAACCGCCAACCTTCTGATCGGCAAGCCCAAGAGGCCCAGTGGTTTAAATGCCACCCGCGTCCCTAATTTGCCATATGACATGATTAAATGCTTTCCCTATGCATAGAAACTAGCCAGGCAAGGAGAAGGCTAGAACAATGTTGAGTTGAGTTTTCTAGTTAAATACTACAATGTTGAGTTTTCTAGTTAAATACTACCCATCCACCTCTGCAGTGGCGACTACTCAAATCATCTGTGGTTTGTAGTGGGAAACTCCAGAACAGTTGTTGATGATGATACCAGGAGGAAGGGAGTAAATTGACAAAAACTCCAATGCTTAAAAATAATAATGATACAGAGGTATGTGAATTATTGTTCTGCAACATTGAAGATTCTGGTCGTCTTTCAACATTCATGGTTTTGTATCACTGGAATGGGGAGAGCGCAATATTAAAACCACATTGGGCTGTGTAGCTCTCTAATTTGAATAGCTTCGACCCAGAATTCCTTCGAGAGAGCTTCTTCCCAGCCATCTTTCAGATCCTCTGAAAGTGCCTCTTATTAATGACACCAGCTATACATCAGGTTACAACAACAAAGATACAAAAAGATGCATGCTTTGTGGGTCCCCATCACGATCACCACAATAAGGGAACTCAAACTCTCTGCAGAACTGCCCAGACCCTGAGCACCTTAAGAAACACTGCAAGACAACCAGGGCCATTTTGAGGGACTCAACAGTTAAGTCAGGAAAGGGCTTATTAAAAAAGACACCAAATTTCTTTAATATATTGTATGTTTTGCTATGTCTTTCAGTTTTTGTGATTTATTCCGCTGCCGCCCCTGGAAGAAAACCTTTGGCGTAGGGGCAGGAAATGCATATTAATAAATAAACACAAATTGCTTCTTACCTTAAGTTCTTCAGCATCAATAAAGCCACTATGGTCACTATCATATTTTCTCCATGTCTGGAATTGAGAAGTTAGCCATTAAAACTAAATCAAGCACAACCAAAAACATTTCTTTCAACCTGGCAATTTAATTTTACAAAATGCAAAATTTATATAGATTACCTGCATGAAGTCTTCACTTGATTTCAGCTGCTGGCACCTAAAGAATAAGAGGAAGTTCTCTTCTGTTGGTAATACCTGAGCAAGCTGTAAAAGATTTAAGACTGAATAAAATCCATTGTTCGTCAAATAAATATAATACATACTACGGCTTTAGGAGAGAGATTTTTTTTAAAAAAAATTCAAATAACTTGCATATTTATCATTGGTCTGTAAATACCAAGTACAGTCCACCAGGATTTTCTATGCATACCACATTGAAATGAACTGTGGCACGATTAACTGAAACTTTGAAATATTCTAATTTGTAATTATGCTGCCAAAGGAAGGAAGCAGGAGTTCAGTCCATAATATTTGCGGACGGAGTCTTCAGTGGAAAACTGCTGCATGTTTTCCTTTAATAAACCTGAATTTTGTCGCAATATTCTTTTTTTAAAAAAATAATGTAACAGTATATGAAGAATATATCTTGTCCAACATTGTGCTCCCTACAAAAGTGACCAGCCAAATGTCTATGAGAAACCCACAAGCAGGACATGAATGCAATAGTCCCTTCTGCTGCTGATCCCCTGTAACTTGTATTCAGAGCTATATAATTTTCATGGCTGAAAAGGCATAAAAAATATAGTTTGCACTGAATTATGCAGGGGTGGGGATGGTGTTTGATGCACAATCAAAAGCAAGGCCAGTCCAATACATTTTTGCATTTGAAGAGAACCGCAAAATGGTCCCTCCCTCTCTCCTCCAGGGAAGAAGAGGTGAATGAAGATCTACATCAGGAACAAGGTGGGGAAAAATAAATATCTACATTGGGATCAGTTGCCCCATGGATCCTGCTTGCCTCAGGAGTGGGCCAGCCCTGATCAAAAGCTTTCTTTGGAAATGGTCTAATGCAGGGGTAGCCAACTCCCGAGAGACTGTGATCTACTCACAGAGTTAAAAACTGGCAGTGATCTACCCCTTTTGGGGGGGTTCAGGTCAAAGTTGTTAAGTTTTTTTAGGGAGGGGGTAAAATGTTTTTTTTAAGGGGAGCCACAGGTGTTCAGCTTCTTGGGGGGGGGGGCAATGATCTACCAGTGATCTACCGCAGATGTCCATCTACCAGTAGATCATAATTACCTGTTGGACATGCCTGGTCTAATGGTTTCAACCAGCTACAGATCTCCGTATCAAAGTGATATTTGGGAGAATCTTCACTGCATTCCAAGAATCCCTTTAAACTACAGTTTTTGATGGGACACAGATATGGAGGAAAATGAAGTGCCCTGTAGTTCTTCCATTGCAACTCTGTCTCATAAACAGAATACAGTGGAACCTCGGTTTATGAACACCTCGGTTTATGAATTTTCGGTTTATGAACGCCGTGGACCCATCTGGAACGGATTAATTCACTTTCCATTACTTTTAATGGGAAAGTTCGCTTCAGTTTATGAACGCTTCAGTTTATGAACAGACTTCCGGAACCAATTACACCCATGTTTCAGTTTATGAACGCTTCAGTTTAAGTTCTCCGCGGACCCGTCTGGAACGGATTAATCCACTTTGCATTACTTTCAATGGAAAAGTTCGCTTCAGTTTATGAACGGTTACTCCGCGGACCGTCTGGAACGGATTAATCCACTTTCCATTACTTTCAATGGGAAAGTTCGCTTCAGTTTATGAACGCTTCAGTTTATGAACAGACTTCCGAACCAATTGTGTTCATAAACCGAGGTACCACTGTATTTACATTTCACACCAGCAAACTGTTCCTGAATAGAGAGCTCCTATATGCATCACCAGGACTGCAGGGTGTGAATGTTCTATTTCAGACAGGATGGACATGAAAGGGAACAGGAAGTACAAGGCCGTTGCACTTCCTGTTCCCCCCTTCCTCCCATCAGTGCCATGTCCAAAACTGTCCTTCAGTGAACTTCTGAGATTTGGACTTAAAATTATGTCACTTTTGACCTTCTCCCTTGTTCCAACCCCAAGTTCAGTTCCTTGCTTATTGCCTTTACTTGAGCTTCATGGCTGCAGTACACTGGGACCTTAGTTGTCCCCAGCTCCCATCTACTAATCCACGGGCTCTTGCTTTAACACATTTAGATGAGCTAGAAATAGAATGCCTTTGTCTGGAGGGTTGTCATTGCAAAGGGTTTCTTATAAGCACAGTTCTCAAAGCATAACCTCAATTTCCTCGTGCTTTTCTAAGTATTTCAGAAAGGAACTATTCAAGTTGCCCAGACCAATGGGAAATGCTGAAAGCCAAGTACTGAATTGTATTTAGATATTATTATTATTTTTTAAAAAAAGTAAACTTAAGGTTTTATTTCACATAAAAGAATACTTGAAATGGATGCTGCCTTTTCACATGAGAACTAAACACTCAGGCAAATGAACATTCTGGCAGCTGACAACCTTCTCATGCCACACTGGAATTCAAAATATTTAATCTGCCTCAAATTAGATTGGTAAAATTAGATTTTAGTAAAATCAATGCATAAGCTGACTCGGGATACTTCCACATCAATATGTCACTTTATCTAATCCTATATATATATATATATATATATATATATATATATATATATATATATATATCAATGGTTGCTATCAAGGCCAAACTTTCTATCCATATTTTTAAAGAACGCTGCTTGGCAATGAGATGGCAATCTTTATTCACCTTTTGTTGGGGGTGGGGCAGGGCAATTGACAAAAATATTTAAAATACAAAAATAACAAAGTACACACACACACACACACACAATAAAAACATAGAAATGCTAAAAGTGCTCATCCACCATCGTAGAGAAGTACAGTGGTACCTCTACTTATGAATTTAATGCGTTCCGAACGCACATTTGTAAGTCGAAAAAAATTGTAAGTCAAATCCCATAGGAATGCATTGGGAGAAAAAAATCGTATGTCGAAGCAACCCTATTTAAAAATTCGTAAGTAGAAAAAATCCTATCTAAACCGCATCCAAGATGGCGGACGGAGCTCTATTCGTAAGTAGAAACATTTGTAAGTAGAGTTATTTGTAAGTAGAGGTACCACTGTATCCTTCCCCACCCTACTAAAAGACAAGCACCAAAACAGGCTGTAAATAACCTCATATAACAATCTTAAAAACCAGGGAGAACAGAAAATGTCTTTGCCTGGTGATTAAAAGTTGGCATTGTTGGTGCTGGTTGAACGTCCACAGGGAGAGCATTTCACAATTGGAGAGACGCCACTGAAAAGACCTGTTTTCTCTTTCTATTCAATTCACACGAACAGAGGAAGCTCCACCAAAGCTCTCGGAGCTTGGCATCATTGGGCGCCTGCTGAGCCCCTCACCCAGCAGGGATGGGGAATCCGTGGACCTTCCGACGTTTCTGAATTCCAGTTCTACTTCAATCCCAGCTAGCATGGACAATGACCAAGGATGAGGGGAGTCTGACACATCCCCCATCCCTGAAGCCGGCTGCCCTACTGCCAGTCCATAGAGTCTGCTGCTGCTCCACTTTGTGATTTCTTCATGTTCACCTGCCCTCTCTGAATGAGCACACATGGTTCTGTTTCTGGGAGGTGGCCCCCACTGAGCCCCCCTGGAGAAGCAAGCAAATGGCCAGCGACAACACAGGAAAGGAGGAGGGCGGCTCCCTGAAGCAAATCGCCAAAAGGTCCCACAAAATCTGGAACTAGCACAGGAAGCACAAGACAACTTCCAAATGCATCCACCCCTCACACTTTTGGATGTTTCAAATCAGGTGTGGGGAATCTTTCGCCATCCAGATACTACTGAACTCCAACTCCCACCAGCCCCAGCAGGGATGAAGGGAGTTGTGGTTCAGCATTTTTGGATGGCTAAAGGTTCCCCACAGCTGTTTTAAAGAAATGTATGCTCCTGGGTTTCCTTTTTCAGTATTGGCCCAAATGGCACTGGGGAAGATAGGGAACCAAATGGAACCAACGTATGCCTTCAAAGTCTCCAAAATACCACCAATATATTGTTGCCTGTTGTGCCTCCGGGTATTGTATTCTCAGCTACTGTGCTATTACAGTTCCAAAACCTGTTGAGTCCTGGATCTGCTCCAGAAATAGCTGCATCCCAGCCTAGATTCAAACTGGTGACTAGTAACAGAGCAATTCTGTCCCTTGTTAAGCTAAAATTATGAGCTTCACTTGCTTATGTTTCTGACCCCCCACCCATTCCAAAAAGGTTAATTGAATATTACCAAGAAAAGATGGGGGAGGGGAGCAGCAGAATTAAGATTCTAATGCAAAGAACTGGGCCAATCAATTACTGGGTGTGGATCATAGCACGTGTTTCACATGGAGGTTTCTGGTTCAATCCTCATTACATAGGAACCTAGTAAGCTGCCTCATAGCAAATCAGACCATTGGCCCATCTAGCACAATATTGTCTACACTGATTGCCAGCAGCTCTCCAGAGTTTCAGGTAGGAGTCTTTCCCAGTCCTACTGGAGATGCCAGGGATTGAACCTGGGACCTTTCTGCATGCAAAACAGGTATTCTACTGAGCTACAGGGTATACTGAGCTACTGTACACCCAGTTTATAGGATCCTCTATTTTGGCAACAGGAAAAGCACCTGAGAACTGGAGAGATGTTGCCACTCAGAATATTATGCTAGATGGATAAACAGAACTGGTTTTTAAAAACCACACAAAAACAAACCCAACTTCCTATATTATGGAAGGGTACACGTGATAGAACAGTTCTTCCATCAACACATGTATTATAGATTGACAAATTATCACTCATTTCTACAGTCCCAGAAAAAATCAGGACACTTATTATTAGCACCTTATGACCCACACCAAGCCATACGCAGTTAACCAGCCACATGGTGGCCTAGTAGGGAGTCAATAAATCTCATGACTTTGTCATTTGGCTGTATCTGAAAAATGACAGGGTTTCCAAGCACCAGATAGGTACCATGGGTGACTAATGGGCTGCAAATTATACAGGTCTGCCTTTAGGAGTGAAAGTGCTGGGAAAAAATATTATTTCTAGAGAGGAATTTATTCTGTTCTGTAGTGAAACAGTTTTTTAAAAAAATACTTCTTATGTGGATGACTAAATTAACCTCTAGTTTGCATTCTGTTCTGTCATGAAATGATTAGATAGATAAATAGTGTTTGTGTACACCCTTTTAAAAAGAAAAGAAAACCAAAACAAGGAAAAGGTATATTTCCAACATTACATCCCTTCCTCCTTCTACCCAGCCACCTTTCCTTAGTAGAAAAAAAAGCTATTGAATCGTTCAAACATGGAATGATTGCAGGTTGAGAATGTTAAAGGATGGGCTTTTAAAACTCCATCTCCATTGAACATATAAGCTGGAGTGCTGAGAAGGGGGAGCCTTTTAGAAGAACAAGTGGCTTGACAAATTCTACACATTAGCCCGAGGGCAATGGATAAAAGCTCAGGGAGGAACCACACTAATGCAGCCTCCTGAAGATGCTCCGAGAATTTCCTTTAACTTGAGCAGCAGCAGTGCTGAAAATGTCTTAAACTATTCAGCTTGCCTTTTAAGGAGCTTAAATACCGCCTCACAAGAAAACGTATTTTGGAAACAGAAGATCTCTTGGGCCACCTTGGAGGAGGAGAGAGATCACAGAAAGCGAGGGGTGAGCTAGCCGGCATTCTTAAATGCTCCTTTAAATTAAAACAAAACAAAACAAACTACAACCCACACCAAAAATAACCCTCAAAAAACTGCATTTAGGTGATTTATGCTAGGAAATAAATTATGCTAGTCTCATTTTCTGTTTACTAATCAAGAATGATGGTTGTGCTAAAGATTACATAATTCTACATCATTATCTTTTCACAGAGGTAAGTCCCACTGAGGTAAGTCCTAGTGAGTTCAAGTGGTCTTACTCCTAAATAAGTGATTCTTAATGCTATTTACTGCTTTTATCCTGCTGTATGGTTTTCTTTAAATTAATCTTCTTCTGACATTGTTTTTAGACAGGCTTCCCCAACCTAGGCCCTCCAGATGTTTTGAGAGTACAATTCCCATCATCCCTGACCACTGGTCCTGCTAGCTAGGGATCATGGGAGTTATAGGCCAAAAACATCTGGAGGGCCGAGTTTGAGGAAGCCTGTTTTTAGTAGTTCTGATGGGGTGGTTCTTGTTGCCTGAAGATACATTTCCTCAATCTTTCATAGGATCTCTTCCCTTTGACTCTCCAGTTCCCTTCGTCCTTTTTCAAAGGATGAGGCTTTGCAACTAGAGCTGTCTTTTTAAATATCTGTACTATAAACTATTGAATCTGCCTTGAACTTTTGGGTTCATAATTCACTGTTGAATCAATAAAACTAAATACATCACTCTATGAATTTATAGGACTCCACATGCACAACTCTTGTGAAGCTTCATTCTATGCACGTCTACTTGGACTAAAGTCCAAAGTCCACATTGATTTACAGTCTACATCAGGCATCCCCAAACTTTGGCCCTCCAGATGTTTTGAACTACAATTCCCATCATCCCTGACCACTGGTCCTCTTAGCTAGGGATCATGGGAGTTGTAGGCCAAAACATCTGGAGGGCTGCAGTTTGGGGATGCCTGGTCTACATCTTAGTTCTCAATGAATGGCTATTCTAATATTCAGATTTACATCAGCAACCAGATACTTGGTCCCTATTAACCTTTCGTATTGACAGCAATGGCTATTGGGAGCATTCACAAGTGAGATAATCACATCGTTCAAGAATCAACCTTCCATGGTTTTACCAGTGTCCAGTGATAAGTTATTGGAGCAAAATTAGAAACAAGAACTCTCATTTGTTGCCTATTATCACAATGACTGGCATCTTTCTCGAGTGAAGATTGTATTTTTAAAGTTATTTTAAACAACGGGAGCAAATTTCAAGATCAAGCTTAAGCTGGTTTGCAAAGCAGCATCTACTGTTTTCTATGCTTCAGTTTCAATGAATGTTTAAAAAGGGCATTATATAACCAGTCAATGACTGAAGCTGCTATACAAAACCATATCCAACACACTGGGCATGATCCAGCCATACCTAAGCATGTTTAGGCCTCACTGAGCAATATGCAGCAAACTCCCAAAATGAAACAATATCACTCTTCATATCGTTGCTTACTCAAATTAAGTCCAGACCAGAAAGGCTTTTGCTGTGAGGGTTTCCATTGAAAAGCAGTTTTAGAAAATGTCAACCTAAACAAAATATTATTCAAGCAGCTAAACATTTTTGGCAATTTGAATTTCTTAAAAAGAGATGCTCTATTGATGTCTCTGCCCCCCCCTTTTGTCTCTGCTTTGATATTTCTAACCTGTTTTCTGTGATGATTTTGTTTATGTTTGATTTCGCATTGTTATTTTATTGCTTTTGCTGTTGTTATGCAAAACAGTCTCAAGTTTAAATGCCATCAAGAACTGGGTTGTTGTTGTTTACATGGAAAACGTCAGAATGAAAACACTGAAATGTTTTTGTAATAAAATGATAAGTTCATAAATTTCATAATAAAAGATAATAAAATGAAGAAAGCCATTTTCTGAGAAACATCAAAAGCAAATAATACAAATATTTGCAGACAGGCTTATATCACTGCAGAGCTATGACCAATAAACAAATTCATTAAATGGCAGTAAATAAACCAGTTAGCTTACCTCTACAATTCCTATCTTTCCATCAGAACTTGCAAACTGGTCCACAAATTTTTTCATTTCTGGGGTCAGGTCCTATAAATGTGCAATACAATGATTATTACTTAAAAGAAAGCCAAAGACACAATCCATTGGAGGAATGTCTCCTGCACAATTTCCACAGAAATGAATGGTGCTAAAGGAGCTTCCCAGTAGGTTGTACCCTATGCAGTTTCTTAAAACTAAGGAGTCATATAATTAATTAAGAACCTATCCTGCTGGTTCTGCCATGTCTAGGTAATATCCTGAGCCTAAAACCATGTGCCTTAAGGGCATTAACTGCTCGAAAATTAACCACTAAGCTGCAGAATTTCTTCTTTCACATTTTCCAGAATGTTGTTAAATGTAGTTATACGCAGTGGCATATTAAAAAAAAAAATCACATATCCAGCAATGAATGCAAAAACATTGACTATTGTGCTTTCCCGCAATTTACACTATTTAAAGTCTCCCCCTCCTCTTTCTTGGTGATATTTGCATCTCTTTGCAAAAGGGTGTGAAAACGGGCCACACCCATGTTGCTGAGGCAACCAGGTAAGCACTCCTTCAGTCCTTCCTACTTGACTAATTGGGACAGGATATGGACTGACATGTGCATTTGGATTCATATCCAAATGAATATTCCACTGGAATTGATGCAGTCAGTATGGGATACATCCTCATCTGAATATGCACCTCTCTCATTCATTCTACCCCAGATGGGCAATGGGGGCAGAGTCCCTCTTCCTTCCCCATTGAGAGTGTGGGCAGTGGGAGGGTTCCATTTGCACTCAGTGATATTGCCACACAGTAAAATCTGATTGGCTACATAGCCCCATGATGCCACCATGTTCTTGAAAGTATATCCGATTAACTAGAATCGTGCAACGAAGAGGACTTCAAAAATCAGCACTAGCTGGTGAAGAACACAACGGACACAAACAGGCTGGAGGAAATGTGCAAAAGAAGAAAAAGTAGAGGTTTTCCCCTCACAGTTTCACCTGCTTCAGAACAGCAGTTTTTCCTTACAAAAATTCAACCTCACAAAAACTCAGCCCAGTTTAAACATGCAATCTCTCTATCTCTCTCCACCCTGCTAACACAGAGATGATTAAAACTATTTCCAAGCAAGTAAATATATAACAGCTATTAAGTTTCTAGAGCATATTATTATTAACTCATAAAAACAACATCAGTACAATTCATTTTATGTTACGGTCAATGTCCAAAATTTGTCCTGGTTTTAGATTCATGCACAAATTCTGGCCATCTCAGACAAATTTAATAAATGTATGTAGAATGCCATTTTATGAACATATAGCAGGGAATGTTGACAATCGCATTGAACCAACTGTCAACTTTGGCAGATGTATCTTTGAGTCTTTTGACGTTTATGAAATTTGTCTGGGCTTGTCCACATACACTTGTCACTGTTAACATTGATCAAATTGTGGACACTCACAGTAGCATACACTGTCTCTCATCATCACCACAAATTTCATTCAAAAGGAGTTTGTTAATAATAACCATCTGTGTTTTTAGTGGAAGTGAGGTTTAATAAACAAAAACCTCCCTTCCACAGTTCCACTACCTGGCTATGAGATTAATCACATATCTAAGATGAATCACATATATGAGGCAGTGGTTCCTTGTCAGCTGAGTGTCAATTTCTGTATAGTCTGAGCCTGTGTATGGACTCAAAAGTGAGTCCCACTAAATTCACAGGGACCTCTTCCCAAGCAACTGTGCGTGAGACTGCAGCCTTTTGGACTCAAAGCCTAAGGATGCTTTTTGGGAAGTCGGTCCCACTAAAATCAGAAGCACCTCCTCTTGAGAAACTTGCGTAGGATCAGACTGCTAGATGCCCTGCACCGCTGAATTCACTTCCATTTCCCTACCAGAAATCCACACTAGTTATTTCAAGTATGGAGTGAAAACAAATAACGCTGTATTCTCAAAGATACTGAAGTGAAAAAGATTGCTACTGGCAGGTATAAAATTAGCACAACTATGGAAGGCATCTACAGGCGCCGCTGAAATATTTTCTTAGATCTTATTCACTATGAATAATAGATCCCTGAACAAGGCACACTTCGCTATGGTCTATTTCCCAATTCTGTGGTGAGCAGTTTGAGTTTTTAATGTGCCCCCCCCAAAAAAAACACCAAATGTGTGTTTGTATCCTTGCATGCATTGTACTGAAAAGTCAAGCAAGTACAGACATTGGCTCCCAGTACGTTTCCGAGCACAATTCAAAGTGAGGCCAAACGTCTGAAGGAAAGATTCTTCATGTGTACATTTGAAGATGCTTGGAATCGCCTCCCAGATCACGGACTCTAAGCAACCAGAATCACGATTTCAGGGAGAGTTCAGTTGAATGCATGAAGATCCCTCCCTTCAGGACTTCCTGTTCAATGTTGAGAGGTTAAAGAGGAGTCCTGGATGCTCTCACCGCCCGCCCACCCCCCAATACTCCATGCTTTATTCATCCATACATTCTTTGAATGCCCAAGCAGGGCTTAAGAGAAGCATAATGAATATTATATCCAAGCTACAACTAGTTAATGATTAAGCATCAAGTTGTTACTAAGCAGCTGTGTCCACACTTCATTGTACTGGGCACTTGTCAGTCAGGCATAAAGCACAACTGAACACAGATCTTAAGACAAACCTTCCCCAGAAGTCTTTGGGAATAGTTCCTGGGCAGCAAGGTGATGCACAAAGCAATGCGTTTTCAGAATTTATTGATGAGGTAAATTTGAAGCATGGAAGATTAACTATATAGATTTTTAGAGCTTCTGAAACATCTTCCTTTGCTATGCATACAGTCCAATCCTATGACTGCTATAAATAGCAGTCCTACCAACTACATAAGACTCACCAAACTCTGTGAGTCTTACTCACAAGCAAACATACATAGGATTGTAGAAGCCTTATTTTCTTTAATTTATTAGGGGTTAAAAATGGCAGAAGAAAATAAGTTCTTCACGGGGCGGGGAGGGAGGGTAGGACTTTTGGCAGACCTATAGAATATACGCTGCATATCCTGCGGGGGGTATTCATTTTCACCCATTAATCCTACCCACCAAGTCTATGCCGAAACATAATTAAGACAAATATATTACAAGTCATGAATATTGGGAGAAAAGAGAATTAAGCAGTCTTTAAAAAAACAACCTGGAAATATTGACAAGATATGCAAGGTGAACGAGATTTAAATTTAAGTTGTAAAAAATTCATTAAGTACTGTTGTTAAAGGAAAGGAACAAAAACTTTCTGAAATGCAAGGGAAATTGAAGTTTTTGTTGCGTGTGTATGAAAATAATGGTAAAATCACAAAAATTGCTTAGAACATACATTAATTTTGCCACATACCACTTTTGAGAAAGGACACTCAAAGGAAACTCAAAAGCTGCTTGAAATAGTATCCAGTGAAACAAGATGTGTGATCTAAAGAAATGTCTGCAAAACAAGCCTTTCAAATCCAAGAATCAGCTTAGATTTGAAACCACTGATAGTCTGACATGCAATAGTCCAGAAAAAGAGAAAAGCTTCGAGGAACAAGAAGCTAAGAATGATCCAATGAGAGAACTGAACTTTTGGTGCTGTTCTTTTCAGAAAATTCCAGAAATAGTCTTGTCCAGAAGCAATGTCAATAGAAAGCTGAACAAGAACACCTGAGGACTTTCAAAGCAGACATATAAGGTAAATATTACACTGTGGGTGGCACACAGAAAGTGCCTACAGAGATTTTATATATCACTTTACGAGCACTTGAATTTGTTAGTAGCAGTCTGATACCATTTTCAAACCTGGGGGAAAATGGAATGAATGCCTTGTAAAAAATGCAATCTTTTCAGTTGAATGAAGAACTTATCAAACAGAGTAGATTTAATAGTGATTGCTTCTAAAAACTAAATTATGAATCTATTTTTCTCTTATGGAGATGTAGACAATGACTCATGTTGCAAAGCCAAAAGTGAAAACAGTGCAGAAACTTCAAAGAATAAAAAAGTATATGATAGGGACCAGCCATCACTTCATTTGAAAATCCATTTTTGCATCACATCTTCAGGTCCTTGATAGCAATCATAAATATGTATTTTATAATGCTTGATTACAATTTTTGTAGGCAGCCTCAACTGTACGCACATAAATTGTAAGCTTGTAGATAGACTCAAACTTTCAGTTATGCAGTTAACTCACAATCATTAAAGGACAGCTCAAATGTATTTTAATATTGGAATAATCTTACAGGAACTGTGTAAATATTTTACAAATACACATCCTTGGTAATAAACAACACCAGTCAAATTTGGAGTACACTGATCAGTTGGATTCAATGATCTTAAATTAATTGATTTCAGTCAGTCTATTCCAAGTATGACTTAGTCAGATATCATTGGATAACTTCAGCTTTATTTCAAGGGGCACTGAATATCTTTCAGAGCTGAGCTCTCTTAATTGGATTTTCATTGTATTTGGCACATATTCTTAAGCCTGACTCTCAATACTTCATTTTTCTTGTTTCTCTTAATGATATATTCATTAACTAGCAAGCCTATTTTCCCATTTCTTTTTCCGATAAGAGATAGTTTCTTATTTCAAATAGGGATAGTAGTTAATATGTTTTGCATTATTTAAAACTTTTTGCTTAAAATTCCCAAACATCTTCCACCTTTAATGCCAAATAACACATCAATGATTACCATTTTAATCACCCCCATTTCCCCCAGTAAACATGTTCATCACCTGCAACAGTCAGATAACCCTATTTTGTGCTAATATTCCAGTATCCTAAAACCAAACTAATATCTAATATCTAGTTAGTTCTAGGTACGACTAATCTGCAGATCTGTTTATTGGCCACCAAGGGGCAGAAATGTATTTCAGCCAACGTATTAACAATGCATTCAGCTAATTTTGAAATTCTTTTTAAACACTGGGGTGGGAAAAACTGTGGAAGCAACAGAATAATCCTTTCCTTGCACATTTTTTTACATCACTTTAAGAACTCCACTATCACCTGGTTTGAGTCTTGTATAGAATGGAAGGACCCAAGAAACTTTCTTATCTAGTTCCCATCTCACCCAGATTTCCCAAAGTCACTTTTCTTTTGATAATGGCTAGGTCATATTCACCTGCACTTTACACAGAGGTATGCACCCAGAACGGGTCCGGCCTCATTGCTGGAGTTCACCTGAGGATAGTTCCTCTTCTTTAATGAAGATGAGATAAAGCAATGGGGGAAAGAAATCTTAACCTACCAAGCCCGCTTTCTTTCGCGCCTGCTGCAATTCCTGGATAAAACACTGCAGCTCCTTTCCATCCATGTACCCATTGCCTGCAACACAAAGAAAAGGGAGAGCATCGCTCGTTACAGCTGCGGAGGTTTAGCTCACTCTCCCTTACCAGCTGGAAAAGGTGGGGGAAAGGAGGGACATTTGCGCGTTGAAAAACAGCGGTGCTTTTCAACGTGTTTACAGAACTTTCATCCATCTCTCTCTCTCCCCAAGAAAAGCAACATCGCCAGGTAACGTCTAAGGCTATGCATTCTTTATTGAGTGGGTGCGCCTGAACTTTTGAGGTGCCTCCAGAGAGGAAAACGAGGAACCCTGCTCCCAAGAGGGTCCGCTCCCAAGGAACCCAGAGACAGACAGAGAGAGACAGACAGAGAGATAGATGAACGGTGCAGTTAAGTCTTCGCAAAAGCTTCGCGGTCGTTCCAGCTCGCAGGCAAAAGTTCTGGCACGCGCGCGGGACAAAGTTTTCCTGCGCGCGGCAGAGGAGTGGCGAGGAAAGTCCTCTTCCCCCCGGGGCCTCTGTCTCCCCTGCCCAGCTGAGCCCTCGGAGCCCCTCTCCACCCGCTCTTGGGTGCCAAGGTGGGACAGGTTGAGAAGAAGGGGTGGGGTGGGGGGTTGTAGTCACCATCAGCGTCGTAATGACGCCAGATCTCGAAAAACTGGCTTGCTGAGATCTCCACGCCTTGTAGGTAAGTCTCCGCGGCCATGGCGTGCACCTTTGGGTGGAGGAAGGAGAAAAGGCGGCGACTGGTGGTGGCGGTGCTGCTGCAGCTGCTGGGGATGTCGCTGTCCGCGGTACTGACTCTCCGCCCGGGCTAGTCACTCCTGGGCGATCTCCGCTGAGCGCGCTCTATTTATCCAGTGCTCCACTCGCAGAGCCACGCCTCCGGAGTGCTCCCTCCCCCCTGCTATCTCTTCGCATTGTTCCACCTCCGTTGCTCTTTCCCCGTTCACAAGAGGAGAGGAGGCAGCCTGCCCCTCCCCCCCACACCACTAGGGACCCAAAAGTGTTAATGATTACACCGGTGACATCATGGAGGTGCTGGGTGGAAAGTGATAAGGATGGCCCAATTCAGTTTTCCCCTTCGTCTTTGCTTACCAGTTTTGATCTAGGCCAAAGGTCCAGCTAGACCAGGGTAGCCAATGCAGTGTTGCTGGACTCTGAATCCATTAGTCTTAGCCAGCTCAAGGTCAAGGATGGTGGGGGTTGTGGTAAATATCTGAAGGGCACCGCGTTGACTACCTCTGATCTGGACCAGCATCCTGTTTGCTGTGTTAACTAGTGAGATGTCCACCAGCAGAATAGAAAAACAGCCTCCCTATTCTGCATCCCAGGAAGAGGAAGCCTGTGGTATACTGCCACTGAACATGGAGGTTCTGTATAGCCGCTATGGCTAATAGCCATTGATAGACTTCCTCTCTGCAAAGGCATCTTTTGAAGACATCCAAATCATCTACACTTGAGGGCTCTGTAAATTCTTAGGGAGACCAACTGTCAGCCTCAACTACTTATCTGTGAATCTGGAGTAACAGTGGCTCACAGTACAGAGCTGTTATGAAGGTCGCTGAATGAAAAGAAGGACATTTATCCACACCAAACCTTGATGACTAGGTGAGCTATGCATCTAATAAAGAAACATTGTGCTCTTGGCTACCATCTTCACTGGTGTGCATGCTTTTTGTCTCCTCAAAAATCTTTTATGACTTACACAACCATTAGTCCTTTCAAAGGAAGGTTACCCTGTTAGACAACTTCCAATATCATGGGAAGCAGAATCTCTAATTGTTTCATTTCTCTGGTAGATTTAGCCAACTGTTCAAACTGTTGCAAATAATTAATAATAATAATTGCTGCCCACAGTGTTCCTTGAAACATCTGATATCACACAAATGGATGAAATTAGAAGTAGGTATGCACTGGCTAATGAAAAGGGCCCTGGAGAATATGAGAAGGCAGTATTAATTCAAAGGGGCAGTTTGTTTTGCAAAACACCTTGATGGGTTTTGTGGCTAGGATGTTGACATACTGGAGAAAACCATCTTCACAATTGATAAGTGATTATTGAATTCTGTCGCAGAGCTTTGTGCATCGCATGCCTGCATTTCATAGCTTTTTTATTCCCCATTATATTTAGCAGTTCTGACTAATGCCTGTATAAAATTAGGGTGCCTACTTGAAACAGCTGAGCGCATATTAACTACCTTTTAACACATTTAAACCACTTTGGGGTACTCATAATTAAGGCAATGAAAGGTGGATTTGATTTTCTGCTACTCTTCTATGAATATTGATAACAGATAAGGGATTATAACTGGTGTTACTGGTCATATATGTAGAACAGAGTTTGCTCCCCCCCCCCCCCAAGGCTTATGGGCACATTTGAGTCACACTCCCCCCCCCGATCCTGAGAAAGAGAAATGGGGCACACACACTTCATTTTTACAGGGAATCTGGGTAAAAATTAGATCCAGTAATCTGAGTACTGTATCTAAAAGCATATATAACTGAAAGAGGATGTAGAGAAGAATGTCACTCTTCCAACTCCCTCCTGTACACTCTATATACTGTTCAAAGATAAAAGGTGAATGATTCTCACCATTTCATGACCAAGGGGATGTGCCATGGCACAGAGACTTAACAGGCACTGGGTAAGACCTCAAGGGCACCGTAGTGCCCAGGGGTGTCATATTGGAGACATGATGTAGAACCAGGAAGGAGCAGTTATACTGAATTCATCAATACAGAAGGTTCATGATCTCATGTATGCACCCTCAAGTCTAATTTCTGAAGGAGGAGATCTTGAGGCTGGTACTTCTGTGTACCATAAAGCACACAGCACATTGTTAAAAGCAGTAGCTGAAACTTCACTATTGGCTGCAGTCGCAAAGAATCTACAAGCAATTTTGTTTCACATCGACACAACGCTCTCCACCATCTCCTTCACCATAAGCCTAAAGCAATGTCTCAGAAACCCTTAAGGTTTCATGCTGGTACTGCACTGTGCTAAGGAATGGATCTTTCTATTAATTGCAATGTTCCCTCAACACAAGAAATTCTCCCAGCCACTTTTGGGCATGTGTTAATAAAACCATAAGGAAAAGGCTGGTGGGTAAGGGTTTGAGTCCATAGCTGGCTTAAGGATGTCTCGCCACATGTTTACTGCCTTAAAAGTATCTTAAGTCTCACAGAGGAGCGGGGAAGAAGGGTAATATAACAATAATCTGCTCCAAGTGCCCAAGAGAAGGACACTGGCAATGCAAGAATGGAATTGAGTTTGGCAGCAGGCTTTCTGGGACCAATCAGTGTGCCTAAAAGACAGCGAAAAGTTAGAGGGGTGAAAGAAGGTACTGGAAGGTGAGAAAGAATGACAGAGTTGGCATTTCCATCATTTTTGTATGAAACAGGCCCTTCCAATGAGGTGACCTTTTATATCAGCCAAGTATATTGAATTTCCCAGCACAGTGCAGAATTTCATCTTCTAGCAGCATGTCCTAGTGGAAAATCAGCACTGAACCAGTTTCTACTGTCATCTTACTTGTTGTTGACATTGGTACAACTACTGGCGGCACACTGTTCTGAAATGACAACAGTGAATGCGTTGTCTTCCCTTGAACTCTGATTTGTAACACAGGAAATGATGGGTCACTCCAAATCTATTACTCCTAATAATAGTCATACCAAACTGAATACTTTATCTGTCATAAGTAGTAACTGCAATCATTCTAGCTGATTAATAAGGCACTCTGAGCTGCTTGGTTTTTGCTTAAGGTTGAAGAAATGAAGGAAACCATCCCATTTTACATATGATTTGGTCAACTTGGAATGCAACTAGAGCTGCATTTCGTTTAATAGGCAGATTATTCAACCACAAAAATCCTCGATTGCATGTCGAGACCCCGTAACCACCCCCTCGTTGATGAATAAAACACCAGGACACAGATATTAGGTTAATGTAATTGGGCAATTTTTGGCCACAACTTTATTGGTTACAGAATGTGAGCAGTATTGGCTTAGGCATTGGATTGACCTGACTATATCTGACTCCTGTCCGTCATGCAGGGAGTCCAGTAAGGGTAAACCACAAGACGGGGGAGCCCCGTTGCTGCAAACCAACTCGAGCTCCCCCAGAGTTCCCAGTTGGGTTGTGGCATGGCCCTAGCCCCGCCCCATGCTTTGGAGAAGATCCACACCCCCAGATTCCTTTAACGGAATACCCATAAGCTTGGAGGGGCAGGTGATGGCCACACCTCCCCTCCCCCATCCTAAGATCAACCAATGCCTAACTGCAAAACCTTACAAAGTTGTGATGATTGCTACGAGGTAGGCAAAAACAAATGACCCATGCCAATTTGCCGTGGAAAAATTCCTACCAGGCCCCTCCACGGCGACCAACCGAGGTCCATAGCAAGGCCAGAAAAGAAAGCCTGCAAATTAGGGAGGGTGGGTGGGAGATTGAGGAAGTAAGCCGAGAGGAAGCTCTCCGGCTCGCGCCTCCATTTAAATGGGTCCCGGCCATGCCTCCCCAGCCAGCAGATTGGCTGGCTGGTCAATGACATGGCCAGGATCCTCTGGGCAATGCGGGACTCTGTCCCCCACTCCCGGAGGGGAGTGGGCAGCCACGTGGTCCACCGCAACTCCTCCCCACATGTAAGTGGAGCAGATTTAGCTGACACATTGCCTGCATACAATGTGCTGGAACGAAACTGTTTTAGTAGGGAGATAATAAAGGTTCCTATAATGAGGCAAAGTTGAATCACTGTCTTGTTAAATGTAAAGGCAAATCAGGACCATCCTATCACTGCTCTCATGCTACCATTTACCGCCCTCCTGCCTCACCGTCTAACACCTTCTTTTCGCTTTATCTTTCCAAGCCTCCTCTTTAAATCTACTCCAGAATGGTTAAGAATGGAAATTGCAAGCCTTACACTGCCATTATGCCTTTTCTAATGTGTAATGAAATCATGTTCATGTTCCTTGTATAACCAGACAAAGAGGTGAACGAGTTCACTAAGGGCTGGGCTGACACCAGCTTACTTATTTTTTTATGAAGGCATAAAAAAACAGTCACTTAGAAAAATAATCACTTCTGTACCTAAGCTGTGATCCACATCTTTTTCATGCTTAATGAATTTTGAAGTGCATTCCATATATAGTGCAAGTTAACCCTGCGTGTAGAGGTCAAACATTGGAAAGATTGCTAAACAGATATAAAAGAGAAAATACATATAGTAAATCTTCCTCATGCCTCACTCCAGATGTGCATGGAGAAATTCCCCTGGTACCCACAGGGTCCCCTCTCCCCTTAGAAATTAGGCCTATTATGGTATAGCCAATAGAACTGGTCGGGGGATGGGTGCTCACAACAGTTTCTCCAGTTTGCAAGTGTGCCAAGGGTCCAAATCAAGCATCCCAGCTCTAAAGAAACAAATGCAGTATTCTTAAGGGCCAAGCTATATATGACATCAAAGATACATGAATGCATCACCCAACTTTTGTGAGTACAGTATGTAGCTAAAAGCAACCACAGGATGTATCCAATTTGGACTGGAACCACAACGTAGGAGATGGTGCAGATTACTCAGTGCAAACTGTACCACCCTGCAGGTTCCTATAAGTCATGTATCTAATTATAGGGCTAAATGAGAGTAGTTTGCTTTTTAGTACACATGGAAGATGCTGTGGTAGTATTTGCACATATGTGAAATCAATAGTGTATGATGCTATCACAAGGAAACCCAATTTTATACCAAAGAACGATTAAACACAATGAAGGTTACATCCACACCATGCATTTAAAAGCACATGACTTCCACCAAGGAATCCCACAACTGTAGATTAAGGGTGCTGGGGACAATAGCTCTGTGAGGGGTAAACTACAGTTTCTATGTTTCTTTGGGAACTGTAGTTCACCCACATCAAATGTATAGTATGGATGCAACTGAAGGCACAAAAACATGTTCCACAGCTATTATGTCTGAAAATAGTAGAACTTCAGGTGTCGTCCTACAACAAATGATAGGCAGTAAAGATCAGCAGGCACAAAAGTAAGTGCTTCATTGCACAACACAATAAAGTTTGTAACTTCATTGTCAATGGGTGCTAGCAACTATTTCTCACTTAATAGTGCAACCCTGTTAATCAGATATCCTCACATTGAGTGGGATTTATCCCTAAGTACAGAACTGCAGATTAACTGAGTCTCTAGAGCATCTACAAAATTTATATATGCCATTATCTTTTCTGCAAAATGACATTATTGGAGGTTGAAAGTCATAACTTAAGCTACTTTGTTTGTTAGCAAACTGAATTCTAACCTTTTTTGAGATACCTGGCACCTTGCCTGCTTTAGCAAACAGGACTAGTTCTAATTGCTTTTTTCCACTGTGAAAGGCAAGTATAAGCCTCCACAATATAATCATTTTAAAGGCAACAGCACAACCTCAAAAACAATGAAGGCAATACAGACTTTCTTTTAAGGGAAATAAAAAGACCTTGATTCACCTTATCTATAGATCAGAGATGGAGAACCTCTGACTCTCTAGATGCTGGGCTCACCCCCATCAAACTCAGTCATCGTGGCAAATGGAAAGGGGTGATGGGAGTTAGTACTACAAAATTTGGAAAGTTACAGGTAATCTAGGATTATATCCATCTAAATCATATTCAGAATAATCCCACTGAAATCAATAGATTTAAGTTAGTCCTGACTAAGGTAAATCCACTGGTTTCGATGGGTCTTCTCTGAATATGACTTACTTGGATAACTTAGTTGGGTACCACTCATAGTATACAAATGACTACAGAAAACTTTTCAGAAGTTACTTAGGCTGCAGTCCTAAAAACAACATTTACTAGGGAGTAAGTCCCACTGAGCACAGAGAGACTTATGTCTGAGTAAACAACTATACAGTTGGGCTGTGTGACATCTCTCATACATCTAGAAATCAGGTTATGAAGAGAAAAGTCCTAAATTTTAATCAAAGCCTGTCTTTTCTTTGAATACCTGATGGATTTCCATGTAGGCTTCAAGTTATTGAAGTTGAGCGTGTACATAAAACATGTGTAGTACTGGAGCTGAGTTTGAAAAACCAGTTTCTAGAATGAATCTCATTACTTTTCAGATAAGAGAAGAAGTTCAAAAAGGCAATGAATATCAGGATGACCTGACTTGGTAAAAGGTTGTCCCCTTCTGAAAAAGTCTTTAACTATAACTGTGTCATACAACATAGCTTCCAATTCATGGGCGTAGGCAGGGGGGGCAGGAGGGGGCAGCTGCCCCCCCTAGAAGCAAAAAAATTAATGTATTTTACAGACCATAACCAGCACTTTTCCCCTCCAAAAACTGAAGTGGAAAGGGCTTTGCTTTAGCAAGAGCAGCTAAGTCTCCGCTTGCTGGGGGGGGGGGACACAGCAGTAACAAAAACACATCAAAGAAATAAAGCAAAGTGGCTACCAGTAGTTAAGCAGTTAAGACAATGGAGCATATATCCCCAGGCAAGATTTGATAGCTGACCATTTCACCCTATTGTTCTTAAGTGGGAGTTGTTAATGAGCATTCAGGAGCATTAAGAGTTCTATTGGCGATTTAATGAGGGTGCAGACTCAGAGGATTCAATTTGACTAAGGTGGCTCTGCAAGGCTAAAAAGAAGTGAATAAGAAAGGGGGGAGGCTGGAACTTTGATAGACACAGTGATGTTTATAAAAAGCATTGGTGTTCCAGTCTGCCCCTCCTCCTACATCTGTATACTGTAAATCAGGGGTGGCCACCTCCCAAGAGACTCTGATCTACTCAGAGTTTAAAACTGGGGGTGATCTACCCCTTTTGGGGGGGTTCAGGTCAAAGCTGTTGAGTTTTTTTAAAGGAAGGGAAGCTTCTTTTAGGAGGGAGGGAGGGCCATTTTTGTTTAGGGCTTCAGGTCATAGTTCAACTTTTTTTAGGGAGGAGGAAAATTTTGGGTGAGCTTTTTTTAGGGGTGCCAGTGACCTACCAGTGATCTACCACAGACATCCAGTGATCTACTGGTAGATCACAATCTACCTGTTGGACGTGCCTGCTGTAAATCAAGCAGAGAGAAAGCTGCTTACAAGGCTCCTGTACATGCAGAGTTCCAGCATCACAGCGTCATCCAGAGACACCCACAAATATGAGTTATCCCTCTCTCTATTTCTTCCTTCCTTCCTGCCCGGGGGGGCAGATAAGCCCCACATAGAAAGCCCATCAACATGGGGGGATGACTCTTTCAAATACGGTATTTACCAGTAATTGGGGGGGGGGAGAGGCACCTAGGCCTCTAGGAGTTGGCTGCTATGCTTAGGAGTAGGACAATTCAAGAAAGCAGAACGATGCATATGGTATGGTAATATATCAATAGAATCGTAGAATTGTAGTCGGAAGGGACCACAAGGGTCATCTAGTCCAACCCGCTGCAATGCAGGATTTTTTTTCCTAAGGTGGGGTTTGAACCATGGTTGAAATATTATGCTGATATGCAGCAACGCCTCGGAGCCGTCATGGCTGCGGCCATGCCTTGCCTCGCCCTCACCCGCCCTGCCACCCCCTCTCGCCTGCCCGACCCTCCCGTCCTCTTGCTGCAGAGTTCCAGCATCACAGCGTCATCCAGAGACACCCACAAATATGAGTTATCTCTCTCTCTATTTCTTCCTTCCTTCCCTCCCTCTTCCAGCCTTAATAAAATACGGGGGGAGGCAGATAAGCCCCACATAGAAAGCCCATCAACATGGGGGGATGACTCTTTCAAATACGGTATTTACCAGTAATTGGGGGGGGGCACCTAGGCCTCTAGGAGTTGGCTGCTATGCCTAGGAGTAGGACAATTCAAGAAAGCAGAACGATGCATATGGTATGGTAATATATCAATAGAATCGTAGAATTGTAGTCGGAAGGGACCACAAGGGTCATCTAGTCCAACCCGCTGCAATGCAGGATTTTTTTCCTAAGGTGAGGCTTGAACCATGGTTGAAATATTATGCTGATATGCAGCAACGGCTCAGAGCCGTCGTGGCTGCGGCCATGCCTTGCCACGCCCTCGCCCGCCCTTCCACCCCCTCTCGCCTGCCCGACCCTCCTGTCCTCTTGCTGCAGAGTTCCAGCATCACAGCGTCATCCAGAGACACCCACAAATATGAGTTATCTCTCTCTCTATTTCTTCCTTCCTTCCCTCCCTCTTCCATCCTTAATAAAATACGGGGGGAGGCAGATAAGCCCCACATAGAAAGCCCATCAACATGGGGGGATGACTCTTTCAAATACGGTATTTACCAGTAATTGGGGGGGGCACCTAGGCCTCTAGGAGTTGGCTGCTATGCCTAGGAGTAGGACAATTCAAGAAAGCAGAACGATGCATATGCTATGGTAATATATCAATAGAATCATAGAATTGTAGTCGGAAGGGACCACAAGGGTCATCTAGTCCAACCCCCTGCAATGCAGGTTTTTTTCCTAAGGTGGGGTTTGAACCATGGTTGAAATATTATGCTGATATGCAGCAACGCCTCGGAGCCGTCATGGCTGCGGCCATGCCTTGCCTCGCCCTCACCCGCCCTGCCACCCCCTCTCGCCTGCCCGACCCTCCCGTCCTCTTGCTGCAGAGTTCCAGCATCACAGCGTCATCCAGAGACACCCACAAATATGAGTTATCTCTCTCTCTATTTCTTCCTTCCTTCCCTCCCTCTTCCAGCCTTAATAAAATACGGGGGGAGGCAGATAAGCCCCACATAGAAAGCCCATCAACATGGGGGGATGACTCTTTCAAATACGGTATTTACCAGTAATTGGGGGGGGGAGAGGCACCTAGGCCTCTAGGAGTTGGCTGCTATGCCTAGGAGTAGGACAATTCAAGAAAGCAGAACGATGCATATGGTATGGTAATATATCAATAGAATCGTAGAATTGTAGTCGGAAGGGACCACAAGGGTCATCTAGTCCAACCCGCTGCAATGCAGGATTTTTTTCCTAAGGTGAGGCTTGAACCATGGTTGAAATATTATGCTGATATGCAGCAACGGCTCAGAGCCGTCGTGGCTGCGGCCATGCCTTGCCACGCCCTCGCCCGCCCTTCCACCCCCTCTCGCCTGCCCGACCCTCCTGTCCTCTTGCTGCAGAGTTCCAGCATCACAGCGTCATCCAGAGACACCCACAAATATGAGTTATCTCTCTCTCTATTTCTTCCTTCCTTCCCTCCCTCTTCCATCCTTAATAAAATACGGGGGGAGGCAGATAAGCCCCACATAGAAAGCCCATCAACATGGGGGGATGACTCTTTCAAATACGGTATTTACCAGTAATTGGGGGGGGGGCACCTAGGCCTCTAGGAGTTGGCTGCTATGCCTAGGAGTAGGACAATTCAAGAAAGCAGAACGATGCATATGCTATGGTAATATATCAATAGAATCATAGAATTGTAGTCGGAAGGGACCACAAGGGTCATCTAGTCCAACCCCCTGCAATGCAGGTTTTTTTCCTAAGGTGGGGCTTGAACCATGGTTGAAATATTATGCTGATATGCAGCAACGCCTCGGAGCCGTCGTGGCTGCGGCCGTGTCTTGCCTCGCCCTCGCCCGCCCTGCCACCCCCTCTCGCCTGCCCGACCCTCCCGTCCTCTCCAGCCAAGCACGGTAGCCGCCAATGCTACCAGCCCCAGAAGCACAAGGTGGCCGCTGCTGCCGCCACCACAATATCATCAGGCCCGCTGGCCCTTTAGCCCCGCCCACTTCGTGGCCCCTCCCCTTCCGTGCCTTGGCCCCGCCCCTGAACGACCATGGCTTGCCCCCCCCTAGTTTTGATCCTGGCTACGCCCCTGTTCCAATTCAAGGCTGAATGCTTAAGAAAGTTGAACTTGGATCCTCTGTTAGCTGTTTACATCTAAATTTATCCTCTGTCATTAATTCCTCTGGTTAACAGTCGCTTACAGGGTGATCTATGAGCAGAGTGTGGTGGGGGAGAGAACAGAAGTGGGGTAAGGTGCATTTTCAAGTGCCCTGCCAGGCTCACACCAGCAAGACAGAAAGTGGGGGGAATGCATTTTGGGGTGTTTGTGCAGCTGATGGGTAGAAACTGCCAGATTCAGAACCTCTCTCCCATCATGCTCCCAGAATGCTTCATTTTGCCCTCTCAACACCAGAACCCGATATCGTTGGAGGGGCACCAACTCAGCTTCACAGAGGAAGTGTATGAAGCTGGTTCTGCCTCTCCAAAGGTGGGCGCCTCTCTTTATTGGACTTCACCCATGCTGCACATTTAAAGCACACACACACACACATACGCCCCAAGAATTTTGGGAACCGTAGTTTACACTTCAGAGCTACAATTCCCTCCACCCTTGCTAAACTGCAGTTCCCAGGATGCTTTGGAGGCAGGGATGTGATTTAAATGTATGGTGCGTATACAGCCTTGGAAAGTCCAATCCTGAGAATCCTACGGCCCCAGGGATCATTGGATTGCAGCCTTAATTACAATACTTATCTCCCCACCCCACCCCAGGCTTTCCTTTATCTGTAAGACTGGATCCTGTTATTAGATTTGGGTTTTTTTCCATCTCTTTTTCTGATACCGTTTTACTGTTTTTATGTTTGTACTTTCATGCATGCTGCTTAGAAATTCTAAGCACCGAAGCAGTTTACAAATGTTTTTTAATTAACTAAATACACACTCATAATAAAATTCCTTTTTTTTCTACCACAGTTTTAACTGTCCAAAGTAATTTTGCAGTGGCATTGATACAAGGAAAAGAGGGGTTTTTGCTGTCTTCTTTGTGGTTTTGTGGTTTTTGCAGTTTCTTGTGCATGAAGAATAAATGATGGTAGAGGTGGTTTTTTTAACAGACTTCCAATAAAGTTTCTGAGTGAATAGGGAGTGTGTCCTGTGATTGCTAAGCAACTAGAGTATGTCTCTTACCTCCCCCGGTGATGCATGAGCAGGGAAAACTGAACTCACAGTGTACTAGCAACATGGCTTCGCTTTCTTTCCTCTCAAATGTATATCGTGCCTTTCTCTTTAAAACTGACACCACAAAAATAAAACTGCATAACAACAAAATGTATAAGGGCATCTCCAGGCTGTCGGTATTTTGTGGAAGGGTTTCAAATGCATGCTGAAACATTAGGCATGTGCAATTAAAGTGCAATAAATCAACTTTTAAAAATGGACTTTTCGCAGCTCTGTAAGAAATGCATTAAAAGGAAAAGGGGTCATTAGTTCTTTCCACCTCAGATTTCCCACTCTCTACTACCTCCTAGGAAGGGACGTGGGTGGCGCTGTGGTCAAAACCACTGAGCCTCTTGGGCTTGCCAATCAGAAGGTTGACAGTTTGAATCCCCGCGATGGGGTGAGCTCCCGTTGCTCTGTCTCAGCTCCTGCCAACCTAGTAGTTTGAAAGCACGCCAGTGCAAGTAGATAAATAGGCACCGCAGTGGCAGGAAGGTAAATGGCGTTTCCATGCACTCTGGCTTCCATCACAGTGTCCTGTTGCACCAGAAGCAATTTAGTCATGCTGGCCACAAGACCCAGAAAGCTGTCTGTGGGCAAACGCCGGCTCCCTCGGCCTAAAAGCAAGATGAGCGCCACAATCCCACAGTAGCCTTTAACTGGACTTAACCGTCCAGGGGTCCTTTACCTTTTTTATCTTTACCTTTCTATCTCCTACCATATATATAGTAATTACATATAGTGGTTTTTAGTGGTGACATGTTGACACTTATCAGGTGGTAAAGCAGAGGACAACCAGATGTGCTTAGCATTCACCTGGTACCTTACTATCAGAAAAATCTGCTAGATGTTTCAAGCGGTAAACGCTTTCTGCTAACTTCATTGAGTTCCCTAGTTCACTAACTCCATCGATCAGCACATGAACAGCTGGGGAAAAATGGCGGTGATCCAAATCCTAGACTGGGGTAGGAAACCTACTCCCCCCCCCCAGCTGTTGTTGGACTCCAGCTCTCATTGGATCCAGCCAGTGGCGTAGCATGCATTGCCAGCACCCGGGGCCACACAGAGGGTGTGAGTGAGAGGAACAGAAACGGACAGAGTACACATGCACATTCAACTGCCTAACGGTGTCCGCATCACCCAGGTGGTCACAGTTGCAGAGATAAGAAAAGATGAACTGTTCAATTGTCTGGAGAGGTCATGTCCTGGTTCGCCCAGCTATGGAAGTGAGCAGCTGTATTGAGGCAGCACCGGGTGTTGAAATTTTGCGCCCCCTAACAATTTTGCACCTGCTGCAACTGCCCCTGTGGCCTCTCCCACGCTGCATCACTGGCTCCAGCCAGCATGTCCAATGGTCAGGGATTATGGTAGTCATGGTACATCAACACCTGGGGAGGAGACAGTTTCCTCAACCCTGTCCTGGAGTCAAATTGAGATCAAGCGATTTGGGGTGGGGAATCCAGAAGGCATCTGGTTGTTAACAGAAAACTGAGTAGATACTGTCCAGTTTGATGAGGTTTTAAATGGCCAACAGAAAGAGCCAGGAATGAACCAGCTAAAAATGCTGCATAACCAGCATTAGGCTAAAGAAAGCAGTCTGCCTGAACATGGAACTGCAAGCACAAGGCCAGGAAGAGTATCCTAGGTGACTGCATAACCCAATTGCCTTCCAGGGATTTGGAGAAATGAATCTTTTATTACAAGCATGGCTACGAGCATCAGCAGGGAGCAGGGAGTTTGAATGGAGCGCAGTTAATTGCGCTCTGCAGTTGTATTAATGGAATATGGTCAGTGTCAAAAAGAAAGTTGATGGTGCAGAACTGCCTATCAGTTGTATGTTGACATCACTGCCTGCATCCTGCTTCTCTTTTTAAATGCATCGTATTATGCAAGGCTCTCTCCCCGCACCCTTTTCACTAAGAAGCAACTAAGTGAGCCAAGGCTGCAAATAGAGGATAACCAGAGCTTACCCGCCCTCTTCCACTTCTGCTATATTCCAACATGTGCATCTGTACTATTAATTTTTTCATAACACCAGGCTACAGAACAAACTCTGTTCTTTCTTGCAGGGTTGTTGTGAGGATAAAATGCAGTGAAGGAACTTCCTGTATACTACCCCAAGCTCCTTGGAAGACCATATTATGTACATATTGGTATGGAGGGTTCGCTGTGAGATTTATGAACTGGGTTCTCACCCTTTAGACAATACCTGGCCAGAGTCTTGGACTTATTCTCAGAGTAAACCCACTGAAATCAATAGACCAATGTCCATTTATTTCAATAGGTTTGATTTAAGTATGGCTACCTTTGGCTCTCACCCATACACTTTTAAAAAATTGCCACAAACAAAGAATATATGTGATACTCTTACCAGTGTGATACAGTCCTAGACAATCCCTGCACTGTGTGAATCAGGTTGGACATAATTATTGGTTGGGAAAGCACACATTCAAGCACTGTTATAAAGCAAGACTGTATTTTAATAGATATCCAAGCCCTCCCAATGTAATGGGGAGGGGAGAGTGGTTTATCTCACCCCAAATTCCTTCATTACAGGTCAACCCCGCGTGACTTAGAAGGAGTAGAATTGCCTGACTAAAGTCTCAGTAATGCGTAATATGGAAAAACCAATAATGAAGGCAAACAGTCTGCATGGGTGAATAGGTTCATCTCACAACACAGCTGAACTTACAACTTACTCAGCACAATATCTTAAGTGCTGCTAGCGATCATAAAAGTCTCTTTAGACTCAAAGTGCTACTTCCCAGCAAACTCGGTCGCTTGCAGTGATGGAAACTTGTGTGACAGCTTCAAGGTGCAGCTATTAAAGTCACCAAAGAACTTCACCCGTGGTTCAGCAGCTGAGATTTGCAAGAACATAGCTTCTGTGTCCTTGCATATTAAAACATGAGGGAACTCAAGCACATCTATATTCCTGGTTGCCACTGCAATGGCCTCCCCGCCACCCATAAACCAAAGGCACAGACAGTGTGTGTGAAAGGGAAGTCCCACAACCTTGTGTGCTATGAGAAGTGTAGCTATCGGCTGCCATGCTGAGTATTACTGCTATGAAATGGACTTGATGGCTGCTTGCACTCTTTGGGTCATATCCAGCATAGTGGTACATGAATTGTACAGCAGTGCAAAGTTTTCTGCTTGCACAGTGGTGGGACATCCCCCCCCCCCGTGCATGCCTAAAATGTGTTCTAGGGTTTCCCCAACCTTCTGGAGCAGAACTGGGGGGAAGGGACAAACATGGGGGGAGGAGATGGAGAAAGTCCCATTGCACAAGTGGAAATATTTCTGCTAGTTGAATACTACCCCATACATTTAAAGCACATGGATCACTGTGGTTCAGCAGCTGAGATTTGGTGCTTCCAGCCACAGCAGAGCTCAGTGGAACCAGCCAAGTCTCAGGGGGTGGTACTTGCCTGGAGGCAGAATTCATATACAAGGTTCAGTCCAGTCCTAAGGTCTCAGTTCACATAGTCAGATGATCCAGGGGTCAAGAAAGCCAAGGGTCCAAGGTTGCAAGAAGCAGCAAAGTCTGGCCAGGAATGACAAATGTTGTTTCCAGCTACTGATTGAGACTGGAAACCCTGCTTAAGAAAGCTGGAGCCAGCTGGTTGTCATCAGAAACAGGTGGAGTCACTTCGTCTTCTGCTCCTTCGGGCTGCTGCTCAGCAGGTGAAGCCGACTCCTGGCCCATGACAGACATGGATATAAACTGGAAATAACTGGAATATATTTCTATCAATGTAACTTTCCTATACTTTTCCTGTGGTTCAGTGAAAAGGCCGCTTTTTGCATAAAATGTCAATCAGGTATCAGTATGTTGCATCCTGGATCAGCTGGCCCACAGATGTCGTTTCCGATGGTCTCAATATGACTGGGATAATGAGCAGGTTCTAAGTCCAGCAGTCGGCTCTGCTCATTATCCTAGCCATACTGAGTCCCACTGGAACCGCTTCTGGGAGGCAACCCATCCATGATGTGGGAGACACTTTAACTTAATTTGACAACTACAAGCCATCCTAACCCTTGGGTAGCCATCAACATGGATTGCAACAAGAGTTGCAAAGGCTTGATTCATTTTGCTTTCCAATCACAGGAGCCAACTCTAGGGGGCCATAGGTGCTTGGCACCCACAATAATATAATTGTGGGGGCCAGGCACCCACAAAGTCAATGAGCAAAGCCAGAGAGAAGCAGGTAGTCTCTCTGCCTCCAAGTCTGAGCCCCTCCCCATGGAAAAGGGTGCCTCGCTGGCTGCAGAAGGCAGAGCTGAACGGTTGCTCTCTCTGTTGCAGCCACAGAATAAGCAGCAGTTCAGCTCCACCCTCCACAGTCAGCGACTGAGGCACCCTTTTCTGCATCCCTCCCCACAGAAAAGGGTGCCTCACTGGCTGTGGAGAAAAGGAGGAAGGAGAACCGTCGCCCCCTGCCAAAACACAACGCAACGTCACACACACTACGTACAGGCGTGTGCATGTGTTGTCACACATCCGCGTTACGGCGGTGGGCACCCACAATCCTGATGGCGCCCCTGTTCCGAATCTGAAACAGTTGAATGTCTAATCTGATTTCATTTCCTTAGCTATGCTGGAGTTCATGACTTTGTGTCTTTCCTGCAGCAGATACATGTCGCCAAATATAGAGAAACTTGCACTGTTTTTTTAAAGAGAAAGAAAGAAAGAAAGAAAGAAAGAAAGAAAGAAAGAAAGAAAGAAAGAAAGAAAGAAAGAAAGAAAGAAAGAAAGAAATGAAGAGGTCACAGGTACACACGCATTGGCAGAACTGGATCCTCTGAGAGCAAGGATCAAGACACAGCCCTGTGTGCTAATGGAAAAGAGTGACCTTTACAACATTCTTGGAATGGAAAATGTAAGTAGCAAGTTTAAACAAACAGAAGGTGATGAGAAAGTTCCGTCAAAGCTCTACCACAGTGGCAAAGTGTTATCTGGCTACTGGTGCAGTCCCAAAGATTCAGTATTCACACTCATGAGAAGTTTATCTTTATTGCCTATTATATCTGGATCGCTATATTATTCCTCCAGTGCTGTTTCTAATGGCCCTACCATCTATCACATCACAAATTTAACAGCGCTACTGTGTATTTTATTGCTACAGTATTGTCAATGGCTAATGGGAATATTTCCTGCATGGCACCAGATCCTATGCTTGCACACTCACACACTCGCCCAATCCAGGCAGGAACTACTGCAAGGTATGGTAGCATCTTTCACATTTAGCCTGAGAATCTGTGCACAAGTGTTCCCTGTTGTTTTATTACCGGGTCAAATTTGAGGCATTACTGTTAGTATAAAGGTAAAGGGACCCCTGACCATTAGGTCCAGTCGTGACCGACTCTGGGGTTGCGCGCTCATCTCGCATTATTGGCCGAGGGACCCGGCGTATAGCTTCCAGGTCATGTGGCCAGCATGACAAAGCCGCTTCTGGCAAACCAGAGCAGCACATGGAAAGCGGTTCCTATTTATCTACTTGCATTTTGACGTGCTTTCGAACTGCTAGGTTGGCAGGAGCTGGGACCAAGCAACGGGAGCTCACCCCGTCACAGGGATTCGAACCGCCGACCTTCTGATCAGCAAGCCCTAGGCTCAGTGGTTTAACAACAGCGCCACCTGGGTCCGTATATAAAGCCCTTAATGACTCAGTTTAGCTGAAGTGTAGCCTTACTCCATATGTGCCCAATGGACCACTTCGTTCTGTGCAACTGGCACTTCTACAGGGGCCACATTATGCTTCTTTCATACTTGCAAGAAACAGATCTTTTAGTGTGGTAGCACCTATTCTGTGGAACACCTTGCCTGTAGATCAGGGGTCAGCAAACTTTTTCAGCAGGGGCTGGTCCACTGTCCCTCAGACCTTGTTGGGGGCCTGACTGTATTGGGGGGGGGGGTGAACGAATTCCTGTGCCGCACAAATAACCAGAGATGCATTTTAAATAAAAGGACACATTCTACTCATGTAATAACATGCTGATTCCCGGACCATCCGTGGGCCAGATTTAGAAGGCAATTGGGCCGGATCCGGCCCCTGGGCCTTAGTTTGGCTACCCATGCTATAGAGCAGGCATCCCCAAACTTTGGCCCTCCAGATGTTTTGGCCTACAACTCCCATGATCCCTAGCTAACAGGACCAGTGGTCGGGGAAGATGGGAATTGTAGTCCAAAACATCTGGAGGGCCAAAGTTTGGGGATGCCTGCTATAGAGGTATTAGACAAGTGCCTTGAAGCGCCTGTGTCTTGCTGGCTGACTCCTCTGTTCCTGTGTCCCTGGAGGTGGTGGCTGTGAGAACCAGCCAGGAACCCAAGCAACCGGTCCCGAGGCATCCGGTTTTAGGGTGAAAGCTCCCATTCACTCCTATGATTTCACCTCCCATGAAAATTGAGAGCATTGGGGAGCGGGGAGTGCTGATCCTGAATGGGACCGCAGTAGGGGACAAAGGTTTAAAGCCCTCTAGCCCCAGGCTCATCTGAATTTGAACTAGCCCTCCTCCAAATACTGGCTATTTCAGCAATTGCATTCAAGGGCAAACTATGCGATCCACATCGCATGCATTTTCGTCCTAAACCTGCATTTCTGCAAATGTGAACAGGCAGCCATCCAGGGGTGCCATTTATAGCGTGGGTTGGCAACCTCCATCTGCAGACTATAAAAAGACACTGGGCATCTCTGGTTGGGGTAGGGATCATATGTGAAGATTATCCAGCACCAGTTTTAGCTGGGATTTTCAGAAATTATTGCAAGCCTGCACTGAACTGCGGAAATGCCACGGTATCTGAGACAGTTCCTCCTCGCAATGTGCTGAGCTGCGTGAAGCTCCACGGTTTCGCAGGCAGCAACATCCTCCATATGCAAAGCTGTGCAGCTAGTTAGCTCGACTCAGCAAATTTCAGGAATGAGCTGTCTAAAATACAATGACACATCCTCCGTTGAATGCACATGCTCACAACTTTTGTGGTCGTGTATTGACAAAGCCCATCAAAGGTTCACTCAACTCAAGCTTTTTTTTGGTAAAACTGCAAAAGCAGAGGCATTATCAAGCAACTGATGGACTACAGAGCATGGCTGGTATTCTCAGCACGTTATACAGGTTGGTTTACTATTGGGCAGAGTGAGGGAGATGGAATAATAGAATTGTACAGTTGGAAAGGACCCCATCGGTAATAATAATAATAATAATAATAATAATAATAATAATAATAATAATATTTATACCCCGCCCATCTGGCTGGGTTTCCCCAGCCACTCTGGGCGGCTTCCAACAAAATATTAAAATACAAATCTGTTAAACATTAAAAGCTTCCCTAAACATCTAGTACAACCCCCCCTGCAATGCAGGAATCACAGCTGAAGAATCCCTGACAGATGGCCATCCAACCTCTGTTTAAAAACCTACAGCGAAGGAGAGTCCACCACCTTCTGAGGTAGTCTGTTCTACCGTCAAAAAAACTCTTCCCATCAGAAAGTTCCTCCTGATGTTTAGCTGGAATCTACTTTCTTGTCATTTGAATTCATTAGCTCAGCTTTGAATCCATTGGTTCAGGTGCTGGAGAGGACAGCGAGCAACAAGGAGATGTCGGACGATAGCCTATCCTGCACCCACCCCAGCCAAGCTGTCCTCATGAAGAGCACTAGCCCATCTTCAGCATCAAAACAAGATTGAACTGGTCGTTGCATCAGCTTCTTATACATGAAGTTGATGTCACCATCTCCTCCTCCTCATCCTCCTCAGGTGGCAAAAGGTTTGGTACCAGCTCTGCTGATTTAGTGGGAGCCACACTCTTACCAGCCACTTCACAACATTCTCTACAATAAATCAATGAGTCTGCAACACCGTGATTCATGGCAAATCAGTTCATGGGCACTTTATCAAACTGTGGCTGTTTGCTGCCTCCTGTGCTGTCCTCTACTAAAAACAGAGAGGCCAAGATGAACAGCTAAAACTAGCCTGGTCAGATATAGTTAACTTCACTTATCGGCCAAGATCTATTTTTAAGATCAGATTAACAAGTTAGCAGTGCTACAGGCAATGCACCAGCAGCCTGTTAACACCAGTTGCTCTCTCGGCCGCTGCTGCCCACAGATTAACCAAGCATGAATTAATGGAGCCTAAATATACATTCCTTTTTTTGGTGAGCAAGGGCTTTCCCCCACTGTGCAAAATTATCAACAGATCTCCTCCAAAAGAACTTTTTTTCTATGTATGCACAGTACGATGAAGAGATTAGCATGTGTTATGTTTATATTTTATGGTGAATCTTTGCCATAGCTATACTTAAGCGGTGCAGAGAGCTGATTGGCCAGAGAACGGGAGATGGACAGAAATGCCTCCATTAGACTCCCGAAATTCAAAGAAGTGAAATATGTGTGGGATTGGAAAGAGTTTGTGTGGTGGGGTTGGGGTTGGAGGGCTGTTAAAAAATTGCTTGACGTCCTCACTGGGAGATCTGTGTCTCTGTAGCCCTAGTACAGGAGTATCTACTGCACCTAATCCTTGGGGTTTTTCTTTGCCTTTTGTTCCATTGTCACTCGTTTCATACTTCATAGTTAAAAATATATGCATTCTTAGCACCAACTGCTGGCACTCTGGGAGATCTCCTGCCCATGCTCTCGTATTCTACAAGCAGGGTTTAAAGCCATTGTTTACAAATTAATGGTTTAAGAAAACTTAAATAGGATCCAACACCGTGTTTGAAATTAAGAGGCTGAAGATGACCCAGCTCTTCAAAAGAAAATGCTTGAAATGAACATTGTAGTAAAAAAAAAAAAAAATCTCAGTGCGCAACCAAGCTAAGCCACATTAAAGTTTAAATTTGTCCTTTCCCAGTCATGTGCTTTAAGTAAGGTATGAGTCGGCCTTGTAGTTACATGTATTGCGCACAAATAGGCAGAGAATCCTCTTTGTTCTCCTTCCTTATAATTAAAGAGAGAAAAAGCTCCCTCTTTAAAATGAAAGCTTATTTGGAACTAATAAATGCAATTAACGTTTTAATTAGGGTAGCATTTCTATATTTAGCATTATGGAAAAAACAAAAAAACCTAGACTATTGACAGAATCTCAAAAATGGCTTTAATGTGGCTTTAATGCCCATCCTTTAGCAGTGACAAGGAAGTACTTGGTCAAATCAAAACATGGCACTCCAGTAGTCCTGCTATAAAGGCTACACTCCTGCCCTTCATTACATTTAATAGTGTTTACAGAGATGCGTATGATTGTGCCGTGAATTGTATATCTACTTCTCTGGGTGTTCTGATTAATGCAGACAAGTGGCTAAGGAATTGACCAATGGAGTAATTCAGTACTGGTATAGAGAGTGAATTCAAGAATTCCATGAGTTATATTCTTGTTGAGGTTCATGGGCTGGAACTCATGGGATGAGGGATGTTGGGAGTTGTAGTTTATCTTCTGCAATGTCACAGGTTCCCCAGCCCTGCTCTAGCATTTTATTCCTCTGTCACCATAAGGCTCTTCTAAGTAAATGGGGTTTCCAGAAGGAAACCTTTTCCAGACAGGTGTGTGACTGTGGTATTGTGCCCTCAAGTGGGTGCAGATGATTCTTTGTTTCAGTTGGGATTCAGCCATAGCTGCCAAGTACCCCGTTTTCCCCGGGAACCCCCCCGTTTTTACTTACCTTTTCCCGGTGGTCCCCTGTATCACTTCGTCTCCCTTTTTGCTCTGTTATTTTCTCCTGCCGGCGGCCTTTTTTTTCTGATTTGCCCTTCTATGGGCACTAAAAATGGCCACCGCCGGCTTCAAAAGTCACATCTATGCATGTCCGGAAGTGCATAGACGTGACTTCCGGTGTCGGCGGCAGCCATTTTTGGTGCCCATAGATGGGTGGATCGACACCGGAAGTTGCGTCGATGCAACTTCCGGTGTCACACGGCTGCCGGTCCCAGATTCTGGAGTCCGGGACTTGGAAGGTAAGGATACAGCCCACTCCCCAAATGCTGTTAAATAAACACAGTAATATCCAGTCCTGCCTGGCAACATATGACAACCACCTAATGTGCATTTAAGAGGCTGAAATTTATTTATTAATGCTATTAAGCAGGTTCCCTCGCTTCTTAATCCTGATCTAAATATCTGGCAGACATTTGAAATCTGCCGTGTTTTTGACAGGCTCACTTACAATTTCTGTATACATGAATGTCCCTTACATATTTTAGTCTTTGGTACTAAAACCAACCGCATGCTTAGAATCATAGAGTTGGAAGAGACCACAAGGGCCATCCAGTCCAGCCCCCTGCCAAGCAGGAAACACCACCAAAGCATTCCTGAGAGATGGCTGTCAAGCCTCCGCTTAAAGACCTCCAAAGAAGGAGACTCCACCACACTCCTTGGCAGCAAATTCCACTGTCGAACAGCTCTTACTGTCTCTTACTACTGCTTGTAGTAATTCAAACTTTTGTGCCACATCCTATGGCTTAGCATGAGAATAACAAAACCACCAAACCCATGTTGTAGAACAAACGTGATTGAGCAGTGCTTTTTTTCCTGAGGGTACTCAAGAGTATGCAGTACCGGCAACTTTTTTCTAGAAGAAAAGCACTGTGAATGTGACATGAACATGACAAAACATCAGAAGCCTTTAGTTAAAGCAAAGCATTTTTCTTATTGACAGGGTTTAGCTAAAGCCACTGCTGTCCAAAATAGCTGACAGCTTTTTCTGTGGGAACCCACTGCTGAAGATCAGTAAACAGAACTGTTTAATGAACTTAAGCTGACGCCCCATAAAGATTCTGAATTCCATGAAGTTTGTACCGTTTGCCCTTTTCAAATATATGAATCAGCTGTCACACGTCTATAGTAGAATTTGAGTTTCCTTGATATGCTGCTGGTATAAAATTTACAAGGAGGGGCCTGAGAGTAAGTAGTGGTGCCCATACATACTGAAAACAGCTAAACTGCATGTTAGGTAGACTTTAAAACCTCTAACAACATTCATGTAAATGGATTTTGCTGCATATGTAGCTGCAAAAGTTCTGTTGACTTTTTATGACCAATAAAGCATTTTCCCAGGTTTATTGGCTTCACGCCATTGCCGATAGCTAACTTGAGACTTTAGACTGATTTTATCCTTGTGACGTTCAATGGAACAAATATTCCAGAGTTTGCAGATAAGGATCACTGAAGGATCAGTTTCTGTTTGACACAGTTGTTTCAGAATTCACCTTGGGTATAATTTCCCCTTTAGGCTGGATCTTCAAACAGCCAGCCTCCCTCATTACTTTACTAAAGAGATCCAGGAGAGGACTATGGACCTCCTTCTTAACACACATCTATTGATTTCTATTCATCAAATAAACAGAGGACATGCCCCTCTCTCTATTAAGTAGATAAACTGGTGTATATCATTGAGAATTCTGAGCCAGATAGAACAGCCTGAATAATCTAGGGTTGCTAGATTTCCTTGACAGGTGTGCTGAGGCCTTGAATAACAAACAGCATAACAAACAGAAAAGAAACACACAGGCTGCGTTCACATCAAGCATTTAAAGCACATGGCTTCGCCCTCCCCAAGAGTCCTGGGAACTGTAGTTTACCCCTCACAGGTGTATCATTCTTGGCAACCTTTAACAAGGTTGGAGATACAGCACTTCTGCATTTCATTACAGTACACTATTTCTGCTACAGTCAGTGGGGGACTCAGCCTGACACCCCTGCAGGGCCGCCCCTAGGCCCGGGCTGGGTGGCGCAAGGCGCCAGGGCGCCTGGCCACCAGGGGCGTGGAAGGGGCGCCGAACACTGGTGTCTGCCTCCGTGCGCCTCTGCTGTTGAGCAGCTTCAGGCAGCTCTCCAGAGGCACGCGAGAAGCGCTGGCCTGGGGCCGCCTGAACAGCTAAGAGGCGCAGCGCGGTGGCCCCAGGCTCACGCTCCTCGCGCGCCTCTGGAAAGCGGTCTGATGCCGCTCAACAGCTGAGAGGCACGGAGGAGGCAGCCCCACGCTTGCGCTCCCCGTGTGCCTCCGGAGCTTTGCACGGGGAGCCTGGGGCCGCCTCCTCCGCGCCTCTCAGCTTTTGAGCGGCTTCAGGCCACTCTCTGGAGGCATGCAGGGAGCGTGAGTGTGGGGCTGCCTCCTCCATGCCTCTCAGCTCCCCGCGCACCCCTCCTGCCCGCCTCACTCACGGGGGGGGGGGGCGCCAGACATGGTTAAGACGGCCCTGCACCCCTGAATCAGTAACATTGAGAAAGTACCATCAGTTTCACTGCTGGTTTACTGGTGGCACTGGTGAGTCACTTATTTATGGCTGTTAACAGACTGGGGTGTTAATTTCTCTTCATATATCTGGGATTAACCAATCACTCGTCTGTGCAAAAGATGGCTGGCTAAATAAAATTCATTCATTTTTATGGCATTGTATTTCTATGCTCCCAAGGGCTTAAGGTGATTTCATTTGAGTTTTCCTGCAATTTATTACATGACCTCAATAGCACCACGTGTCAAGACTTGATCTCTGCCATTTTCAAGTCCTGATTTTGCCGCATTATGCTTGCTAGCATTGAAAAATGGGGAGCAAATGGAGCTCAGTGCAAACATCCACAGGGCATTGCTATGGAAACACTTCCTCTGTGCAATGCTTCTGAGGTAAATCGAGTGGCGGGGGGATACACAAGAAGGCCTGTTTGCATGCCGGCCTGCTGGAATCGTACTTCATATAAAGAAGTACCGGTATGAAAATTTGATCAAATGCTTCTGTCACTCTCTTAAATTGTCACCATCACATAAAGGCGATGTCATGCTGTCTTGAGGAGCTACCTGCACAGTCTGGTCTCATAGCAACTAAGAGAGTAGAAAAAAGGAGCAGCATGTGAATGTGAGTGAGTGCACACACACATACACACCTGCTTCGACATTCGGCTCATGAGAACTCACAGATAATTTTAAAAAAAGGAACACGCTTAAGCCTATAGTTGAGCCCTGTTAAATCCCATTGATTGTAGTGGGGAAAATTGAGCACATGCTATCCATGACGACTAGCCATCACAGCTATACTCTGCTGCCATAGTTTGAGGTGGCAATACTTCTGAATACCGCTTGCTGGAAACCACAGGAGAGGGGAGTGCTTGAATCCTGCTTCTTTTGTTTCCCATAGGCAACTGTTCAGTTACTGTGAGAACAGGATGCTGGACTAGATTGGCCATTGGCCTGATCCAGCAGACTCTTCTTATGTTCTTATGAAATCAGTGGGACTTAGAAGTCCTTTACTTAAGTTGGAGTTTGATCCATATCTGCTTATGCATCATGTGTAATATGAGTAAATATAGATAGACCCTGAAAGAAGGTGCAGGAGGTGGACGTGTGAACAAAATCCAATCCGTCAATTAATTTTATCAATAAATTAAAACATCAGACATTGCTCCTGCAATTATTGTGGTTGATGACAGACTGCCCTAGGTTGAAAACTGTCTCAGAGATTGGGTTGCAAAGTGCAAAGAATCTAGAAATATCATAGCCTACTTCAGCAAGGAGCTTTTTCTGTGCTGGAAGACATTTGTTAGGGGGTGGGGGAAGTTATTTAATTATGTGTAAGCATTTTTGCCAGAATGGACATAGATTTCAAGGCAGGCACAAAGCAATCAACAGGTCATATATGACTTCTTAGACAGTTTTGCATAAGTTTCCAGGGAGATTAGTTCAAAACAAATTGAAAGTACAAATTTTTGCCTTGTATGAATGTATGTATTCCAATTTTATGTATATTTTTCTATTTTATATCCTGCCAGTCTTTCCAAAGGAGCCCAGGGCAGTAAACCACAAATAATAATGTTTTAAAAATATTGTTAAAAGCATTCCAAAAATAGTGTAAAGTGTTCTCTCGACCAGTGATTTCAGAGTTACCAGAAACAATATCTTCCAGTCATCAAATACCTGGGTAAACAAAAATGTTTTTAGATTCTTCATCATCTTATTTGTATGCTGTCTTTCCATAGTTAAAACCAGGCTCAAGATGGCCTGCAACATGGAAAGATTTACATAACAAAAGTATCCATAAATAAAATACATCAAACAGTAAAGGGACCCCTGACCATTAGGTCCAGTCGTGACCGACTCTGGGGTTGCGCGCTCATCTCGCATTATTGGCCGAGGGAGCCGGTGTATAGCTTCCAGGTCATGTGGCCAGCATGACAAAGCTGCTTCTGGCGAACCAGAGCAGCACACGGAAACGCCGTTTACCTTCCCGCTGTATTTATCTACTTGCACTGGCGTGCTTTCGAACTGCTAGGTTGACAGGAGCTGGCACCGAGCAACGGGATCTCACCCCGTCACAGGGATTCGAACCGCCGACCTTCTGATCGGCAAGCCCTAGGCTCTGTGGTTTAACCCACAGCACCACCTGCGTCAAACAGTACACAACCATAATTGAACAATTTCCACATAACTCATTTTAAGTTCTAAAAATAAGGGTGCAAAAATTAATATAAACAGAAACAAAAACACCCCAACCCAAGGGTCTGTTCAGTAGCCTCAGCTTTTGTAGCTGGAGTCAGTCAGGGCCCTTCCCTCCCAGGCCAGGTGAGAAAAGGCCTGCAAGGCAGGGAGCAGGTCTTCCAGGACGCCACTTGACAAACATACCTCACCATGGAGGGCATTTCACAATGGAGGAACTGCCGGTGAAAACAACCTGTCATGACTCAATGCCAACTGGGCATCCCATAGTAGTGGCATCACTAACAATGCTTCACTTGCCAATCACAGGGACCAAGATGGTTGATATGGGTGAAAGTACTCTTTTAGGTACTTGGGTCCCAGTGATTTAGGGCTTTATATGTGATCTCCTTTAATTGGGCCTGGTAGCTCACTGGCAGCCAGTGCAGAGCTTGCAAGACTAGTGACACAAGGTCCTATCAAGCTGCCCCACTTGCCAACCTGCCAGCTGTATTTTGCATTATTGTATTTTGGACTATCTTCAAGGGAAGGCCCACATGCAGCTCATTACAGTAGTCCAGACAGGAGGTCACATAGGCCTAGACAACTGAGGCCAGGCAGTCCAGGAACAGCTGTAGTTGGTGAATCAGCCTAAGCACTCCTAAACCGCAACATTTTTAGGTTTGTTGTTTCCTTTGCTACCTCAGCTGTTATTACAGATCTTTTAAGCATTGAGTACACATGCTTGAGTACCCAGGTGGCGCTGTGGTTAAACCACTGAGCCTAGGGCTTGCTGATCAGAAGGTCGGCGGTTCGAATCCCTGTGACGGGGTGAGCTCCCGTTGCTCGGTCCCAGCTCCTGCCAACCTAGCAGTTCGAAAGCACGTCAAAATGCAAGTAGATAAATAGGAACCGCTACAGCGGGAAGGTAAACGGCGTTTCCATGTGCTGCTCTGGTTTGCCAGAAGCGGCTTTGCCATGCTGGCCACATGACCTGGAAGCTATACGCCGGCTCCCTCGGCCAATAATGCGGGATGAGCGCGCAACCCCAGAGTCGGTCACGACTGGACCTAATGGTCAGGGGTCCCTTTACCTTTACCTTTACACATGCTATAATTATTGCTATATCATTAATACTCTTTCCATTTTAATTCCTTTCTGGTAAGGGTGGGCAAGTAGGAGAATGGGGCAAATTTGCTCCCTGCGTACATGGCGGTGGAGCAACCTTTTAGTTAGAGAGCAATTCAAAAGAGTCACATAAATTCCAGCCTCCGAGAGAACTTAAAACACATTGGTTCATAATCAAAAACCTCATCTCTGGCCATGCATAGTTGTAACTCGAAAGTTTTTTCCCCCTCTTTCAAAAAGAAATCAAAGGGACAATATAGCATTAAAAACAGACACTTGTTTGTTTGTTGTTTTTAAATACCCCGTGCATGTTCAACAGCTAGTGTGAATTATTCAGTGTGTGTCGCAGGTCTCAGGTTTTTTAATGATGTTAGAAACCAGGAGAGCTCCACCATCTTCAGTTTCACTATGAAAATGCTCTATTGGTTCTGGAAGATCTATTCCTGCCTGACATTTCAAATCTCCACTGTGAGAAGTAGACATCCCAAAATGGTTTCCGTCCTTATCCACTGTGAAGTTGTTCAAACTTTTAATAACCACCCAATGAATATTTCTCTTGGCCTTAGCCTGACATGTTCTTTTATTCAAATTGCCCATTTCCAGAGGACTGTGTATATCTACGGCAATTATCGTGTTTAGCCGGGAGTAGACTCAATGTAAACAAATAAGGAGCATTTGTCAGTGGATAATTAAATGTTGTCAGAACTCTCAATTCTAGAAAACGCAGCTGGGTTTGACACTGCTCATTTCCATACAAATTAATGAAGACAAGATTAATCAAACACTCTTGTGCTAGTGTATTTATTTTAAAGTTATATAAGCGTTCCTCACAGAAATGAGTTTTGCTAATGAGTTGAAACTTGCCTGAGAGAGCTCAATAAGACGGAGATGCTAAGATAAATATAAAGTAAAATAAATATCTCCTTGCTCTTGATTGTGCTGCTTGCAATTTATTAGAGTTCTAAATGTATTCCTGTGCCAAAGAGTTAAGAGTGTCAATCTGCCATTTTTAAAAAACACATCTATGTTACAGATGGATTGGTTTGCGAGGCTGAGTGGCTAGCTGGGTGACTAGTTAAAAACTACAAAAAGCTTCTTATCTTTGGGCTATAAACACAAGCAGAAATGGAAGAAGTAAAGTATTACTCACCCAGGTCTGTGTGCAGATGTTCAAGCCCTTGCACAAGCAGTGTGCACTATTAACTATCTGGAACAAGTTTGCACACGTGGAAAAGATTATTTGGATGCAGTTTGATTTTTCTTGTGCAGGAATAAGAGGTGCCTGGCGTGCAAAAGACAGTGTGAGTGGCACTCATTGCCTTTGGATTTTTCATTATTCCCTCAGCTCTGCAGTGCTGAGCCACCAGAAGACAAATGGACTGATTTCCAATGCTGATTTGTTTATTTTTAAATTATCAATAGTATTGTTGGACTACTAAACCTTAACACTTCCTCACAATAAGTAATATTGTTGCACACCACCCCAACATCTAAGCGGTATGAGATACCGTAGTGTGGTTTCCTCAGAATGAGACTCGAGTGTCTTTATGAGATATGGTTTATTTACACATATATACAATCTGAGCCTAGGATGGAGGGGTTCGCGGCATTAAAACCCCATAAGCTCTTGCTTCTCTCATTGCCACAGTGTCCCTCACTGTCTGGCTTCTGCCTGCTTCTAGCCTCGTTCACACACACTCAACTCTGGCTTCTGTCTTTCTCACTACCAGCCAGTTGAGGGAAATTTGCCCTTTGCCCCCTGGCGCAAAGCTTTTGTTACCATGACAACTCATACTTAGGGGCCATTAACTCACCAAGAAGCTGGTCTGGCTATTCCAACAACTGAATCCTTTCTGGATTCAGGAATTAGAAGGGGCTCGGGCATACAGTATACCCCCATCCGAAACAAAAAAACAAAGAAAAAAGCCTCACAACAATATATATGGAAGTGCAGTGCAGAAAGGCGTCATCAGACTTTGTTGCAGTTTTACAACTGGAGCCAATTCGGCTTCAATAGCTTTTTGTTCTATTAATGATATGTTAAGAAACAGGTCTAAGGTTATCTTATGGGAGCAGTAGCCAACATGTTGCCCTCCAGACGTTACGGACTCCAACTCCCATAATTCCTGGCCATGTTGGCTGAGAGTGATGGAAGTTCTAGTCCGGGCATCCCCAAACTGCGGCCCTCCAGATGTTTTGGCCTGCAACTCCCATGATCCCTAGCTAACAGGACCAGTGGTCGGGGAAGATGGGAATTGTAGTCCAAAACATCTGGAGGGCCAAAGTCTGGGGATGCCTGTTCTAGTCCATCCAGAGGACTGGTCCATTTTGGCCACTCCTGTATTATGGAATATTGATTGGGTAATCTCAGCAAGTAAAGTGTGGATTGGAATCAACTGACCTCCTTCCATCTAATCATTCAAACACTACAGTACGTGTATGCTTTCTAAGCTTTTGATGCACAGCTGCCACTCATTAAGAGATAACAACGGTCACTCTTTTAATTGGGGAAAAAAATATTTATTTAGGTTAGGTAGATGCCATTGCCATTTATATTCAGCAGTCAACTCTAATTCTGATTAAGAGCGATTTTGACCTATGCCTTGCTGACTGCTTGGAAAGATTGTTGAGACGTGGTCATTTATAATAAGGTTGAAACAGCAGAGCCGGCATTAAAAATCAGTGTATGCACTGCCAGTTTTGCAAGCCCTAAAATGTGGGCACTGGGGGAAGCGTGATGGACTGAGCTCCACTTTCAGGGGATGTTCGATGTTTGCATTTAACGTTCAGGTTATCAGCACAGCCGCTTCAGGGTGAGGTTAATTGGGTCATCTTGGCATGAATCCAAGGCACTCCTATCTCTCCTCGAAAGACTTAATAAGATTGCAAGTTCTTCAGTTCTTGTTATCTGTGTCATACGCCTGAGTTTTACAGTAGCCGCCCTGCTAGGGTGTGGGAAGGAAAAGGAGGGCAGGACACCTCTGGAGCGAAATGCAATCAATTAGCAGCTTTGATCATTTCTGAATGTCCACTTATAAGAAGCAGCTCATCAGGAGGTCTCGGAAACTAATTGCAATTGGATCTCTTAACATGTTATTTTAGAGATCTATTGTGACTTGCGTTTTGGTAATATGCACCTCCCATAACCAAATGGTACATTTAAGGGCAAGTTCGCACCTTAATAGTTTCACATATGCATATTTAATCTGGGAGGAACTTTAGTGCACTTTATTCCTTGGTGCGCAGACCAATCCTAAAGGGGGTTGAAGTGGCTATTTCCAAAGCCCTGTTCCTTCCAAAGCCCTGCTGGCTTGCCATGGCAGGAGATGTGAGGACTACAGCAACATTTCCCCTTTTTATCGTACAGTCAAACCTCGGTTGTCGAACGTAATCCGTTCCGGAAGCCCGTTTGGCTTCCGAAACATTCGACAACCGAATCACGGCTTCCGATTGGTTTTCAAAGCTTCCTACACTCAGCGGAAGCCACGTTGGACGTTCGGCTTCTGAAAAACATTCGAAAAGCAGAGCATTTCCTTCCGGGTTTTCAGCATTCGGGAGCTGAATCATTTAAAAACGGAGCCGTTCGGGAGCCAAGGTTTGACTGTACAGTGGATCTCTACCTGTCAAAAGTCACCCCTTATTGAAACCCATTAACTACACCAGCAGATCGAAGGCCAGCCCTGCCCTGCCCTCAGAACACCCTCTTTGAGGCCCTGACCATGGCAACTGTGAGCAAAAAATGCAGCAGAAGAAGATCTACTGGGGGTTGGGGTGGGCAACTCCCCTGAGAGTGAGACTCCTCGCTGCCCATTCTAACCCCTTTGGACCTGCAAATTTGTGGGTTAAGATTGCACTCACAAGACCACAGCTTTAAACTGCTGTCAAACCGCTACACATTGGGTCAGGTGCTGGGTGCAATAAAGGCGGAGGCTTCATTTTTTCTTAAAGGAAGCTGCTGGATTTACAAACAAGTGAAATGGCTGCTTGACTATCAGTAAGAAAAAAAAATGAATTAAATAGGACACACAAATGGCCTACACGTCTATAATGTGCCAGATCCATAGGTGACATGCAACTTTTCACTGAGGCCAGGGTGGCCTTTGTAATTACAAACAGTGCTCCTCTGAATGTAGGGAGTATTTTGCATAGGGAACAAGAACAACAAGCAATGAGATGGAGTTGAACCTCTCTACTGGGCAGGGGTGGAGGAAGGAGGGCGCGGCGGGGGTGGTGTCGCCACTGAGGGGGGTGACAAAATGCCAGGCGGCACTCACCGCGGGGCCTGCAGCACGCCCGAGCCCCACATCTCTCCGGGGAGTAACGCAGTGGCTTGGGGGCCTGCAGGCTCCGCGCTGCCCCAAACAGTCCGCCCGCTGCCTCCCCCCCCCAGTTGTAGGGCAGCTGAGTGGGAGGAGGCAGGCAGACTTTAGGCCAGGCATCCCCAAACTTTGGCCCTCCAGATGTTTTGGACTACAATTCCCATCATCCCTGACCACTGGTCCTGTTAGCTAGGGATCATGGGAGTTGTAGGCCAAAACATCTGGAGGGCCGCAGTTTGGGGATGCCTGCTTTAGGCTTCTGTTACTAGCGAAGGTGTGAAAACACACCTGATTTCTCAGGGAGCAACTGAATTTCAAGTTGAAGTTAATGATCTAACCAGCGAAATCCAAAAGCAAAAGCAAAAAAAAACACCCCACATCTTTTTTCCCTTTAGCCAAGGCAGCATTGTGACAGACAAGCTGTGTCCTACTTATAGCTGTTTATAACTCCCACAGAAAGCTATTTTATATTTGGCTTAACATTTACTCTTATTTTTATATAAGGACACATATACATTTTTGTTTCCATGAAGCCAGAGGAGTTCTGTAATTCACAAGGCTAGGAGAGACTTAAAGATCATCTATTCCACTGTCTCTTAACCATTAATCCATTACTGCCCACCATAAACATTATCACTGAATGTTCACCAAACCATGGGTAAAAAATTAGGACATAAAAATAGCACTTCAGGCAAGGCAAATTTTGTCGGTTTATGATACTACATTTTAGGTTGTTTTTACTCCTGTTTTTATACTTGTTATTGATATATGTTTTTGTAAGTTGCTTTGAGTTCACCTCAAAGTGAGGAGGAATGATTAATCATCATCAATGTGATACACAGTTCTCAGGCATATATTCATTGAGACACTGACAGCCACAAACCAACTCTTTGGTGCTACAATTGATATTAATACGTAGGCATAGCTTGAGCCTCAAGCCTCTTTGAACTATGAAACTTAGGTGACTTCATTTCTTGCCAAGCAGATCAGCCACAGTACTGAAGGTACACTAGAAAAAGTACAACATTGGGAATGGCCAAAGCAGGCTCCATCCATGGGCCGTTGCTTTGTGATAATTTTCAGCAAGTTCATTGCTGGGTCTTTATCCTCAGGGCAGGTTGAGGAGGCTCTGCTGGCTCTCAGCAGAGTTTGCAAGAAGGGAGAGAGGGCTGTCTAAAATCTTGAGGGCCCCCATGAATTCTGAACCCCCAGAATGGTTGATCGAACACTGTGGCCCACTGTTGGCATCCGTCTGTTTCAAGAGACAATGGAGTGTGCCTCGGGAGTCAAGTCAAACCACTGCATTAACAGCACTGAAGTGACCTCCCCAGGACCTCCCCTGGGTAATGTATATGGAGGTCCTGGGCTGCCTAGACAAGCCCCCCCCCCCGCCTTACTAATGTGATCCTCTGGGCCCCTGGGCCACTATGCCACTGGAAGCATCTACTATAATTCTTTCCCTAAACACTTGTCCACACCACACAATCATTCCTGCCAGATTAACACAACTGCACAGACCAGTTTGCTCTAGGAAAGCAGAAGATGAATTTTATAGATGTTGGGGTTCCCGTGTCTGTCACCTAATTTAAAAGATCTTTGCAAACTGATATAAGAACATAAGAAGGGCTGTGTTCTGGTAGTTGTCCTCATCATGCATTATTGTATACACCTCTGTCATGTCCCTCCTTACTCAACTTTTTGTAAATGAAAGAGCCTGAAATGTTGTAACCTTTCCTCAGAGAGGAGCTACTCCAGCTCCTTAACCATTCATTGACTATTTAATTGGTGAAAGCTGCATACCATATGAATAAAAATAATTCTGAAGGGGAAAATACTTGATTTTAGATGATGCAAACACACATCACAGTAGGCACCGCCTTAGAAAAGTCATTCTCTCCTACATGTGAAAGCGTTTGCAGGTTGCAATGTGATAAATGATTTGCAAATTCTTTAATATCTCCTTACAACATTGTGTCAGTATGGTCATTTTCATCTCCATTTTATGAATGGAGAACTCAGGTCAACAGCGATTGGCCCATGGTCACCCAGTGAGACCATACCTGGAACAATATCTTCCTGGACCAAATCCGACATTTTGTGCACTGGTTTCCTTTTGTAATTAAATTCTAGAAATAGAGCTCATCTAAGCACCGTGTGAGAGATTTTGCATTGTTTTTTCAAAGGAAAAAACAAAATTAAATAATGCAACTAAAGCATGATAATAGCTTCCCGCTGAGTACAATGCACAGTATGTGTGTGCGGAAGTACAGAATACACCCCCCTCCTCTCTTAGGTATAATGTGTGCTTTTGTTGGTAGGTAGTTTGCTCTTTAACATGTCAGTATAAAGTATCCGTCTGGACAGGGCTATTAGAGCTAATTATTTTCTAGAGTCCCTGCTGCAAAGTCAGCAGGATTGTTTTTGCAGTTTGCTGTTTATGAGCTTGAGCAGCTAACAACACCACCCCAGGCTTCAGCGTGGGTGTGTTATGTGACAATTAGCTGCTAGGTGAGTAGAGATTACAGTAAGCAACATCAAGTGCAGTTTAAGAATCTAGAAAGCTGCCTTGTACTGAATCAGACCATTGGCCTAGCCACCTCAGGACTGTCTACATCAGGGGTGGGGAAACTCAGTCCTGGGGACCAAATACAGCCTCTGAGGCTGGTCCTCAGGACTCTACCTAGGCTAGACCCCTCCCCAAGCCATACCCACCAGTTGATTACGTTAGATTACTGCAACACGTTATACATTGGGGCTGCCTCTGAAGATGCTTCGGAAACTTCAGCTGGTGCAGAATTCAGAGGTCAGGTTGCTCAGTGGACGGTTTGAGCTTATTACATAGTGACCCTGGCCCAACTACACTGGCTGCCAATTAGTTGCCAGGTCCAATTCAAAGTGCTGATTTTTTTACCTATAAAGCCTTAAATGGCTTAGGACCACAATACCTCAAGGACTGCCTCTCTCCATATGAACCAACCCGAACTCTGCAACCATCCTCTGAGACACTTCTTCATGTGCCCCCTCCACAAGAGGCCTGGAGGACAGCAACATATAAACGGTTTTTTTCTGCAGTGGCTCCCCACTTATGGAATACTCTCCCCCAGGGAGGCTCACCTGGTGCCTTCATTACATATCTTTAGGTGTCAGATGAAAATGTTTTTTTAATAACAAGACCTTTGGCTGATGGAACATTCTATGACCTTTTGGGAGGAGGGGTTATTGGTTTTGATTTGTTGTAGTTTTATTGTGTATTTCATGTTCTCATTTTGTATTTTTATGTTGTGAACCGCCCTTCAGATGAAGGGCAGTATACAAATTTAATAAACAACTATATTGATTATAATGGGACCCAGGTGGCGCTGTGGTTAAACCACTGAGCCTAGGGCTTGCTGATCAGAACGTCGGCGGTTCGAATCCCTGTGACGGGGTGAGCTCCCGTTGCTTGGTCCCAGCTCCTGCCAACCTAGCAGTTCGAAAGCACGTCAAAATGCAAGTAGATAAATAGGAACCGCTACAGTGGGAAGGTAAACGGCGTTTCCATGTGCTGCTCTGGTTTGCCAGAAGCGGCTTTGTCATGCTGGCCACATGACCTGGAAGCTATACGCCGGCTCCCTCGGCCAATAATGCGAGATGAGCGCACAACCCCAGAGTTGGTCACGACTGGACCTAATGGTCAGGGGTCCCTTTACCTTTATATTGATTATATTAATAACACACACTCAGCCAAGGGCCAGCTTGGGGATTAGTCTCAAGGCAAATCTTTAAAAATGTAGTATAAACACCGACAACTGGGAAACACTGGCCTGTGAGCGCTCCAGTTGGAGAACAGCCTTTACCAAAGGTGTCATGGACTTTGAACACACCCAAACTCAGAACGCAAGGGAGAAGATGCTAAGAGGAAGGCACACTTGGCAAATCCACACCGTGATCAACTCCCTCCCGGGAACCAATGTCCCCACTGTGGAAGGACGTGTGGATCCAGAATTGGCCTCCACAGTCACTTACGGACTCATTGTTAAAACCGTGTTTATGGAAGACAATCTTACTCGGCTATGAGTGATCGCCAAAGAAGAAAGAAGTACTGTATATGCATAGCTGGCTTTGGGATAAATACACACTGCTTTCAGTGTGCTGGAGAGAGCAGAATTGTGGCCAGCAACAGAATTACTTTTCTAGTTACCTAGAGATAGGTATCTGGGAGAAATATGCGCATGATTTCCGTCACTGGCTTGTAAGGATAGGTTCCATAGTGAGGTGCGTGCTGATACAGAATGAGATTCTGAAAGCCCCACAATCTGTTTGGAATTTGTCTGTGAAATATCGCAACCTTTGCCACAGCTGTCCATTTCGGCTTGGGTTAAAGCAGTTGCCTTCCCGACATAAATCTGTATCCAAACTGCAAAAGAAGAGGGTGCTTTGTTATTTAGAGTTATTTATAGCCGTATGTTTTTTGGAAAGCCCGGCATCTATTAATGAAAGATAAGCCCCCAGTTCCTTTGTGTCTTACTATCTGAGGCTGACTTCCATCTCACCTTCTACTCGGAAACTTGCCCATTCGCACTGCTGAGAAAGTTTTCAAGGTTTCATGTTCAGGAAACTGATGTGGTTGCATTTTATTTCCCACTCTTCTCTCCCTTTCCAGTAATGCCACCAGATGCAGTATTTACAGTTAAGCAAAAGGTATTGCATGGATAGGGTAACGCTCAAAGAGATCTCAGGTATAAGGTAATGCAGGATCAGGGGCGAAAGGCATTGCATTTGGAGTGCAGTGTAATACTGTAGCTGTGCTGGCCAGTGTCCACTGCTATCTAGTTTCCTTTAAAAGTAAATTATAGATTCCTTTCCCCTTTATCACCCAGCTTTTTTACTCTGATAGGGGGGGAAGAAAAGAAAAGAACACAGGCCTGCTCTTCATATAAATGTAAGGCGAGCCTCTTCGTGTACTTTCACACGGACCCCAAACTGGCTCTGGATCAGCCCATTGTGGCCAAGCCCTTGAGCAGGCTTCATGTTCCATCTATTCACCAAACATGCAGCAAGCCAAAGAACTGGGTGGTGACACTTGATCCACATTGTGGCAGGAAGGCCACTGCCCAATTCACCCATTTGATTGCCGAATACAGAGTCAATATCCCCTTTCCATGAAGGGCATCCATGTACCAAAAGCAAAGTAGGGCAGCCCCACTGGGCCTGCCCCCAGTATCAGCTGACTCTCCAGCCTCAGCTCCCAGATCAGGATGATCACCTGCAAGGTGCCCTCTAGGTGTTGTTGGATTACAACTCCCACCATGCCCAACTAACATGGGATTAAAGTAGTCCAACAACATCTGGAAGGCACTGTGTTGGCAGTACATGCCAAGTTGGACAACCTAAGTATGCCCTTGTTGAAGCAGGCCCAAATCACAACTAGATCAGTCTTCCAAGAGTTGCCAGCCAAGTGCCTCTGGATCAGTCTCCTGCAATCTAGTACCCTTCAAATGTTGTTGGGTCCCAACTCTCACCATTTCGAGGGCACAAGGTTGGCAAAGAGTGCTCCAAATGTGGTGCCCTCCAGCTGTTGTTGGATGGCAGCTTCCATCACCCTTGGCATTTATGGGATTTGCAATTTCAACCACATCTAGAGGGCATCACATTGGGTAACTCTACTAGAGACTAGAACAGGATAATAATAATAATAATAATAATAATAATAATAATAATAATAATAATTTATTATTTATACTCCGCCCATCTGGCTGGGTTTCCCCAGCCACTCTGGGCGGCTTCCAACCGAATATTAAAAACAGTACAGCATCAAACATTAAAAACTTCCCTAAACAGGGCCGCCTTCAGTTGTCTTCTAAAAGTAAAATAGTTGCTTATTGCCTTGACATCTGCTGGGAGGGCGTTCCGCAGGGCGGGTGCCACTACTGAGAAGGCCCTCTGTCTGGTTCCCTGTAACCTTACTTCTTGCAATGAGGGAACCGCCAGAAGGCCCTCGGCGCTGGATCTCAGTGTCCGGGCTGAATGATGGGGGTGGAGACGCTCCTTCGGGTATACAGGACCGAGGCCGTTTAGGGCTTTAAAGGTCAGTACCAACACTTTGAATTGTGCTCAGAAACGTACTGGGAGCCAATGTAGATCTCTCAGGACCAGTGTTATGTGGTCCCAGCGACCACTCCCAGTCACTAGTCTAGCTGCTGCATTCTGGATTAATTGCAGTTTCCGGGTCACCTTCAAAGGTAGCCCCACGTAGAGCGCATTGCAGTAGTCCAAGCAGGAGATAACCAGAGCATGCACCACTCTGGCGAGACAGTCCGCGGGCAGATAGGGTCTCAGCCTGTGTACCAGATGGAGCTGGTAGACAGCCGCCCTGGACACAGAATTAACCTGTGCCTCCATGGACAGCTGTGTGTCCAAAATGACTCCCAGGCTGCGCACCTGGTCCTTCAGGGGCACAGTTACCCCATTCAGGACCAGGGAGTATCCATTGTAGGGCCCTTCAGAGACTGCTGGACTGCAACTCCCATCAGCCCTGTGAGCATGGCCAGTGGTCAGAAAAGATAGGAGCTGTAGTCCAGTAACACATGTAGGGCACCATGTTAGCTTCCCCTGGCCTAGAACTTCACAAATAGGGCATGAAATAGATTGCTTTGTTGCATTTCATTTAGCTGTTGTAGTTAGCAGCAATAGATAGACCTGTTTTCCATTAACTTATCCAATTCAGTCATGCAACTTGCTCCTGATCTTTCCAGTAGAACAAATGACCATATCCATGAGTGGGGAACCACTGGCACTCCAGATTTTTCTGAACTACAACTCCCATCATCCCTGGCCATTGACCATGTTTGTTGGGGCTAGTGGGAGTTAGTTTGGCAGCATCCGGAGGTTCACAGTTCCCCCAAACCTGGCCTAATCATTAGTATTGCAACCAACTGGTCTTTCCATCATCTTAGAACCAAAAACAACAGTGTCATCCCTCTGCCCTTCTTCTCAAGTGTAGCATACATACTTAGGGTGGGTGAGATGCCAATTTCTGTTTGCACTATGGCAATTAAAGTTGATTTATTCAGAATTTGGTTGTCTCATTTTATCATGCATTGATTGATTTGTGTATGTGCATTGATTGATTTGTGTATTAGCCCCAAAAGAGGATTATTCATTAAAGTCCTCTGATCCTTGGAAGATCTTTTAAAAGTTTTTGGTTGGAAGAACTCCCATGAACTAGAAAGCAAGGGGCTGAGTCTCATACTGTTTTGCCATAGAGAAAAGGAGCTAGAAGGTGATATGATACAAATGCGAGAACAATTGCATCAAATATACTGTACCAACAACTTATTTAAGTACCAGGAGTGGGATGGTGTGCAGGAGAACAAGGCTTAAGTAGTACCTGACAAGATTAATCTCCTTCCATGTGGAATTCACAGCCTGTGAATTGCCTCCCACCAGGCAAATACATTACCTCTACAGCAATGGAAGCGCAGAAGTAGGGCCCCTGAATTATTAGTACAGTACACATCATTAACTGAAAGCACACCTTTGAAACACACCTACAGATATATTATGAAAGTCTCCCACTGAACTTTACAAGCTCATTATTGAGGCTTCGAGTGCTATATTTCCAAATGTAGAGACAATTTTTTAAAGAAACCCATACCAAATGCAATCAGTGATCGTTCAACACCCTTAAAAGAGTCAAAAATTAATTATGTTGTACTATTTCTCAAAAGCATTTAAAGAGTTCAGCAGTTTTAGCGATTGAACCTTCTGCAACTTTGACAAGTTAATTGATTTTGTGCAAAACGAATGTTGACTAAAACACATAGAAAATTTACGAATATCTATGAATATTCTACAGAAATATTTGAATTTCCATTCAATTTTGTCTTTGAAATTTGTTCATTTTTGGAAAAAGGGAAGTATTTCCTCCCCTCTCTCTATATAAGCATATCATTACTTAGAAACAAAGAGCAATTTTTCCATGCAATTTTTCAGCCAAGTAATGTATTTTAAAATTAATATGTTATGGGAAAGTCTGCATAAGAATGCATTGTTGTTGTTGTTTAGTCGTGTCCGACTCTTCGTGACCCCATGGACCATAGCATGCCAGGCATTCCTGTCTTCCACTGCCTCCCGCAGTTTGGTCAAACTCATGTTGGTAGCTTCGAGAACACTGTCCAACCATCTCATCCTCTGTCGTCCCCTTCTCCTTGTGCCCTCAATAAGAATGCATATATAAGTATAATTGGAACATAAAAATTAATTATATCATTTATTTTTTAAATAAAAGTATTTATAAACCACCCTCATATAAAATAACAGGGCAATGGATAGAAATATAAGAACATTTTTTTAAAAAAAACATAAAAGCAATACAAAATATCACAGAATTTTATTTTGCAAAGATGTATATCTTTTGTATATTATACCAAAAATGTATATTAGGAGAAATTGGCATGGAAATGCTGGTGAATTTTCATGAGGACATTTTCTAAAAATTATGAACTGATGTGAAGAACTGAATTTTTGATCAGAAAAATGAGATATTGAGAGAAACCAAAGATGATGGATTTGCCAACCCATATTTTGTGGTGACAATTCTAACTAAAATCCATATATATATATATATATATATATATATATATATATTCCAATCAAGGGATTTTTTTAAAAAAAAAACCTGAAGAACCACAAGCCAGCTGCTGTAGAACAGCCCCACAGGCATCAGTGAATTAGAGTCAAATAAAATGGAGGTGGAAAAAGTATTGCCAAAATAATTCATTTAGAACCCAAATCATTTTTTCATTCACCAGAACCGCTTGTATCCAATGTACATTTCACATGTTCCATAAAACAACAACTCAATTTTACATTAAGTTTACAACTCAATTGATTACCCAGAATCATTCATGAACAATTCTACAACGTGATTAATCAGTTTATGTCACAATGAAAAGGTAGACCTCCTCTTTTAGCTGTAGCTCAGTTTCACAGTCAAAACCTTTGGACCCCATTAGATCCCAATGGAAAATGGTAAAGCTTTGCATTACAGATAATAATGTGGGGGAGTCAAATGCCATGCATTCCTGGATTCCTTTCCTTCTCCTTCCTGACAGAGATAAAGCTGACACCCGCTCTGCATAAAGTCTTGCTCCTCCACAAAAAGTGAGTCATCAATATGAAAAGAGGAAGATGGGGAGAGAGGTTATGTCATTAAATTCCTTCCAAAGATACTGAATAAACACAAACATGATCACAAGAGCTGCTTTGCTAATCTGCACACTGCATTTCTTTTTCTTGACATGCACGTTCGTTTCAGTATTGCAAAAACATCAAACATGTTTTTGCAATACTTGTCACCCACAATGTTTATCTGGTAAAATTAGCCTTGTAAAAATTGACCTATGTGGTAAGATATTAGCTCTCCAGATCTTGAAAACAGCAAATCTACTACCAGCTGTGAGACTGTGATAGAACTCTGTCATTAGGCAGCCACCTCAGGCAGCTAAGTTTGAGTGTCGTGAAAGGGTAGCAAAATGTTAGCTATTAAATTTGTTGTTGTTGTTGTTATGTGTGTGTTTGTTATTGCCAGAAAGAGGGAGTAGTGCTTGGGGAATACCATAATCTGCCTCAGGTATCAAAATAATTTAGCTGGTCTTGGGTACTAGTATGTAGCTTAATGGCGAGGGGTACCATTTGCTTCTTCACCTCAGGCAGCAAAATGTCCTGAGATGACCCAGCAATCTGTACAATGCTACTATATTAAGACCCTTTCACAATATCACTTTGGAGGAATATTCTTCCTACCTGAAAAAATTGGCCCGAGTGAAGTTACTGGGAGGTCCCCTAAGTGAGGGATGTGATCGGGTTTTTTTTAGTCCTCACTCAGAATATGATTTAATGACGTTTACATTTTCCACATTCTTAATTTCAGTCACTTGTGCCTTTATCTGCTTTATGCTGAAGTCTCTGACATTTGATCCTTCCACAAACGGAAAGCACAATGCAATACATTTAGGCTAAGTACACACCATACTTTTAAAGCACATTTTCCCTGCCAAGAATCCTGGGAAGTTTAGAATCATAGAATCGTAGAATCGTAGAGTTGGAAGAGACCACAAGGGCCATCCAGTCCAACCCCCTGCCGAGCAAGAAACACCATCAAAGCATTCTTGACATATGCCTGTCAAGCCTCTGCTCAAAGACCTCCAAAGAAGGAGACTCCACCACACACCTTGGTAGCAAATTCCACTGCCGAACAGCTCTTACTGTCAGGAAGTTCTTCCTAATGTTTAGGTGGAATCTTCTTTCTTGTAGTTTGAATCCATTGCTCCGTGTCCGCTTCTCTGGAGCAGCAGAAAACAACCTTTCTCCCTCCTCTATATGACATCCTTTTATATATCTGAACATGGCTATCATATCACCCCTTAACCTTCTCTTCTCCAGGCTAAACATACCCAGCTCCCTAAGCCGTTCCTCATAAGGCATCGTTTCCAGGCCTTTGACCATTTTGGTTGCCCTCTTCTGGACACGTTCCAACTTATCAGTATCCTTCTTGAACTGTTGTGCCCACTCTTAGTTTCCTAAGAGTGCTGGGAATTGCAGCTCTGTGTGAGGAGGACAACCAAGATGGCGATAATATCTCCTCTCAGTCTCCTCGTTTCCAGGCTAAATATACCCAGCTTCTTCAGGGCTTGGTTTCCGGACCCTTGATCATCTTGGTTTAGATGAATCACAGGCCTGATCTTGCAGGCTCTTCCTGTGTTCTTTCTGGGTTGGCTTTTAGGGCAAGAAATGTCCATTCATCTTTTTATCGGTTGAATGTGCAGCTCATATTAAGTGGCATGAATAGTTTTGTCTGATAAAGCTTGGGTGGCATTTGAGGATGTGTTTATCTTCAGCCATTCTTAGTCACTTTTTGGTTACTGTGCAGACATGAGTGAGATTTGCTCTTCCTCCACCAGTTTGAAATCCAAGAGCTTTAATGGCAACTTTGAGTCTCCCCTTCTTCAAAGACACCTATAGTGCAATTGTTCTACAAATAATAATGCTCTGTAGTCAGCTTGGTCTTTATGACTGCAAACTGTGAATCGTGCAGAACTGGATCCCTTCGGCAACAAAACGTCTTGCAGGCACAACTAGTAACTTCAATGAGGACAGAACAAAGACGAGCTTTAATGCTGCTGAGTCGCCTATATTTAATTTCACCTGCCCTAAGTCAATCTTTCTCTCCCATAATTAAATTCACTATGCAGCTATCCACCATAAGACTGGAAATTCTTTGCAATGTGTGAGTCGAGTGAGGTCAAATCAAGGACCTTCTGTAGCCTGGACAACTTATTTATTTAGACAATTTCCCATCATGCTTTTCCCTCCCAAAGGGAAACCCAGAATGGTTGTTAACTACTATAAATGCAACAAAGTGTAAATGAAGATGGCTCTTAAACCACAAGACAGATTCATATCCATAAAATTCAACTGGGTCATGAAAAAGGCTTTGGGTTTCCTCTTGAGAAGTGGGTCTCTAACAACGCAACAGAATCTGAAGGGTTAAATTCATAATACCCCCACCCCTTGGAAGGAAACCAAACATTTCCAAGTAGGCTCTGCTTAGAGCACCTATAGCTCACCCCCTGCTTATGGGGAAAGGACATCACTTGAAAAACACAGAGTGTAAGGAGATTCATAGGTTTTCTAGTGATGCTTCAGTGTTGTTGCTAGAAGGATGTTCTGTATTGAGGAGAACCTTGTGCAATCTGGTCAATGAAGTATCAAGATGCACATAAGCTCCTTCAACAGCAAGACCATCATATCACAATAGAATTGTAGTATTGTAGAGTTGGAAGGGACCCTGAGATTGATCTAATCTGACCCACTGATCAATGCAGGATCTGCAACATACAATACAACCACAGCACCCCCAGACAGGCAGGGTCAGCAACAGCACCATGCATTGCAGTGAAGCGCCCTTTCTATGTGGTGAAGTCAGAACCAGAAGCTAGACAAAAATGGCAGAGGGGAAGCTGGGAAAGGCAGTGGCTCACCCCCATCTCCACTGCCCTTTCCATGAAGAATGAGGAAAAATGCCAGTCTGGCTGTGAAGCACTGCTGCTGGCAGCTCCCATTTTAATCCCACTCCAAATGTCTCTGGGGCTGCAATGGAGCCAAGTACTCTATGGGTCCTGTGAGTAGGCTCTGAAATGACATTGTAACTATGGACCCTCAACCTACATCACAGAACTGAGAATCTCTCCAGTATAACTCTTCCACCTTGAATCCCCATCCACACTCATTTCTCACTGCTAGCACAGAGCCATTGGCTACCATATTTTTGGGGGGGGGCGAAGGCTTTGGACAAGGTGGCCTCAATGGAGCCACCCGCTTGACATTGTCACAACTGTCCATTCATTGACCAAGCAGATGTAGCCAACCTGCTGTTCTCCAGGTGAGCAGAGATCATCAGAGCTGCAGTCCAATGACACCTGAAGGCAGAATGGTGGCCAAACTAATCCAGAGGGAGAAATCAAGAGAAACAGAGGCTGCTGTTCTCCTTCATCTTGCTCTTGACATTGCTTGTGCACTCAGAGGGCAAGTGAACATGAGGACTTAGGAAGCTGCTTTTTACTGAGTGAGGCCATTGGTCCGTCTGACTCAGTGCTGTGTATTTTGACTGGAAATAGCATGCAAGGAAGGCAGATGCTTGCATGCAGGACAGATACAGTATATGAAATGACTCTTTCACGTAGTACACTGCTAAATTGTGGGACTTGCTCTCACAGGAGGCAGGGATGACCATCAACTTGTGCATCTATAAAAGAGGACTGGACGAATTCATGGAGGAGAAGGCTGCCGATGGCTACTAGCCACAGTGGCTCGGCTCGGCTTCCATGGTTGGAGGCTGTATTGCTTCTGAATACCAATTGCTGGGAACCACAAGACAGGAAGAGTGCTCTTATGGATGGGTTTTGCTTGAGGGGTTCTCAAAGGCATCTGGGTGGCCCCTGTGAGGACAGGCTGCTGGACTAGATGGGCCATTGCACTGGTAGAGAAGGGTCTTCTCATGTTCTTATGCTCTACCACTAAGCTGTGGTCCTTCCTGTAGATTGAGGAAGGAAGAGCAGGGCCAAGGGGTTCCAGGGGTGAACATTGGGCCCTGGTGAGGTATGGGCCTCAGCAACTGCCAGACAATTCCTTCCCTTGACACTGGTCCTCATACAAGGAATGGGACCAACACAACATAGTAACAAGAGCTAATATGTAGAATAGCCAAGGAACTCACAATTGAGCTAGTGCTGTACTGAGCTGTTGGATCCGGGCTGCATGACAGATCTTATAAAGGTAGCTCTTGAGCTGATCTTGTTGTCTACAGAAATTGGAGATGGAGCGGAGGTGGTTTCAGGAAGGTCTGCCACATGCTGACTGACGGAATGGGATTATGAGCCACTTTTCACCACTTCAATGATACAGCAAGCACATCTTTTCCTTCTGAAGGGCTTTATTTGAACCTTTGCCCATCAGAAGAAAATAAACTAGCAGCAGCAGCAGCAGCAGCAGCAGCAGCAGCAGCAGCAGCAGCATAGGTGTGATCTCAGGCTAGAAGGGAGAGCACAGGCAAACACTAATATCTCTACATATGTGGTCATTGGGGACGATTAAAGTTCTTTAAACAAATGTTAGCCCTAATTCATTTTGTTTGCTATTGCTTCTGATCTTATAGTAGCATCAACCAAGTTTGAATACCCTGTTAATGACAATGTTTCAGATAGCTGATCATTATATCATCTATTGGAGGGTAGGATAAAGGTCAGGAAGTATATCAAAAACACCAGCATGAAATTAATGCTTAGTGGCAAATATATGTGTCTTAAGAACAGTTGTTGTCTGGAAGTATTAAAGAGCAATTTTCTTTAGAATCACTGGGAAAATGGTAGTGGAAAACACATAAGAAGGTAGTGAAAGTTGTTCATATTCACTATTCCTGTTCTCAGACATATTTCCATTTCTGACACAATTCTCTAACATACTTGCTCCCTAGTAAATGTGTTTAGGATTGCAGGGCTAACTTGTTTGCTTTCAAGTTTGTTGTTGTTTAGTCGTTTAGTCGTGTCCGACTCTTCGTGACCCCACGGACCATAGCACGCCAGGCACTCCTGTCTTGCACTGCCTCCCGCAGTTTGGTCAAACTCATGTTCATAGCTTCGAGAACACTGTCCAACCATCTTGTCCTCTGTCGTCCCCTTCTCCTAGTGCCCTCAATCTTTCCCAACATCAGGGTCTTTTCCAAGGATTCTTCTCTTCTCATGAGGTGGCGTGAGGTGGCATGAGTATTGGAGCCTCAGCTTCACGATCTGTCCTTCCAGGGAGCACTCAGGGCTGATTTCCTTAAGAATGGATAGGTTTGATCTTCTAGCAGTCCATGGGACTCTCAAGAGTCTCCTCCAGCACCATAAGTTTAGAAGTATTCAAACTGTTTCCTTTTCACTCATAATGATTCCATTCCGCTGCATGCATGACTGTACTGGAATTTGAAAGGTAACACTTGTTCTCTGGCCGTGTCAGGGAACAAAAGATCTTCCCAACTCTTAGATTCCGTCCAAAGGCCACCAACTTATTTCTGAAAATAGCTCCTGGGGGCAGAGTGAGGGTTTGTTGTTTTTTAAATCTTCAGATGACTTGGCAGGAACCAGTGGGCAGCATTCAACTAAACATTTACGCTAGTGCTAGCACACTCTTCTACCCCTCTCTTGTACCCCACATTTGCCCCACCCCAAATCTGAAGAGATTTTGGGGGCATGCTGGGGAAGGAGAGGGGAAGAACATCTGTTGAGCATGGGGAATTCCTTGCACTGATTTTGCTACACTGACTACATCCCAACAGGCTAAGAATTATATAGCTATCAGACAAAAAGATGAACAGAAGAAGGAAATTGCAAGCTATATTGTTATGCTATTGCCCTATTTTTACAGACGTACCACGGTTTTTTGTTTTGTTTTTAACGTTGACATATTTTCCACCCCCTCCCTCTAAGTTGTGAAACAGATCTCAAGATAGGAAAGAGCACATTGGTGTGGGCTAGCCTAACAAAAGAAATAGCTGAGTTTAAACCTCTCGTTTCTCCTGTTTTCATTCCTGCCTCAGTTCTTATCTACTTAAGAAACTGGTACATCACGAACTGCAGCATCTACTGTTCTTAACAGCTAAACGCAGAAAGATCACGTGACAAGCAGTGACCTTGTTCTTCTGCCACAGTTGCTAATTACCTAAAGCTCTCCCAGACTGCGGACAATATTTTCTTTGGTGGAATCAGCTGGAGTGCCTTATTTGTGGCATACGAAATGTCAAGTCAGGCTACGGAAATGCTGAAGGGACTGAGGAAGGAGAGCCACATTCCTGTACTAGTGGGTCAGCATGCTGAAATGCATGTCTCAGGAGGACAAGGGTGCCCACCATGACATAATTGGGTTCATGCAAAGCATTTCCCAGGAACACTTTAGTAAAATGACTTCACCCATTGTGCCTTTGATATACACCTCTGCTCTGCAAACCTGAAGAAAGCAGCCTTTCTATTACAATACTTGCTGACATTGAGGGAGTTCAAAAGAACCTATTCCGGAGGGGCTCTGGAATACGCACGTTAATGCCTTAAATTGGGAGGTCACTGAAGCACATGCGAGCGATCTGTGGGTGAAGCAGTGCTTGAAGAATTAAGCACATAACTTTGCATAGACTGTTTCGCTGCTCTTCCCTTAACACTGTGGGCAGCAACTTAGTTCCTTTGTTATATCTAAATTATAACAAATGCTACTGTGATTTGGTGAGCCAAATTAGGAACTGAAGGTGTTATTCCTTGATTCACAGTGTGCTTCTCTGAAACAATTCATGATTTTGCTGAATGTGCAGTTCAGCCTCAAAGGGGGGGGGCGTATCCATGTTTTGGCGCTGCTGATTGGAAAACTGGCAAGTATCATGAACATAACCTTGTTCTACACTGACTGCCAATGGCTCTCCAGGGTTTCAGGCAAAGGTTTATCCCAGCCCTCCCTGGAGATACTGGGCACTAAACCTGGGAACCTTTGATTGCAGAGCATGGACGCTTTCACTGAACTCGCTTTCTACAAAACCTCTAAGATGCACACATACAGTAGATGAAAAGGGACTGCCCAATTGTTACTGCTCCTGCATGCTAGCACACTCTCGACATCAATGTCACAGCAGGTTACCTGGAGGGGCCTGGGCAGCTCAAAGTGATGGTGAGATCAGGGCACCGTGGACTCATTGGCTGGGATGCCAGATTAGCTGCATCTCTGCACCTTCCCAGTCCAAACAATACCTCCACCTTGCCTTACCAGAGACAGGAAGGGGGTCTCCATGGCACTGCCCTACCACATCTGCCACTATCTTCTGAACTCTCTTGTTTTCCTGTCCTGCCATTTTTAAATCTATTCCGTCACACCACACACACACACACACACACACAGGCAGTTTTAGGGTAGCACTGGGTGCCACACTGCAGGGGGTGCCACAACAATCCTGGAACCCTAGAATAGAACGCACAAGACAAGGGGCATGACATTTTAGCGTCACACAGGGAGCCACTGAAATTTGAGAGCCCAAAGTCTGAGGCAATTGCACAGTTGTCTGGGAATTCAGTGCAATTCTGCATTTATCTGCAATCCTTCTTCGTGTTAAAATGGAGCTATGATGGGAGCAGATGAGCAATGTTACTCCCAACTAAATGGGGAAAGGGCAAATCACAAACAAAATCCAGATGTCACTTTTTGGGATGGAATGTCAAACTGCTGTGTAAACGTTAAGATTCATTTAGAACTTGCCGGTACTGCAAAAGTGTGGACCAGACCACTTGTTTTCAGCCCTCCAGAATTAGAAAATACTGTACAGATTGCAGAGATGCAACCTTCACAAAAGCAGTGCACTTCCAGTGCACGCCAACATCGACACTTCCACAAAATAAGCTTCCTTTACGAACATGGCTGCTTCTGCTTCTACAGTTGCTCCATGTGAGTTCAAGTTCTGTATGTGTAAAGGCCAGTGTCCACAGTGTTTGTATACCGTGCAACTGTCCATCTAGCTTCTTGAATTGCCTTTGGCTTCTGTGGCATGTAAATGAAGGGAGAGCCACGTGGTGGAATGGTACATACATACATACTACATCCATCGTTTTATTTGTATGCTGCCTTTCCATGGCCAAAATCGTGTTCACAACCAAATTCAACAATTTCCACACAGATCAAACAAGATACAAGAAGATACAAAACAACAACAACAACAACCCGTAACAACACCCCAGCCCAAGAGTCTGTTTAACAATCTCTTGCATGTTACATATGCTAAGGCCAGCACAAGAACAATTATCGAGGCAACAGTACTCCTGCTGTGAAAGGTACTTGTAAAGCGGGGGGGGGGGGGCTTCAATTAAGTTCACATTTAAAGGTGAACTTTACCAAATCTGCACTTTCTGAAATAATACAGTGGTACCTCGACTTACGAAGACGATCCGTTCCACGGCTGTCTTTGTAAGTCGAATTTTTCGGTTGTCGAAGACCCACTTCTGCGCATGCGCTAACCGCGCATGCTGCTTTGCACAGGCGCAGGACACACGCAGTGAAAAGACTTCCGGGGTTGTCGACTTCATTCAGATGTCAAGGTACCACTGTACGCAAACTGAAATACAGCCATACTTTGAAATTCGCACCTCTCCGAATTTTGCAATGTTGTTCTCCAACCAAGTAATGTGTACAAAAATGCATAAAGTAAGGTGAAGTGTGCATCAAAATTAGAGCAAATTGCTTGTAAAAAATGTGTATATTAGGCAGAGTTCCATACAATAAATGTGTTTGTTAGGAGAAATTGGCACAAAAATTGTATGAATTTTCATGAGGATTCTTTTTTTCTTCTTTTAAAAGCAAATTGCTGTAGAAATGTGGAGAGTTGAATTTAAGACTAGAAAAGTGAGAAACTCAGGGAACTGAAGTCAACTGATCCAGCCATCCCTAGCAGAGGGGATCTTCATCTGCAAAGTTCAGCGCTGCTGAAATACCACTCGATGCCAACATGAGAGCAGGAAGAATCCGAACTGCCTGAAATAAATAAATCCAAAAAGTCAATCCAGCATTTTAGTAATTAATGTCAGCAGAATGAATTGCAGTCATAAGACACTATTATGATACAGAAAGATGGTCATTAACTCTGTGATAAACAATGTTTAAAAACCGGAGCAAGGCACTTATAAACTTCTTGAGTGACATGGAATAATAAGTAGGTATGAATTATACACAAACATATGGTATTGCTGGGTAAATAAAAAGCTCTACTCGGACTCCATCTTCTTGTAATTTAAGATCTAATCTCATACAGTCATTATTTAGAGACTAAATACATGTTGCAGGTAAATTCAAGCGAAACAAACCCTGGTGGCTGTTTGTATTTGAGAAAGCAGCTTGGAGAAGAGAAGTTGAAAGATTCAGGACAGATTGAACACACTTACTCACACAGTACATAGTTAAACTAGGGATCTAACGCCCCCCAGGAGACAGTGATGGCCGTCAACTGGGATGGCTTTAGAAGAGGACCAGACAAATTAATGGAAGATAAGGCTATGGTCAGAATACTTCTGAATACCAGTTACCAGAAACCACCAGAGGGGTGTGTGCTCTTGTGCTCACATCGTGCTTGAGGGTTTCCTGTGAGAACAGGATGTTGGACTAATTGGGCCACTGGCCTGATCCAGCAGGCATTTCCCATGCTATTAGGTTGGAAGGGAGAGGGGGCTGTTTTACTGCTTAGCACTTCTCTGAAGGGTGGCCAGCTATGCATCGTCAAGAGAGTGGATTTGCATCACATTTAAAAAGACAAAGGAAAATCTCAGTCTGCCAATGGTAATTTATATGCATAGATGCATATTCAGAGATCATGACTATATTTTAAATAGAAATGCATCTCACCAGAGTAGGGAAGGCACCAAGCGACTTGTGTGCCTGCTCACTCTGCTGAACAGGTGCAACTGTCAATGGGAAACTTCATGGCTTCTGCTCTCTCCTCTTTATGGTTCTTGGTTCTATGGTCAGACTTGGACTGACAGCCCTCAAAAAGAGGACACATGGACCTCAAGTTGGCTACAGGATCCATTTGCACTCTAGATTGCAGCAATGCGCTTCAGAAGGTGGGCACAGGGGACTTTTCCCATCCCTGGCACTGCTGAAAAATTGAGGAACAACCCCCTTAAAAACCTGAACCTTTGCTTCCACGCTGAAAACACATTTGTGCTGCCTGCATACCAGAACAGGGACAGCTTTGACAGAGGTGAAATTAAGCTCAGGAAAGGGAAGCATATTTTCAGTTTATTAAACTTTATTTGCTTGTGCAAACTTTGCTCCCACAGAGGTTGGAAAACACCATCTTGTGGAACAATATAGCAGATGGTTTCACTTCACTTGAGGGTGTCTGTAATCCTTAAAGTGTCAGACAGTGTTAGCAGCCTTTAATGCATTAATTGGTTAGCACAGCAAATAGTTGCCTAGGCTTTTTCATCTGTACCATGCCTATAATAATTGACACCTGTGCCATACAGAAAGGAGTGGTCCCAAATCATACACCAATAAATATTTGCCAGAATGGAGTTGGATGGATCCCAAACTACTCTCAAAGCTACCCACAGTTTTCAGACTGCTTCCACAGATGCAGAAGTTTGGAAGAAATAGAAAATAAATGTTGAAATGAATTTACAGTCTCCGCCCAGAAAAGGCAAAATTAAGTGAGTGTCCTTATATTGACAGTAATGGATTGATTGTGTAGTTTAGTTCAAGGTGATGGCACAATTTGTTTGTTTAATGCATTTATTTCCAAAAACTGAATAAACAATTTCTAAAAAAAATTTTTTGAGGGCCTTCCCTTTATTATCTCCATGCAAACAAGAAATAAACACAGATTTGGAAGCAGCCCCCATACACTCACCTTGGAAGCACTATCAGGTTCACAAGTAGCGATCCTAGATTCCAATTCCCAAAATTACAGCAGAGTTGGGGCTTAAAAATAAGTTACTGCATCCACTTTAATTATTAACATTTTTGTTTCTTTTGTTATTCATCCATTTGCTTTTCATTTATTTCCATAACTGATGTGGAACTTGCCAGTCTTCTGATGCCTGTAACTTCAGTGTTTTCAATCCAAACAGTATGACATTTTCAGGCATTCTACCACTCACTGGAGGCATCAAATGTCTGCCAACTCTCCCTACACTCTGTCTTAAGGCTTCATGGCTTCAGCACCAAGCCAGATCCACCACTCTCCCCATTTTGCTCATGAGAGTTCTATAAAACCTGAAAGCTTTCTTACTATTTTGTGACATTCTGGTTGGTTATAATAAATACATTATTTCCCAACTATGGTTTTTGTAATTTTTCCTATGAACTAACATGCCTACATCCAAATCACCACAATAATTTTATTTTACATTTTTTTTCAGCCAATGCATGGAGGGCCACTCTGTGTGTTACGAAGCTATTATTGTCGCTCAAATGAAACTGGACCATTTCTGCTGGGGTGTACCTGATTGCTTGTGCAAACAAAGGTTTCAGAAAGCAATCGCTTGGGTCTCTCTATAACAGGCATCCCCAAACTTTGGCCCTCCAGATGTTTTGGGCTACAGTTCCCATCATCCCTGACCACTGGTCCTGTTAGCTAGGGATCATGGGAGTTGTAGGCCAAAACATCTGGAGGGCCGCAGTTTGGGGGTGCCTGCTCTATAAGAGGCAGACTAACAGATAATGAGTGATGTATTTCACCTGAGGTTGAGCACAAATACAAAGTTTGTCTGTGTATGGGACCTAGTTGTAGCGGCCGTCCAAGACTGCAGTGGGCAATAAAGGCATTTCTTAAGGAAGCTGGTGTGAGTTTGGTCAGATAACTAGCTCTAAAATGCTCTGTTCTCAAGAATGGATACCAAGGTGGAAAGTTGGTGTTTCTAATTAGTTGCAGTTCCCTTCTGGATTCTACCCAGGAGAGTCAATCCCTTAGTTGACACTTATTCAAGGTCAAAGCAGAGCTCCATTCTGGAATGTAATAATAGTCTAAAATATCTTGACAAGCTGCTTTCCAGAGTTGGGTACCATCCAATTCCAGATAGCCCAGAGCAGGAAAATGCTCAATAGGCATAGCAGCAATTTTTAAAAATATATTCTTTTAATGAATGCAGTCCACTCTTGCCTTAATTGTTGACCACCTGGATTCTGTACAAAGAAGAGCTGCTGATATTCCTGGTGGTAGAAAGAACAGATTATTGGGGGGGGGTATTCTGCAGTTACCAAAACTTTAATGCAGTTTGAATCAGAGCCCCAGATTTCAATGCCATAGACTAGAGCATGGGTAGGCAAACTAAGGCCTGGGGGCTGGACCCGGCCCAATCGCCTTCTAAATCCGGCCCGCAGACGGTCCGGGAATCAGCGTGTTTTTACATGAGTAGAATGTGTGCTTTTATTTAAAATGCACCTCTGGGTTATTTGTGGGGCATAGGAATTTGTTCTCCCCCCCCCCAAAAAAAAATATAGTCTGGCCCCCCACAGGGTCTGAGGGACATTGAACCGGCCCCCTGCTGAAAAAGTTTGCTGACCCCTGCCATAGAGCATTTCAGTAAGCTACCAAATATCTTTAGGGCAGGTTCTATCAGCTGCCTTCCCTTAGAACTTCATCAGTGCCCCTATGGTTTTTCTGAGCCTTTACATCCACTGCCTCCATACGACACTACCAACTGAGGGTTGGGTATCTAAATGAACGAGTTTGTTCCATAGCTTGCTGATCCAAGCACCATCTATACCTAGGACTGTGTCTGCCAAAAATCACAATCTTGATCTTGGAGTAATTTATAGATAGGCTTTCCTGTTTACAGTATGTTCCGAACACCGGCAAGTTTTTTTTGAGGCCCAACCAGGAAAGAGAGAGGAGCACTAAATCATCTGCATACATCAAGATTGAGATCTTTCTGTTCCTAATTACTGGAGAGAAGGAGTTTGCGTTGGCTAAATATGGCACCAAATCATTAATATAAAAGCTAAAGAGAGTGGGAGCCAGAATGCAACCTTGCTCCACTCCTCACAACATTGTAAAAGCATCAGCCGTACCATCATTTAAACCTACTTTGACCCTCATTTCTGTGTTTCTGTATAGTTCTTTGGCTCAATAGCAGAAGTCTGCAGTTGATATTGACAATCTGAAATTTCTCCCATAGTCTATTTTGATTAATAGTCAAATGCAGCAGAAATATCAGTAATGTTTCTACTATATTTTCTTATAATATGGTTCAGTGCAAAGCATTGATCAATGGTACTGTGTCATCCCCTGAACCCCACTTGATCTTCATGAATAATGCTGTTACTTTTCAAACAGTCTGATAATTTTTGAAAGAGATCCCATGCATATAGCTTTGAGGAAATCTCCAACAAGCTAATTTGTCGATAGTTTTGTGGATCATTCTTACCTCTTTTCTTATAAATCAGGAAAATAACACTCATTTTCCATCCAGAGGGAATTTGGCCTGTGTTGTTTATGGTGGCCAATAAGTCATCCATGATAGGCACCCACCATTCTATGTATGCCTATTCATAAATAAGTTCTAATCAGTTCAGTGGGGCTTATTCCCAGGTAAGAGGGTTAGGAGTGCAACCTTAGTTGGGTACCAACCTTTGTGTAATCATTATAGCCCATTTCCAATAAAACCAATCAGAAAATGGAGGCATATATTTCCTCCTCCTATAGTAAGTAGCTACTGTTACTGAAGCCTTTGTTAACAAATTAGTAACTACTTCTACAGATACCGGTAATTTAAAAGCTCAAGAACTAGAGAACTGCAGGGAACTTATATCCTTTCCATTCTATATTTCTCCTCACCAATCACCAAAAAGGGTCAATCTTTTTACATATCAAAAAATATGCAAATAATCAGCATGCAACTCTCCATGGCATTGACAGTAATTTTAAGAAAGATTATAAATCAATTTCAGTTTAAATGCAGAGGCAAATGCAACTGATGTAGAGTTTGTTCAAATTTGTGGCAATTAGATCCCTCCTTACATTATTATCCAGCCATAGCCTGATTCCATCTGGTAGCCTAAACTCTAAATTAAATTATTGATTCATTTATGATGGGCATGGAAATGCATCTTGATGTTCTTGGGGACAATACTCAACAACATTCAGGGAGCTGGGGGAATAAACCCCACTTGTGGTTTTACCCTCACAGCAACTTTGTGAAGTAGGCTGTGTCAGCCACTCCCTCTCTCAGCCTAACCCACCTCACAAAGCTGCTGTGAGGGTAAAACAACAAGTGGGGTTTATTTTCCCCTCCTCCCTCCCAATCCACTTTTCCTTATGTGTCATGTCACAGGAAGTCTGACGGCTCCAGGAGCCTTATGGGGGCTAAAAGGTGAAATAAAAATGCTTTTAACGAACAAAATGGTAGAGCCCTTGAGCCTACTGCCTTAAGCAACCTGAAAGATGGCCGAGATACAAATATAATAAATAAATTGGCGGGAGCACATTATTATTATTTCCACAGCACCTATACCACCGCTTGCCCAGCTGTCACTCATAAGTAAACCAGGACAGTTTATCTCATAGCATTGTCAGGGAGTGTAACAACGTGTCCTAAAAGAACCACCAAGGGAATGTCTATTTTTAACCATTACCTTTTTAAAATTTTAATTGACTTGTGGTCTTTTTTGTGCATTGGGCTGCTTTCAGAACCAAATGAAGCATTACATGCAAATACCGTGGTACCTCGGTTTAAGTACACAATTGGTTCCAGAAGTCTGTACTTAACCTGAAGCGAACTTTCCCACTGAAAGTAATGGAAAGTGGATTAATCCATTCCAGATGGGTCCGCGGAATACTTTAACTGAAAGTACTCAAACCGAAGCGTACTTAAACCGAGGTATGACTATGCATGTATTAAAGCCTCAGCAGCGCCTGCTTCAATACAAACACAGCTTTGGAAGGCGATGATCGGAGGCAGCCGGAATATCTAACTACCCCCTCCCCTGTTGATTTCCCCCCGGGGGGGGGGGGACAGGACACCTTTACACCACTTGCCAGTGTGTGCTGGGAGGAATGTGATAGGGGAAAGCATAGTATTGGGGAGTGACTTGGGGAAGCATTCATAAGAACCTAAGAAGGGCCCTGCTGGATCAGACCAAAGGCCCATCTAGTCAGGCATCCTGTCTTCACAGTGGTCAACCAGAGGCCAATGGGTGTACCCAGCGAGGGGCAGAGGGGGCAGCTGCCCCCCCCAAGCAAAAAAAATTACCGTATTTTATGGATCATAACCCACACTTTTTCCCTCCGAAAACTGAAGGGGGAAAACCGCTGCGGGTTATGGAAAGGGCTGCTTTTGCCCCCTCTGCGGCTGCAGCCAGCAACAGGAACGTGGGAGGGGGGAGGAGCAGCCTGAGTTGGGGGGGCGGGGCGGATGGGAGCTTTATCCTTCCTTCCCCCCTCTTTCTTATTCCTTTTTCTCTCTCTCTCCCTCCCTCCCTCCCTTCTCTCTCTCTCTCTTTCTCACCCCTTCTTTCCTTCTTTCCTTCCTTGCTTCCCTCTCTCTCACTCACTCACCCACCCACCCCTTCCTTCCTTCTCTCTCTTCCCTCCCTCCTTCCTTCCCTCTCTCTTCCCCTCTCTTGCCCCCCCCTGTTTTGATCCTGGGTACGCCCCTGCAGAGGCCCATGGGAAGCCTGCAAGCAGGACCCAAGTGCCGCCACACATCCCCCACCTGTGATTCCCACGAACTGGCATTCAGAGGCATACAGTGGTATCTCGGTTTATGAACACAATTGGTTCCGGAAGTCTGTTCATAAACTGAAGCGTTCATAAACTGAAGCAAACTTTCCCATTGAAAGTAATGGAAAGTGGATTAATCCGTTCCTGACGGGTCCACGGCGTTCGTAAACTGAAAATTCGTAAACCGAGGTGTTCATAAACCGAGGTTCCACTGTATTGACCTCCTTTAGGGGAAAGTTATAATTCAATCAGTGCTTTCTTTTTCTTTAAAAAAATGTTTAGGGGTACCCTCATTTTGACTCAAGAAAATGACCATTTTATAGTTCAAATCGGGAAAAATAAATACAGAAAATGGACAAAAGTACAAAGAACATGCATTGCCTCCTATTACACAGCTGACAGTTCACAGTAACTTCTACATTGGCATGAGGTTTTGTGCGCTAACACGCTTCCATCTGAGACTCAGGAAACACAGGAAAGGAAAGGAAGGCACCACCACCCCCAAAAGCACTGCATTTAATAAATAAACAAATGAAATACTGCCTCCTCAGACACTACTGGCAGAACAAATCCCTCACACTAGCAGCCACTTTCTCTTGTCTGCCCTGAATCTTCCAATGTTCAGCTGTGAATTCTAACATTACGAGCAAGGGAGAGAAAAAAAACTTTTCTACTCACATTCTCCACAGCTAATTCAGTCAACTCACAACTTGAACGTTTTGAATTTGCTCAGTTTCAGTTTTACATGGTTGACAGCTGGCCAGTTGAAATTGCACAAATTAAATGCATACAGTGTGGAGAACTTAAAAGCTCTTCCTGCACTGGGTTTTCCAGTGTGGAAAGAGCTTTTAAACTCTTGGGCATTTTTTAAAATATATTAATTGTTTATTCAAAGTATTTCAATTGAATTAAATAAAAGAAAAATGTATTTCACTATATAGGCAAAGAACTAGAATTTCATATATGCTTGCTTAGGGCATAGGTAATTAGTGCTGCCATATTTTGAAGAGCAAAAAAGAAGATGCTATGACGACTCTCATTTAAATACCTCTACTATATGTAGGCTACAGAAGCTGCAATTGCTGAGGGGGTCAGGAGAAGAGAAGAGGAAAGCAAGTCTTCAGCCACCAGTTATATCTATGTCTCATTCAGAAAGTATAGCCAGCGAGATTTTGGCAAATTTAAAAAATCCACCCGAACATAAATTTTACCCCTGAAAAATAGGATGTGTCCTGGAAAAAGAGGACACATGGCAGCCCTAGAAAGTGTTTTTATTATCCAAATACAGTTATGGTTATTTATTAACCTATTGGTTATCTTATAAACACATTACAAATATAAAGGTAAAGGACGGTTAAGTCCATTCAAAGACGACTATGGGGTTGCGGCGCTCATCTTGCTTTCAGGCCGAGGGAGCTGGCGTTTGTCTACAGACAGCTTTCCAGGTCATGTGGCCAGCATGACTAAACCAATTCTGGCCCAACGGAACACTGTGACAGAAACCAGAGCACCCGGAAACACCGCTTATCTCCTCCGCTGCAGTGGTACCTATTTATCTACTTGCACTGGAATGCTTTCAAACTGCTAGGTAGCCAGGAGCTGGGACAGAGCAACAGGAGCTCACCGCATTGTGAAGATTCGAACCGCCAACCTTCTGATTGGCAAGCCCAAGAGGCTTAACCTGTTTTTTATCTTATAAACACATTCCAAATATATTATTATACTTGTCCATACAAAGTATATGTCCGCAAGCAATGAGTTGTGAGTGTTGTCATATCTTCAGTCCACTAACTAAAGGGGGCCATAGATTTTTCTCAGACTTGCTTACCGGGCTCTGAGAGGTTGTCACGAGATCTCGGACGGCCTTGTGAGATCTCACAGGAGCCTTCCATATCCTGATAAGCAAGGTGGAGAGCTTAAAAGCTGGCTCCAGAAAGGGAGGATGCTTGCATGGGGAGGTTACAAGTCGTTTGGTTTGCATATATGTGTTTTTTGCATATATGACTCATCCCTTGAACATAACCCACACACAAGATGCAAGTTGACTGTGCACCTCTATCTTGCACTCCCATACTAACTTTTTAAAAAGTAAAAAAAATGCAGTGATGTTTTCTCCAGCCCCTTGATAATCTTAGTCCCAATTTTCTGTACCTTTCCCAGCTCTTCAATATTCCTTGCCTTGCCATCTCCACTCACAGCCAGACATTCCTTCAGATACACACAGACACACACAGTGTACTCTTCAGTTTCTATGTAGAAGGAGCTGTGGTACCATCAGGGTAGGACTTCATGGTAGAGGCCCAGGGACCCCAACCACTTCAGGGCCAGCTTACAACATTTTGCAGTAAGTGAAGTTAATATGCATTACTATCTAAAGAGCCCTTCCCCCAGGAGATCATTAAATTCAGAGTCTAAAATTACTTAATGACAGCATGAAGAGGAGGAAGATTTCAGAACACGCAGTGTCTATTCCTGCCCACCAGCCCCCAACATTGCTGCGACATCAGAAGTTTCCCTCTTCTACAGAATGGTGAAGCATCCTTATCACCTCTCTCACCTGTAGAATCAGGCGCTTCCCTTTGAGAAACTTTCCTTTCAGATTCACTTTCATTATACACAACAATTAACCAGGAGTGATCATGAAAGCAACATCTACGCTGGAGTCTACTCTGGCAGTTGTAAACATTCATTTACAATTTGTTTAAATAGACATTATTTCTAAGGTGTGCCGTGTGTATATATATATATATATATATAGCTAGTTTCCCTTCATTTAACTTCACAGGAGATGAGGTATCAGCCAGCAACAGACAAGATCCCTACCTGCCTATTTTCAGCAAGTGACTCAATTGCACACCCCGGGCTTGGCATTTACTTTTTTGCAGCAGCAACAGCAGCAACAGAGACCTAGTCATAAAGAGATCAAAGCAGAATGGCAGACTAGAACACAGTACAGTAATTGTAACTGTGGACAAAAGAGAGCTTTCATGGGGATTAAGACTCAGGAGACCAGGTTCCTGACAGGGTCCAATTCAAAACATCAGCTGTTTCCCCGCCTCTTTTTAAAATGCTTCCTGGTTGTGCACTGAGACTATATTGCAAAGTAACTTCATTTTAATCTTTTTCCCTTGTAGCACCTGCCCTGCAGTTCTGTCTCAATACAAAGGATAGAGACAACACTTAGAGCAGAGGTGGAAAATCTGTGGCCACCTAGAGGATGTTGGTCCCCAATTCTCACCAGGTCCAACCAACTTGGTCAGTGATCCAAGATGATGGAATCCCTGATGTAGAGTATATGGGAGAGGGCATGTAATTTCATTAAGAAATTTGAGGTTTTGGTTTTTCTCACACAGCTGGAGATGTAGACAGACCTGGGCCTATTTATGTTTAAAAACCTACTTTTAAATTTTAAAAAAATAATGCTGTGGAGGAACGTAGAATGGCTCAGTGGCTGATTAACTGTTTTAAAGTACAAAGCAATGAAGGAAAGCAAAAGGAATAGGAATTTAAAAGTCTGAGATAACAATTGCTTGATGCAATGCCAGATAACCTCCTCACAAGCAAACCAGCATGAATGCCTAATAAACTGGTCAACTGAAGCAACCGTAAAGCCAAAATAATGCCATGTGTCCCTGCTTCATAGAGAAGAGAAGCAAGGTTGTCAGTTTTTCAGCTAGTCCCTGTAGCTGTGCCTTTAAAAATGGTTTGGCATGCAGGTGTAGTTTTTGCATGAGGATAACTGGGGGCCCTAAGTGGATGGGACCTTTGGAGCAAGGAAACAAGGCATTCACCTTTTTGAATAAGCTCCACTCATCAGCTTCACTCACTGGTTGAGTTGTTTGTATACATTTTAGTGAACAGGAGGTATGTGAGAAAGAGTTGAAGCTGGTCAAAGCAGACATGGGTTATAAAAACAAGATCAAATTACTTTTAGGTGTGATTCATAACTTTGGGAATAACAAAAATCTAGGAAGTGGTGCTTCCAGGGGAGGCAAAAATATTATGCACGTTGCCATTGAATGTTACATTTTGCGCTGTAGTGAATTAGGGCACCCCTGGCAATAAAGTCACTGAAAAAATTATGGTGGCCATTCTGCCACAAATGCATTCCACTAAATGCCTGCCTGGACCTTTAAGCCCTTAAGGTGTCCTTCATGCCAGCTGAGCCAGAAGAAGTGCAAGTGTTACTAATGAGCTACCTACTTTCCATCTGTCTGAGGTCCGAATGTAACTTCACTCCAGTCTACCAAAGTGAAGCCAGGATCATCTTCCTGTCTCTGCTCTGACCATATTACTTTCCCCCCAACACCTGCCCTGTCATATCATCTTGCCTTCCATTATCAGGTTCACGTTTCTCTCTTCTCCACCTTACTGGTCTTGCCCATTTCACATCTGCCTGTGTCTTCTCTCTCATTTCTCTCCACCTCTCCTGTTGACCCCCTTTTTCCTTTCCACCCATTACTGTATATAGAAGCAGGTAAGTTAGCTAGGTGAAACCATGATGGAGCAAAGTGGAAACTGCATTCTTTCCATAAAAAACAGATGTCGCCTCCTGATCAAAAAGATGACTGTTTCCTTTTGGCTAGGATACGGGCAGCTGCAATTACTGGGTGCAATACTGCTATTTAAAATAGATGATTCTAGCTTAAGGGCTTAGCAATAAAGATGATGGTGGTGATTTGGAATCTTTTCCATGAGATGAAAGGTAGTGCCAGCTGATGCAACATCTCAACCCCTGTGACAAAATACAAAGGCAAGTGACTTAAGCGGTGAAGAAAGTTCAGCAAAGTTGCAAGGAGCCCAGGGCAAACTACCCTGCCTCCCCGATTAGTGATGTAACAAATTCCATGCTCCAAGGTAAACTAATGCTAAACAACAATAATAAGTATGCAAGCAGAAAGCCATCAGGGTTGTGAGAGCCATTCAGTGCATTGCACAAAATGCCATGTGTAGGACTATCTGCCTGTTGACAGAGGTCATGGGTGCAACAAGTTCACGACCCTTGGAGAATGAGTTCCTTCCCTCGAGGCCACTTAGCTCCCAAAGTATAGCATAGCACACTTTGTTCTTGAAAAACCTGTTAGCTCACACTTTCCTCTACCTTCTGGAGTGGGTGTGGAGAGATGGTACATTATCAGGACTAACAATCAAATGGTCAAGTGGTCAATACCATCTAGTGGGCCTGGAGTTGAACATATGAAGAACCCAAAGGCCCATCTAGTGCAGCATCCTGTTCTCACAGTGGCCACCCAGATGCAGAACCTGACCGCAACAGCACTCTCCCTACCTGTGATTCGCGAGAGCTGATATTTAGAGGCACATTGCTGTGGTGCATGACCTTTGCTCCGAAAAGCATGGTCAAAATTAAAGGATTCAGGAACTCAGACCAGACCAAATTCCATAAAACCACACGCAAACTTTACTAAAGCAAAACTCTACAAGAGAGGAAAAACTCCAAACAATTACAGAGATTAAAATCGTTCAGAAGGTAAGAAAACAACAAACACTAACTTACCCAGCTAATTAACATAAATGCTTACACTTAAATCTCAGTAGGCTGAGCAACAGAACAAGATACTGCCAAAAGCCCAAATAGACACTGACCTCGGCTTGGCTGGCTGCCGAGAGTTCCCACCAATCCAGGTTTTATGGGAACTTAGACCATGGGCATTCCTCTCTTCCACCCAATTACCTTGTGACACCAGCCTTGAAGCCTTAATGGGAGATAGCTGTATGGAAGCTCATTATTTCTGAGGGTCTCACCCATTTCCATAAACCAATCTTAAAGGGCCAATATCACCAAAATTGCCTAGGGCTGCCACACATTACCAGGAATTCAAAGGCGGAATTGATGTCTGGGGGGAATTTCCATTCGGCAGCGGTTTATCCTGGACTTTCGGGGTATTCTGGTTTTTACTTTTTGAAATATGGCAACCCTAATATTGCCTCCAACAGTGAAGGTAGAGCATAGCTATCATGGCTAGTATCCAAGTTGGTGGCCATCGCCACCTCCCCATTCACTTCATTCACTAGAGACAGAAACCAAATACAGTAGCTAATGATTGCAGCAATAGCAATGACTCTCATTTTCTCTGTACAGTGTATCTCTTCAGAAGCCCAATCTGTGCTCAAGACCTGTGTGCTGACAGCTAAAACCTCTGAACAGTTGGAATGTTCCCAAGCCCATGCTGCCACAGGAACTCAACTGGTGGATAAAAGGAGTGGAGTGAACCCAGAGCTCCTTCTGCCAGTAGCTGGGAAGGTTTCAAAACAATTATGGTCTTGAAATATTAGATGAGCATTGTGGGATCAAGCTGTAGGAAAGCAGCTCTCCATCATGCTATGATTGATTGATATTTATTACAGCCATTGGCCCATCACACAACAATTCCCATACCAACATATATGTACTTAAACCTCCAAATTTAAAACAGCCAAAAACAAACAAAAAACAAACAAACAAAACAAAAACCAAAAACCCCATGACATACAACACAATAGATTTGCAACATAAACATCACCCTCTGCTCATAAATTAATAAAAGACATCAATGATGATATCACCTAATTACATCCTAAAACATAAATCATGGTTTAAAAGGGTTATCCGAGCCGCACAGGAGTCCGTTTTTCTTCTTTAGGGATAGGACGCTGATCAAGAATCTGGCAACTGTGAGTGATCTTAAGGGGTCTTCATCATTTAGTAGATATCTCAGTTTGGCTTCATTTGAATCATCAGCGATTCCCTTTAGATATGGAGCAAGAAACTTGCTCCTGGCCGATGAGTGAAGAGCACAATCAAGAATTATGAGATCTCCATCGTGCTATGGTAACCTCTAAACCAGGCATAAAGGAATTCCATGGCTGCTGATAAGAATTCCAAACAACTTGAACTAACCCAGTGTTCTTCAACCTTAGATGTTGCTGGATTACAACTCCCATCTTTCCTGACCATTTGGCTAGGCTAGTTGAGGATGATGGCGTCGCAGTCCACTAACATCTGCAGACCCAAGGCTTAAGAACACCGAAACTAACCCACATCTCCCCATGCTGAGGCACAAACAGTGTCCATGAATGTCCCAAGGACCTTCATAAGTCTTTAAGATGTAAATGCTCCTGATCTGGTTTCAGACTAGGAGTATTTACACTTTAAAGGCTTACTCCTTGAGCTCCAGAAAGACAGGTGGAGACTCCTGGTCCTTCCTACCCCCAGTGAAGAAATGCATCTGAAGAAGGAGTCCCAAATCACAGCTGCTTTTTTTTTTAGACATGGACAGGGCAAGCGACAAGGATTGCTTGCCAAGGGAAATGACCTCTAAGAGAAGGGAAAAGCAAGAGATCCCTGTGTGACCTGGCACTGTAAATCCAGTCTGCAGTTTGCTTCCGGATTACCAGCTGAAATAGGCAAAGCTCCACCGTAGGAAAGCTAGAAGCCAGCTGGTATTTCAGCTGTAGATTATAGAATTACACAATTTGCGAGAGCAACCCCTGGTTGGCAACGACCCCACGAAGCACATAAATAGAATTCTGCTCTTTGTAAGACTACAGTATTTCCTGATATATAGGGGAGAAATCACAGTACTGTTACTCTCCCTAATTATATTTCTCTCCAGTCTCCCATTTTATGCAGTTTTCATAAAAACATTAGCACTGAAGCTAAGGAATTCATAGAATCATAGAATTGTAGAGTTGGAAGGGACTATGAGGGTTATCTAGCCCAACCCCCTGCAATGCAGGGATCTTTTGCCAAACATGGTGCTTGATTGAACCCGTGACCCTGAGATTAAGAGTCTCATGCTCTACTGACTTTTCTAAAGAAGTTGGCATTTGCATGTTGTAAGCGCAAGAAGTTATCACAGGTATCAAACACTTTTTGAGTTGCTACACTGAAAAAAGCCAGATTTGTTTCAACTTGAAATTCAGTTTACATTCTAAACATGGAAAGGAATGATATCAAGCAAATATTGAGCACTAGTTTTTGTAATATGTTACTTCCTCCTCTCTAGGAAAAGAAACATTTACAAGTGTGATTAATAGATGCATTCATATTTATAAATGTCTGTAGTGAATCTAAACTATAGACTCACAGCCACAACATTGAAATCAAATGTTGACTCTTGTTGACTCTTATGGCTACATGGACAAAGTAGGGAAAAGTACCAAACAAAGGTATAGAATCATGTTTTTTGTTTGGGGGGGGGGGGTTGGAGTCTGTCCGGCTTGAAACTTTCTTTGCTGCAGCAAAGTGAAGGGTGTGGTGGTGAAGCTACAATGTCACAGAGGTGTTAGGAAAACATAGGGCCCCCCTAGCTTTCAATTGGCTGAACTGCTCTGATTGATATCAATCTGACTGATATTGGCTGAGATGCTTAGATCCAGCCGAAGAGCAGGGCTCAGAAAGAGGCTTCGCAATTGACCAAAATAAAAACGAGCAATTAAAAAGTGGGCTTTCCCCACCTTTTATTTTGTATTACTGAACTTTTGGCAAGCTGCCTTGAGGATCATGCGATTCAAAGGTGGAGTATAAATACTCCAAATAAATAAGTATACTTTTTTAGTCCATATAATAAAAATGGGGAAAATGGAAAGAATCCAAGCGAAGTGAAGTCCACCTAACACTCTTAGAATTCTGAAGCTTCAACAATGTTCAGAAAGAAGAAACTCTCCGATGGGTATCTGCCTGCCAGCCAGCCAGCTAGCCCAGCCCCCTTCTTTCAGCGATTGCATGTGGGAGATGGAATCAGAGTGCACAGTAATGCTGATTAGAAGGCGAGATGATCTAACACACGTGCCATCCGTCAGCACCTTAATCCTTTGACGCCGTCGAACTGAGCAAACTGAGGTGGCAGTCGGTGCTCATTTGCCGAAACCCTAGCTAGCATTGGCGTTAGGGAGAGGAGGGAGGAAGACTGAAAATTCCTGTGCCATTTGTGGGAGGGGAATTTTCAGCAGATGAAGCTTTACCCAGCCTTGAGTGACAAGCTATCATATATTCCATTTTCTACACTGGCAACCCATGTGATGCAGTAGCTAAAGAGTCCAGCTGGGATCGGGGAGACCAGAGTTCAAATTCCCACTCAGCCACGAAGCTCACTGGGGGTGCAATAATGAAGAAGCTAGGGGTGTCCAGAGGCAAAATAGGACAGAACTCCTGCACCCCTAATAGTTGTGTGGAAGGTAGAATTTCAGCAGGTGTAGCTTGTCACACTACGCTAGGGGTGGGGGACCTGGGACCCTCCAGATGTTGCTTCTGCTACTACAGTTCCCATCATCCTGACCACTGGCTACGCTGGCTGGGGATGCTAGGATCTCAAGTCCAACAATATCGAGAACAAGGCTGACCAATGCGGTGACCTCCAGATCCTGCTGGACTACAACTCCCATCAGCCCCAGCCATGGGCAGTGGCCAGGGATTATCTGGATGACACCACTTTGGTTCAGCAGCCCTGTGCTGCACCTACATAGTTGTGTAGAAGTGTCCTCTTCTACACAACTATTAATGCTGCAGGAACTCTGTCCTTTTTTTGCATCTGTCCAACATATATTATCATAGTGATGGTTTTTTAAAACAAAAACAAAAAAACTAAAGCAAGCACCCCCCAAACTGCGGCCCTCCAGATGTTTTCGCCTGCAACTCCCATGATCCCTAGCTAACACAGGACCAGTGGTTGGGGAAGATAGGAATTGTAGTCCAAAACATCTGGAGGGCCAAAGTTTGGGGATGCCTGAACTAAAGCTTCAGCTTGGCAGTGTCTCTCAGAAATCGGAAGCTGATGGATGTCCTCACAATAGCTTCCTACCCACAGCCTATCTGAAGTTTGTTCCTGTTGGCATCTACTGTTTCCTTATTTAACGGAACTGCATATTTTCTTGAGTCCTTTCTGGCCTTCTCTCCAGAAGCTGGCGGTATTTTTTTAAAGTTTCTGACAAGAGAGCAGGTTACTTGCAAGAGCCTCAGATAAAATAAGATTTCAGCTTTTGCAGCACATGCAAAAAGGCAGCACCTGCCACATCCGCGGAAGGGAGGGCTAAGCTCCTTCCAAGGAATGCTGCCCCCCACCCCAATATATATTTTTAACATGCACATCAATTGCATTAATGCCCTTAATGTCAAAGTGCTTAGTTCTCAAGGATGGTCACATTACTTTGGCATTCAAAGCAAAATAAAAATAAAAGTCCCCATGTATGCCTCGCTCTGGCAGCACAACAATAATACATTAAATAACTAACCATTTGCTACTCCCAAAATCAGCCTAAATGGTGGGCCAGCCCTGCCCACAGAGTGTGTGGCAAGTAAGTGAGCATATTTATTTTATCGAATTTTCAGATTTCTTCCTTGCCCTCTGCTGTAAATTCTCAGAGTGGGTTACAGCAGTGTAATAATACAATTAAAAAGAAGTAAAACAGTTTATATATAATGATAAATGGAATGGAATGTATTCCAAGCAGGAGCAATAAGTAACAAAGAGCTCCCCCACCCCCACATTTCTGACCTCCCGTGGTTAGTATAGGCTGTCATTTTTCTTTCTCTCACAACCATTTGCCCATTCTGTGCCCCCCCCCCACCATTTCTTCCCCCAGGGCTGGCTCAAGAGATTTTGGCACCTGAAGCAAACCACAAAATGGCACCTCCCTCCCACCAGGGAAGAAGGGGTGAGTGAAGATCTACACCAGTGTGGTAAGAATGCACCTCTCTTCTTACTACACCAGGAAAATAAAGATCAACACCAGGACGGGAATCAAGTCAACTTTAGCTGGCAGTTCAACTGGAAAACAAAGGCCATTGTGGGGTGGTATGGGCCTACTTTGAATTACACTGGGCAGGTACAGATCCTGAGGGACCCCTGAGGGCAAGCCCTACCACTTCCTCCTTAGAGGTGGGTGGAGACCAGGAGTGCCTCCTATTCACCAAGAGGCCGCTGTGGAGGCAGTATTTGGGAGGGGGGCTGCTGAGGAGGAGTTAGATCCAGTCTCCAAAGAGTGCCCTGCAGTTTCTGTTGGCACCACAGCAGTGGTACTGACAGCAAGCAATGTGTACCTTGAAGGCTGGCTGCGCCATCTGGATCCTAACGCCCGAGGCAGTTGCCTCCCCTTGCCTCATGGGCAGGCTGGCCCTGGCTGCCACTGATGAGTTACAGGAAGCGAAGTGTGCAATTGTATGGGTAAATGCACAAGATGCCCGTTAAATAGGGTCAACCGCATGGCCAGAAACCCCCAAAATAATTTGTTCTGTCTCTGAGAGTCTGACATGCAAAAATCTATGAGTTTTGTTCCAAAACTGGTGCCCACCCCGTTTGCAAAGTCTGGGTTTCTTATGGAAATGCCAAGGGAAGGCTCGTTTTACAGCATCTGTGTTCAAAAGGCACCTAATCTCTTGATTAGCCAGGCCTCTCTCCGCAAAGCTCACCGCGTGTCATGCGAGGCATCTTGTGGCAGAGACGCTTCCCGTTTGAAACAAACGAAAGCAGTGCCATAGCAAGAGAGTGCAGCGTGCCGCTGGGCAGGTGAAAGGCTGCTGCTTTATTTCCTAAGTCCTCATAATCCTTTGACTGAAGAAGATTACCTAAGAACTACAAGCAGTATCCAAGTGTTACACATCTATATTTGGTAACCAACTGTGCGGTGGCGGCCCCCTCAAAAACGGGAGGTTTATTGGAACGACCAAAAGAGATGAGGTCCACAGTATATTTGCTAACAGCGAAAGGAAAGAGCTGCACCATATTAATGGGATGGGTCTCAGCATGACAATTCCAGAATGGCTCCTCTCCACTCACTTTCTAAAGCGCATGTAAGAACCTTGAGCTGTTGGTCTCTAATTAAAAGCAACAGGTACGGCTGCTGCCTCTCTCTTTTTTTGCTGCTGCTGGTTGTTCCTGGCAGAGGCTTTGTGCCTTTAACAGCTGTGGGGTGGTTGTTTAGCAGGCCAAAAAATTCCCAGCATACAAGATGCCCTGGCAGGGTGATGCCACACCTGTTGAACACCTGCATCCCGCAGCCAAAGAAATTTTCTTAGTACTGTGGTTGATAGTCAGTCCAATAACCCCAAAGCACTTAAGGAAGTCTAGGCACCTGTGGTCTGTTGAGCCTGTAGACCAGATTCAGGCTCCACATAGGAGGTGGGAATGAAAGGTGCAAAGGCAGAGGATACCTGGGGCAGGGTGGTGTGTGTGATTTCTCTCTTTATTTATTTTTATTATTATTGCAAAACGTTTCAATGTGTACATGTATGTTTTCAATAAAAATACAACATTAATACAAAACCATCTTTACAAAAGAGTCAATAGATAAAAAGAATAAAAGGAGAAAAGAAGAGTAAAGGGGAAAAAAGGAAAGAAAGACAAATACATTAAATGAAAACAATCATACCCCTCCCTTTCCCTCCCCCAACCCCGCCTGTCCACCATCCTCTCCCTCAACATTAAGGAGTGGGATAAGGAGGTGGGCCTATTAACTACCTCTTATATTTAATTTTGTTTCATTCCTCATTTTTCTCTTTAAAAGAAAAAAAAATCTGAACTATGACACATGGCAAGGGGTAGTGGTTAGCCCCCACTCCAGTATCTGAATGAAAAATCCTTCCCCTTTTAGCTCTGGACAGGAAGATACCATGGAGACTGATTCTGCCTCTCTTCTCCTCCTCACCCACCTGCCATTTCTATTTTTCTAAAAACAATATACTGTATTTTTCTGTGTATAACACGCCCCCGTGTATAAGACGACCCCTATTTGGGGGGACTCAAAATTAAGAAAATGGGGGGAGATTGCCCCCATGTATAAGACTACCCCCCTTTTAACATTATGTTTTAGTTTTAAAAAAACCTAGTCTTATGCACGGAAAAGTACGGTATGTAGAATGCCAGATCGCCTGGTTTCGTCCTAACATGTTTATTTAAGAGAGTTCTGTACAGAGGCCTGATAATAAAAGTGCCCTTTTATATCATTAATAACAATATCATTGCTATTAATATTTATATCCCATACTTCCCCCTAAAGCAAACCCACATTAGTGATAAAAACATATTATCAAAAATAAAACAAAGCATAAACAACCCAAGGAGGTTTAAAAACATGTAAACAGAAAAGTTAAATGACAGCATGAGAATAAAATCAAACACCAGTTAAACCCAATGCCAGACTGAATTTGAAACCGGAAGTGTCCATGGTCAAAAAGGCCTCAAACACAATGCAAATACACCCAAAGTACACACTGCAGCTTGTCGAGGTTGTTACTGTTATTTGTTTGTGATCTATTGGGGGGGGGATTTTCTAGAGAAAATTAAGGACTCAAACATGTTTTTGAAATTTATACGCCTGGGGAAAGAGACGAGGCTTTCTGAACAGGGCTACAGAAGCCACCTATGGGACACACATTGCCAAAAGAGAAGGTAGAGCATAATTCACAAGTATAGAAAAGGGGGCAAATAATTGATTTGCAATGGGGAGATGGAGAAAAGATGAAGGTCTAAGAGGTGGGGAAAGCCCATTCTCCAGCTTGACAAGCACTGCCCTCTAGAGGCAAGATATTTTGGCTGTGTACACACCATACCCCTGGCCTAGAGCAAATTCAAAGCATGTTCCTCGCCTCCCAAAGAATCCTGGAAACTGTTTCTTCACTATCCTTATTAGGTGCCAGTGTGGTATCAACTGGTAACTGATTCCAGAGAGCTGGACCTGCAAAAGCTAAAAGCCTGGTTTGGGGGAAGGGGCAGAGCCACAGGTTACAGCCACACCATACAGTTAAAGAGCTATTATTACACCACTTTAACTGTCATGGAGGATCCTGGGTGCTGTTAAGGGGTTCTGTGTATGCCCGTAACACTACAGTTCCCAGAATTCTTTGGAGGGGAAGCCATGACTCTTAAATGGGTGGCATGCATGTAGTCCAGGCCAGGTTATTTGTCCACCTATCCCAGCCTTATCTACTCTTGCTTGGCAACAGCTCTCCAATATTCCAAGCAAAGTTCTCCATCACCTGCTGCTACTAATCCTTTTTGAAGTGGAGGTTCTAGGGGCTGAACCTGGTATGTTCTGCTTGCCACCCCTGTGCTCTGCTCTGTTCCTTTTCCATACAACCACAGGGAGTAATCATAGAATCTATCCAGTCTTCTCTCCAGAGGAGCCAGTGTGGTGTAGTGGTTAAGAGCGGTAGACTCGTAATCTGAGGAACTGGGTTTGCGTCTCTGCTCCTCCACATGCAGCTGCTGGGTGACCGTGGGCCAGTCACACTTCTCTGAAGTCTCTCAGCCCCACCCACCTCACAGGGTGTTTGTTGTGGGGGAGGAAGGGAAAGGAGAATGTTAGCCGCTTTGAGACTCCTTTGGGTAGTGTTAAAGCAGGATATCAAAGCCAAACTCCTCCTAGTACTACTACTCCTCTCCGTGATTCTTTCCTGTACTTTTTTTTTTTTAATGCTCATGTTGACAATTTTCATGAGTGTTTCCCCCTACTGGTTATTTTGTTGTATATGGAAATCTTTGAAGATTATGGTTTACAACAAGCTCACAGAATACAGCCATACCTTGGTTGACAAACAACTTAGTTGCCAAACGTTTCAGCTCCCGAACGATTGAAAACTGGAAGTTAATGTTCCGGTTCTCGAACGATTTTAGGAAGCCGAACGTCCGGCGCCGTTTCTGCGGCTTCTGAATAGCTGCAGGGAACTCCTGCAGCCAATCGGAAGCCGCGCTTTGGTTTTCAAACAGTTCCAGGAGTCGAACGGACTCCTGGAACGCATTCTGTTCGTCAAACAATGTACGACTGCACTTCTTCATTTGTTTCCTTTTTTTTTTACTTCCTGGAATCTTTTTAGAAATTGTTGTTGTTATTAATATATTTATGCCCCACCTTCCCCACTGATGGGACTTAAGATGGGAAAGAGCCAATCACAATCAGATTATCTGCCTTGTTCTAAATGTTCTCTGTCCATTCAATTGTTTCAGGGCAAGTTTTCTATTTGTGTGTGTGCATAAATGGGATTGTCTTTGCAGTATGAAGTAGTTGGGCATACCTTAATGATCTGAGAAACTTTGTCCTCCTCGTTGTAATAGCCATATCCCAGCCTCTCTGGGTCCCAGGCTTCTTGGGGAAGTGAAAACTGGGCACGACAAAAGTGCACTCCTTTCTTGAACCCCATTTTCCCTTCGAAAGGTCCAAGAGCCCTCTCCTCACTTGCTTCTGGCCACCCTAAGCAGGTGTCACAGTGTAACTAGCTTTTCAAAATTAATGTCCTGCAGCTGTTGGTGGCAGCAGCAGCAGGCAATCGATAGTGCAGGGAGAAATGGCAGCAGCTGTGGCATCATTCAGGACATATCACTGATTGGTCCCAACTGTTCTGACCTAGATATATGGCTAAAAGGATCAAGATGGCAAATTGAAAAGCCACCACCTGAAATCAGGAAACTGCACACCAGAATGCTTCAATCAGTATGCTTTTCCATTTTGACGTACACCGCTTAGAAACTTTGATTATAGATTAGTATATAGATAGCTTAAATACAATTAATAAAATAAATAAAATAAGCCAAATTTATGGTTAGCGTGAACTAGACAATCTAAGTTGCTTCTTCTGAGTTCAAAGGCCTAGCTGAAGTGAAAAACATCTTGCCTGTGCGGTTCTAGAGCTTCACCATATCTAGAGCCTTCAATTCTAGATGTCCCAATAATATCAGCCGCCGCGTTTGACTTCTACTGCTTCCAAGGGAGTTGGCAGAGCTGATCTTGTAACCCGCAAATTAACATTTGCCCACTGATCTCTTAATCAATTTCAATAATCCTAGACTGGAGAATTTTGGTCTTGTGAGAGTTTCAAAGGAGATTTGTATCAAAGGAACAGCCACTTAATTGAGTAAATGAATAAATAGAAATAAGGGATGCCTCACATTGACCTAACATTTGGAGGCCTTGCAATCAGATTATACACCTACACAGTACACTATGTAGCATTTTTTTAAAAAATAAAAATAAATCATCTATCTATTGCATTAGATTTCTTAAATAGATGCATCAAAATGAATATAAAAATATTTTGTTGACTCAGAGGAGGACATTCCAGTCTGCAGAATGTGCATGGCAAAAAAAGTGTTTGCAGTTCCATATTCTCTAGCCATGGTGAGAGATTAGATGGAGCATATGCATCAGATTAAAAGAGCAGACAGCTGTTGGAGGGTTGCATGTCAGAAAATCTGCCCACGTATCATCCTAGAACGGTGAAAAGGTGATGTGCCATTTGTGCCTGGGTTTTATGCTTGGTAATAATTTTCATTTAAACAAGAGTAACCTCTTGAAAGCCGTGTGCCAGAAGGTGACTCTCTCAAACTCAAATGGTGAATTCAATTGGTTGCGTGTCATTGCTTTGAAAGAAGGGGAGGGAATAGCAGCAAGCATTTATTATTACAGTTTAAAACAATAATTAAAAATCTCCAGATAGATTTGAAATATATTTTGGTGGTTGCTGTAAAAGAGATCTGGAGGAAACTGACAAATGGGAATTAAACATTCACATTCAGTGAGGCATGTCTACACTAATAAATGTGCAGTGGGATTGCTGCAATACAATGTGCAGAAATGAGCTTTTTTAAATCTGCTGTTTGATATTCCTGATCACCTGTTTGGAACATTAGAAGTTTGGTTCCAGGTACTTCCTTCCTCCCGCCTGCATAATAGGTGGGTCCAGGTTCCAGGGGTTCAAGGGCACTTGGTCTGCTGACCTTGGTGAGCATTAGCGCCAACTAAGTTGCCATCCCAGCACCTGTTGGCAAGCTCAGCGAACAGGATCCTGCACTGGTTAGTGCAGGCATCCCCAAACTGTGGCCCTCCAGATGTTTTGGCCTACAACTCCCATGATCCCTAGCTAACAGGACCAGTGGTCAGGGATGATGGGAATTGTAGTCCAAAACATCTGGAGGGCTGAAGTTTGGGGATGCCTGGGTTAGTGGATCTGAGTTGTTCCACTGCATATGAAAGGGTATCCTGGAAGGGAAAGAATATGATGCCCTTAAGTCATCCAAAAGGGCAGCCATTTCCTGAGGGAGAAAATGCTACAGTATAACTATGCAGTACAAAAGGAAGCACTTTATTTCATCTGTCCCGAATTATTCAAGTTTCATCTTCATTGGATAGTCCTGGGTTCTAGTATTCATATGACTGAATGATCCTTCAACAACAAAATACCAAACCTCTATGCATAGTAAACTAGACTGTCGAAATAGAGACTATATCAGACCTCATTATTTTTCTATAGAGAAGCATTTGTTGATGTGGCTCCCCACCTGCAATCGGAGTGGTCGGACCCAAACGCAGATTCCCCACTTCAGTGTGAATAAAGTCTTAAGTGCTGCACATGTTATCTGCAGATAATTTTGTGAGGTTTAGTTTTGGAAAGGAGTTCCAAATCCTTTGTGGCTCTTGTATTTGGAAGCCTGCTGAAAAGCTCAGAGTGCTTGTTAAATGGTGTCTGGCTGATTCCAGATAAGTGTTGGTGATGTGCGTTTCTCAATTACTTGTGTTCAGCTCTCATTTGGCAACCAGACCATTAATTACATTTTGCGGGATTTCATCTCTCATCCTACTAATTTGGAGAACCGGATGACCTTCTTGTCCGCCTTTTATATCTTGCATCAATGTTATGAAAGGTGGGGGGTGGGATGGGGTGGGGGGAGAAGAGAGGAGAGGAGAGAGGGACTAATCGTAAGCACTGTTGTAAAATAAAGCTTCCTGGCAGAATGGGTTGAAAGGCACACAAATCATGATTCATGCTTTTAATACAGTAGTGTAGACTATCAACATGGAACCATAGAACAGGATCCACAAATCTCCCGAGACGGGATGCTGTAGTGTCCCTTTCATTTTAGCATCAAACGCATGTACACACATTATAACACAAGTCTACTGTTGTCACTCCTGTTGTCACTACTGTTAAAGTGCTTCTGGAATCTATTTGGTTGGTTGTGCTCGCTATTGAAGCTCTTGTGTCCAGACAGATCTCCAGATTGAGGTGATTTAATCTAATCCTCATGCCTACAGACTTTACAGATTAATCCACATAATTCAAACTGTGCTGTGCTTCACATTCCCAGGTACCCATATATTACAAATGGCAGGTAGTTTGTCTCACTTATCATTTAGAATCATAGAATTGGAAAGGACCCCAAGGGTCTATTATTACTACTACTACTACTACTACTACTACTATTAAAGTTTATATACTGCTCTATACACGCAGGTCTCAGGGTGGTTCACAAGATAAAATTACAACATAAAAACACAAAACACATAATCAAAATATAAGCAGGAACAGCTGAATAATGACCCTCCCCCCCAAAAAAAAACCCCACATAAAAACAGTTAAAAACAATTTTTTAATTTTTTAAATACACAATTAAAGAGCAGTCTAAAATAATGTAATCTAGTACAACCTCTGCAATGCAGGTATCTTTTGCACAGTGTGGGGCTCAAACTCACGACTCTAAGATTAAGAGTATCATGCTCCATCGACTGAGCTACCATGTTTCTCATATTATAAGACACGTCTTATATTTATTTTTTCCTCAAAAAAACACACTATGGCTTATTTTCAGGGGATGTCTTATATTTTTCCTCCTCCTCCTGCCGCGGCCAGCATTGCTGCTGTGCCTATCACTATGTCTTATTTTCGGGGTATGGCTTATATTCCTTGAATGCTTAAAAATCATGCTATGGCTTATTTTATGGGTATGTCTTAAAATATGAGAAACAGGGTATAGTGAGTTAGTTTATTGATTTTATCACTTCACAGAAAGAAAAAGAGCTTCAAAGTGATTAAAAAGAAGGGGAAAACCACAAAATGACGTGATATAAGATAGGAAAAGAGCTGAAGTAAGAAGAAACTGGATAATACTTTTAAAGTGTGAAGGGAAAAAAAAGAGCTCGCTGTTCACTAATCGGTATGCAGGGAATTGTCAAAACCTTTCCATAATAAGTTAGCTGTTAGTTGGTAAACTGGCAAGATGGAAAGCTAGGCTGAGTGACATTTAATTTAATTAGAATCCTTTCTTAGGAAAAGTCTTTTGCTGAAAATTATATTAATTACCTTATGTAGGCAGGCTACTAATACAGTATTTTCTCATTAATGTTATTCATTTGAGTTGCTTTACTTTTCAGCTCATCTGAGATATTATTCATATACTATGAATCCAAAGAACATCAATTATTCTACTTCAGCACAAAAGCCAATTACAATCCCTTCTCTCTCTCTCTCAAGTGTGCATCACACACAGAGGGGGGGAGGGGGGAGAGAGAGAGAGCACATGCAAGGACAGTCCTACCCTTTGCCAGAGTGAGGCAACTGCCTTAGGTGGCAGATACCGGGAATGGCGAGCTGCACTCTCAGCTATTCCTCTGGAGCCCCTGGCTGTGCCTCTCTGATGAAGATCAGTGGAGAAAGGAGTACAGAGAGAAGCTTTTGTCCCTTTCACATACGGTAATACTTGAACCCAGGGCCATCCAACAAAGCTGAATGTTAGGAGGGTCATTGCAAAATCATGGAGGATAACTCCATTTTGTCTTATGAATAAGTCTAGAAGAAACATTAGGAAGAGCTTCCTGGTGTTATGAGTTGTTCATGTGGGATAGGTTTTAATTGGTAGGAGGGGATACATTAATTGCAATTTATCTCTCCCGGTGCCCAGGTGTGTGAGTTTCAAAATCTCATCCTTGGCAGCAAAATTAAAAGCATAGGAATTAGGCTGTAAAACCTTGTTTTCAGCCATAGCTGCCAAGTTATCCCTTTTTTTAAGGGATTTTCCCTTATGCTGAATAGGCTTCCTCGCGAGAAAAGGGAAAACTTAGCAGCTATGTTTTCAGCATGTCCTGCCATGAAGTATAAGCTGCCTTCCCCCTCCTTACCCCACTTAACAAAGAATCAGGCAACTTGCAAAGTAAGTTTAAATATAAGATTTACTTACTTTATAATTGTGCATTGGTTCACAGCAAAGGCAGCAGCAAATCTATGGAGGTAAAATACTTCAATTTATAGTATAACCAGCTTCAGGCATCTGCCTGAACTGAAGCAAGCACTAAGCACACCTGCTCTCATGGCTGGTCAAAGAAAGAGAGTAACAGGAAGTACTATATGCTCCTTCCTCTCCAGGAGAGGAGGGGAAATGACATCACATAGAGCCCTCTTTTCCCATTGTATTTCTGTGGTCTATCAGCAATCCAGCTCTGTGAGCTTGGTCCCTTCTCATGCTAACCAGCAAGAATACGCATTTGTTAGGTTTGTTTGCCCACAAGTTTGTTTCTCCCACAGTTTGATAGTAGAAAGGCCCTTTCTCAGGAGATATCAGACTCTCCTTCATTAAATGTTTTTAAGAAGAAGGTTGGTGGCCACCTATTAGGGGTGCTGTAATAGTGGGGTTTGTGTCATTGATAAGAGTTCAGACTCCTTTGAAGTCCCTGCCAACTTTATGATCCTATATAAACTTTTCAACCCATAGGATTTAAGAAAGAAGGCATATTTTTTAAATCAGATTAGATCCAGATGCTGTTGAACTACAGCTCTCATAATCTCTGACCATATACCATGCTAAGCCAGAGCTCATGGGAGTTGGAGTACAAAATCCAGCTCCCCACACCTTCTTCAGAGCCATATTCTTGAGCAAGGATGCAGAGCATTTCGTCTAATCTCAAAAATGCACAATTTTTCTCCATTTCAAATTCTTATTTGTAAGAGACATAGAACACTCGTAAGGCATCCTATCATATTTTGATAGTGTAGGAAGGCACAATTTATTTAGGTAGACTAGGTGCTCAAAATGCAATGCAAAAGTGTTTTGATTTCTTAACGGTGTTTGGGCAGCTATGAAGAGAACAGTAATGGCCCAGACTATTTTCCTAGGCTTCCTTCAGAGAAGGATAATTACTACAAATATTGCCTCAGACACCCACAATGAGGATCTCCATTCAGGTATGAAAAAAACATATTGAGTGGAAAAAACCAGAAGGGATTGCACTAGAAAATGTGTTAATAACACTCCTATGAAATTAAATAGGCAATTCGCACCCTCTACTTAAATTATTAAAGGAACGATTGTTGTAACTCGCATTGAGCTATATTAGACTATTTTTCTAGTTGGATTGCATGAGCACAAAAACTTATTGGGCACAAAGAGCCCACGTTATGTATCACAGTGCAAGCCAACTGCAATGAGCAAGAGCCATCCGGGACCAGCTCAGGACATTTTACTGCTTAGTTCAGAGAACAAAATGCTTTCCTCTCTTTCTTCCATTTGCAGAAGCTGACCAGACTGACTGTTAAATATTACTTTAGCCCTGGTGACAAGATAGTGTACTCCATCTTACCTGAGGGTCTCTAGCTAGCTTAAGGATACAAGTTGGGTTGCCAGGTCAGACCCTGGAATTTCAGGGTCCAAACCTGAAACCTAGGGGCGGCCCACGATGATGTCATGGAGTGGTCCCCCAGTGATGCCCCAGGACAGGCCCTGGAGATGGAGGTTAATTAGGAGAGGGGAGCAGAGGAGGGCAGACCCAACCAGATTGTCTATGCTGCCCCCTTTTACTTACTACATTCTGGCCTCCTGCTCAGAACTCAAGCCTTTGACCTCAAAAGACCCTGAGTTGGAGAACACTTCCTCTGGGTCCAGTTTTGGGCATAGCCACCCTTGGCCTGGCTCTGCCATGTGCTGAGTTGATGAAAAAGTCTCAGGGCAAGGGCCAAAGCATCTTTTGTTGCGCCCCTTTGGTGGAAATAAAGGCTAAGAATCGGAATTCTACTCCAACAAAAGAGAACACGGGCGGGGAACTTGTGTTCCTCCAGGTAGGTATGCACTGCATGGAAAAGAAGTGTTGTATTTTGATTGGTCCTGAGTTTTCCAACATTCAGCTTCACTAGATGTCCCCAAGTTCTAGTATAATGAGGAAGCGGAGAAGTTTTCACTAGTGGCTTTCTCCTTAGCTTGTATAATTTTATATGCCTTTATTAGGTCTCCTCTTACACACCTTTTCTCTGAACTAAAAAGCTCCAAATATTACAGCCTTTCCTCATATGGTTCAAAAGATGATCCATATTTATTAGCCACATTGCGTGACTTCTTGCAGAACTTGCAGAATAGGCATTAAATTACTCCAAAGAGGCTCTTCTGCCCTGCCCAGGTTTACTGAGCCGTCTCCAGCATGACTGCAAAATTGGATCTGCTTGAGATGTTCCACATATTGGGTTAGGTAATGAATCCAGATGATGCATCATTTTAACAGGAGATGGAAGTGCCATCCTAATTTCCAGGAAATATTAACAGTGGAGCAGGAAACACACACACACACACACACACACACACACACACACGCCTCTGTGTAGGTTCTAGCACTCAAAAACTGAAGAGCTCTCTGGCGTTTCTTAATTAGAATTGAAGCAGCTGTTGCAAATCATCCTTCATTATACATACTGAAAGTTTGAGGAGCGACCAACAGCCAAAAATGTCTGCACCATATCTGTGCATAATGAAATAAATTACTTGCCTTTCCAGAGTGTCCTATATGCCGCCTGTTGATTTCGCACATTACACCAGCAAGAAACATGGATTTGTTACTGAATTTGTATACTGAACAAGGAGCTGAATCCCAGCTGCAAAAGTATGATAAACGTGTTCATCATACTGCACATCACATTCAGACGTTACATTTTGAGATGTACACTTCAAAAAAAATTAAAACTGAAACCACAAATTATTCAGTGAGAATGTCATGATTTTATTATTGGCATAAAAAAGGTGGAGGTCTGGAAGCAAAACTTTTAGTTTCTATAGCAGTAGCATTTTGGCTCACTGAAGTCCCAGGAATATGTACAGGAAGGGAAGATTTGGACCTTTGGACCTCTAAATGTTGGGTGACAATTCTCATCTTCCCTAGGGTGGTGAGAGGGACTGTTAGCAACATCATGGAAGAGGTGTTTCAAGCTAACCTACCCCTGCCTTTGGAAGCCTTATAAGAAGATGTTGCAGGAGCCGTAGTATGAGCCACACCATGCAAGAAGTATTTCTAGGACCAAGTTGAAACTTCCAAGCTCTCTGGTTCTTTTTTCTGTTCCCCTACGAAAAAGTTCACTGCATGCCATTGACACCATGGAGCATCTGTAGCAGCACAAGCAGATGTCCCAGCTGCGACAAAACATGTCTCTCCCATATCAGTCTCTACAGCCACAGCAGGCGCTGTAACTCAATGGTTTGACTTCACCCCCAAAGGTGCACTCCTCTATTGTCTCCTAAGAGACAGATGGATGCCAACAAGTTCTTGCCATGGTTGATCCTGAGATGTATTCCTGTTCTCTTTGTTCTAAGCCACTTTGAGCATGATTCTTTTTGTGGAAAAATAAAATTAAGAATGAATGAATCCCTAACCATCGGTTGGGCTGCCTATGGCTGATGGGAGTTCGGACTCAACAACATATGGAGGACCACAAGTTAACCACCCGTGGTGTACAGACCTTCAAGATTCTGAGGACATGCAGGAGCCTACGGTAAGGCAAGCTCTCATTGATGGTCCTCTGAACAGTTAGGACACCATGCATTCTCTTGAGGTAGATATACAGATTTGTCTTCTTGCATGCAAAGGGACAGGAAAATATGAAAGCATGCTTAAAAGTACAGTGATCAACATTGTGCATCAAAGATTATCCGACAGCTCAACCTAAATTCACACAAAGGTCCTATGCAGCTTATGACTCCTATATGACTCAGTAGGTGAATCTGTTGGGGGAGTCAGCACATGGACATGAGGACGGTTTAACGTGTTGTAATACAATGTTGTATTGTTTTAAACTTGCAGGAAAAGTCACTGGCAGTTACTAGGATTAGCCACACGAGGGCAAAAGGCTTGCTGTTGGAAAATAAACAAGAAAGCTATTTTCGTCCTTAGACTTCAGGACGAAACTTCCGGGGGAAGCCAATCCGTTGTTTCTTGGTATTTTATTACTTACAGGATCGGAAGGTTTTAGATAACATCATAGAAGCCAAATAAGTCTAAAGTAGTGAATAGCAATAAATAAAATACCTTTGTTACATTTTAACACTGTTGAGAACAGATACCCTCCAACATTTCTCTGATGAAAATAGGGAGTCTTATAATATTATTATTATTATCATCATCATTATTATTTATTATTATTATTATCATTATCATTATTATTATATGTAGACCCCATCCATCTCACTAGGTTGCCCCATCACCTTCCAACATACATAAAAACATCATTAAACATTAAAAAAAACTTTCCTATGCAGGGCTGGTTTCAGATGTCTTCTAAAGATTGTATCTCCTTGGCTTGAGGGTTGCATAACTCCATACCCTCCAACCTTTCTCTGCTGAAAATAGGAACGTCCTAAGGGAAAGCGACATTCAGGAATCAAACTGGGACTGTCCCTGGAAAATAGGGACACATGGAAGGTCTCAGAACATAAGAAGAGGCCTGCTGGATCAGGTCAAAGGTCCATCTTGTCCAGCGTCCTGTTCTCACAGTGGCCACCACAGATGCTAAATTGTTAACTAAACTGGAACTGCAGTACGCTAATTGTATTGGAAAGGCAGTGCCTGTGTATGCTGCCACTTGACAGCCATCATTGTATCAGGCTGTAACAGAGGACAGAAAAGAAGTTATGTACCAACTCCGACTGAGCCAAAGCAGGCCTCCTCCCTTCCAACCGTCACCTAGCAACAGCCATTCCATCAGTCTGCAACAGAAAAGGGAAGAAAATAGTTTTGGGGGTATCTCCATTCATGCAGCAGACAACCAGTGGGGTTTTTCTGCTTGAGCTTTTCCACCCAGCTAGTTATTAGATGAACTAACAACATGTCTGCTTTCCTCCTCCCTCCCAATCCATTCTTCCTTTTGTGTTATGTCTTTTTATATTGTAATCCTGGGGGCAAGTGGCTAGGTTTTTTGTAAACTGTCAGCCATTCTGGGAACCTTTGGGGAGAGGGGATAAAAAATTCAAATAACCAAACAAATGTGTTTCTGGACTTCTAACAAATTCAAGTGCCACGAAGGGAAAGCACAGGAAAATCAAAGCTTGCTTGCTTATTTATTTATTTATTTATTTATAAAAAGCCTTCATTGAATTCAGAAAGACTTACTTCTGAGTAGACTTGTATTGGATAGGATTACAGTGTAAATAGATTTTATTGGACTCAAGACCACTCAACAATGTAGTTTAAGTGTCTAGAACGGGGATGGCTAGCTTCTGACACTCCAGGAATTGCTGAGCTGACCAGTGAAGCATTTTTCCCTTACCACTGATCATGCTGGCTAGAGCTGATGCAAACAAGGAGTCCAAAGATATCTGGAGAACCACAGGGTAATGAAATGGCCTATATTACAGGTTTGTATTATTTTTATTAATCTGATTATCATGATAATTTCAAAGGCTTGCCCACGGGTGAATTTTTTCCCCCTCCTGCTAAGAACTATAAAAGGATTAATCTGATAGTAAAAGTCATTGCTTCCTGCAAAATAGGGTTTGTCAACTCAAGGGACAACCAGCTCTAAAATTATCGCTGAAAATGTAGGTTGCTCGATTCACGCACAGGTTTCTGGCTCAATTAATTAATAAATAGTGTTCATTTTTCTCGCTTCGTAATTTCACTGTAAGCATCGCAACTCCCCAGTGCTCAGGTGTTCCCCTGCATTGTAGCCCAGTTTTATGTGCCAAACATAGCAAGGAGGTATCAAGATACCTCTCTGTCCCTTTCCAGCAAAAGGTTCTGAGGCTGCTCAGCCAATCTGTACCAGCAAGGCATTGTTGGAAAGCATTTGGCTAGTGCCGTTTTGAATGAAAACCCTTAACTCATATACACTCGGGTGATCTTTCATTTAGAGAAAAATAAAACAAAATAAAATCCAATAGACTTTGGAACACAGAGTCAGCCAGGTTGGCCAGTTGTGAAGGCCAGAGCTTGTCAGGCTCCCGGCAACAGGAGTGTGTGACCCTTCTCAGACAAGCAGAGATTAAATAACGAGTGATGGACCTTAATTTGCTCTTCATTTTTCCATTATGATGACTTGAACTAGGTCCGTGATGAATGATAGGTATAAACCCCTGTTATCGGTGCTGGAGTTGCGGCGTGTGCTGTCGCTGACGTAAGGGACCCAGGTGGCGCTGTGGGTTAAACCACAGAGTCTAGGGCTTGCTGATCAGAAGGTCAGCGGTTCAAATCCCTGCGACAGGGTGAGTTCCCGTTGCTCGGTCCCAGCTCCTGCCCACCTAGCAGTTCGAAAGCACGTCAAAGTGCAAGTAGATAAATAGGGACCGCTCCGGCGGGAAGGTAAACGGCATTTCCGTGCGCTGCTCTGGTTCGCCAGAAGCAGCTTTGTCATGCTGGGCACATGACCCAGAAGCTGTCTGCGGACAAACGCGGGCTCCCTTGGCCTATAGAGCGAGATGAGCGCCGCAACCCCAGAGTCGGACACGACTGGACCTGATGGTCAGGGGCCCCCTTACCTTTACCTTTACCTGTCGCTGACGTAAAATAACTTTGCACCAAGCTGCTGAAACTCAGCTCCGTTTGGGCACCACGCAGGATGGCATATGTTATGTGGGAATCAGAGTTGACAGCTTTGCAAACATGAAACGGGATTTTGAAAACAGGGCAGCTGCTATGCCTGCATCACCAAAAAGAGGACAGCGGAGGATACCCATTTCCATATGAGTCACATGCATAGATACCAATTTAGAAATAGCCACTGTTACCGGTATTTAAATGGAAATATCTCACTGCCATGAGGAAGGACTTGACCAGGTGGCTTGTGCATTAAATGTGATGTAGATGTGACCTTTATCTTTAAACCTAGACTTAGACCGGATGTCCTTTTGCGCAGAGGGCTGTTTTGAAATCAGTGGCCATTCAAAATATTTAACTAATAGGGAAAAGTGACACAACTCAAGATTATAACATAGCCCTATCTGAGAGGCAGGCTCAGCGGTGCCACATACCCATTGGGACTGGTAAAGTGGAGAGCTAGGACCCCAACAGTAAGGGGACCCATTAACCAATGACAGGCAGAGCCAACTCATTCTAGTTTTGCTCCCATCCACTGCCCTTGCTGAGTTCTACACCTGAGACTGGGGAGGAGGCAGAAACTGGAGGCGGAAACTGCCACGCCTTGGACCACTTAAAAGCAAGACGGCTGGGAGGTGCAGAGTGGGTGAGGGCAGACAATGGAGCAGCCTCCACCGCTCACAGTTCTGTTGCGCATTTCTGTGCAAACACAAGGAGGAGAAAGCCTTGATGGTTCAGCCAATGCGAAAGGATAAGGTTGGCCTGGAAACCTAAGTATCTGCAGAGTACTTTACTGAGGGGTTCGTTGGGGAAGGGTGGCTGAGATTGGGGTTTTGCAGTCATGATCTGAGAAAAATGATTTAAAGGTAGCAATTCCACCTGCCTTTTTTTCATGCTCTCACTTTCTCGTACCCTTACAAGATACAGAAAGAGAGGGGGAGAGAATGTGTTTGTGTGCTTTTTCTCGATTGCTAAACCTGCATTCTTGTTTTGGAGAAAGAACTCGGCAACCCATATTTGAATCCTCCTCCTTCAGCAACTCTCTTTCTTTCTTTCTTTCTTTCTTTCTTTCCTTGAATAATTTATTCTTTGTTGCCATGGAAATAGCTTCTTCTTCTCCCAAATGGTACAATTCCAGGCCCCCTAGGATGATTTCTGTCAGTCCATAGTCATTCCAGATCCTTCCTTCAATGACAGTGGTACGTGGTGCTGTTTTTCCAAGTTGTTGGTTTTTGTATTTAAGGAAGACAGGGTGGCATATTCTTTCTGTGACTCCCCTCCCCCGCTCTCCCTCTCCCCCTCTCCCCCACTCCCACTGCTTTACTGATAGCTGCTGGGTATACTGAACAAGGTATATACAGTAATGGTGAGATGCCTTTTAGGGACCTTACTAAAAGTGCATAATGAAAGAACCAAGCACTGTGGCAAAATCTGCCATCCATTTGCTCAAAAGTTTTCTTCCCCTGTGTCGCAGTCACCCTGACCTGCGCAGCACCCTGACCTGCGAGTGCAGCTTTCTCCCGATTGAAGTGCAGAGTGTTTGAGGACCAGGACATTCACAGGGAAACAAAAAAAAACTATTGTACTACCAACCTCACTGTATGCTTGTGAAACATGGACCACTTATAAACACCATCTCCAACTCCTCAAAAGATTCCATCAACTATGTCTCCAAAAAATGTTACACATCACTTGGGAAGACAGGTGAACTAATGCCAGTGTACTAGAAGAAGCAAAGATCACCAGTGTCAAAGCAATGATTCTTCAACATCAACTTCATTGGACTGGTCATGTTGCTTGGATGCCTGATTATCGTCTTCCAAAGTAACTACGTATTCTGAACTTAAAAATGGAAAGCGTAATGCCAGTGGTCAACAAAAGAGGTTTAAAGACGCTCTTGAGGCAAATCTTTAAAAATGTAGTATAAACACTGACAACTGGGAAACACTGGCCTGCAAGTGCTGCAGTTGAAGAACAGCCTTTACCAAAGGTGTCATGGGCTTTGAAGACACTTGAACTCAGGATGAAAGGGAGAAACGTGCTAAGAGGAAGGCATGCTTGCTAAACCTTCACCGTGATCAACTCCCACCTGGAAACCTATGTCCCCACTGTGGAAGGACATGTGGATCCAGAATTGGCCTCCACAGTCACTTAGGGACCCACTGTTGAAACCGTGTTTATGGAAGACAACTTACTCAGCTACGAGTGATCGCCAAAGAATTTGCTTCTGGTTTCTCCTAGGGCTTGTACCATGCAGGTCCAAATATTTGTGAAAACGAATAAAATCACTTATTGAAACACCATTGAGGAGCAGAACAAAGTCCCGAGGGGAGGACACGGCTGGCTGGAATCCTGAACAGGAGCAATTTATAGTGCAGCATTTTGTTGCAGGTTCCAGTTGTGTTCTAAATATGTAAAGTGCAAGGCCATAAGTTTAAATATAGCCCAGCTACAGGGAGGCAAAGGGGGATGGAGGGAACTTCCCAGCAAACCACTTTCAAACATGGTTCAGGCTTTGGATTGCCAAAGTGGGCGGGGGGAGCTATTTTCGTATCTGTTTATTGTGCTTTTCAAAGGCAACGAAAAGAGGCAAAGATAGTAAGCACAGCATAATAGCAGCATTCATATTATTCTGAAATATAAATAGGAGTGTGGAAAGCATTTCCCAGTATAGGCAGCACTACTTAACTTGCACTCCTGCCACAGGGCAGGAGGCTTCCTCCAGTAAATGGGCTGCGTTGTTGAAATGTCGGTCTGCTCCCAGTAGCTCTCTAGCTTTGATTGTTGCTGCTTGATCTCCATCATTAACCACAGTTTTTTTTGTGGAGCTTATGCAATTTACACTTGCAAAAGATCTCTTGCCCTGAAGGGGATAAGGATTTTTTAATGGAAAAAATGAATAAACTTTTTATTCCCATTCTAAATTAAGAGGATACTGCCCTGACCTAATTGATTAGTTTAAAAGCTAACTTCCACTTATGTCCAGCAATTTGGCTTGGGAGATTCCTTAAAGTTGGATGCTAGGGGAAACCAGTATTGGTTTGTGATCACATTTGTGATCATTGCTCTTCAGGACTTGTTGAGATTCCTGCGTTGCAGAGGGTTGGGCTAGATGACCCTTAGGGTCCCTTCCAACTCTACAGTTCTAGGATTCTTTACATCTAGGGGACTGGATTGAAACATGGTGCCCTCCAGATGTTGTTGCACAGAAGCATCTCGGGTATTAACCTGCTTTTGAACAGGAATATTGACCTAACTCCCTAAACGTAGAGGTTTACCACAAAACAGTAAACCCAAAGGAATCCGGGGTTGATGGATCTCTTGTCAAAATGAACTGCTCAGTTTCCCATCCCCATAAGCCCTTTATTGTATACAAAAATATAAACGGCATTTCCGTGCGCTCTGGCGCTCTTCACGGTGTCCTGTTGTGCCAGAAGTGGTTTAGTCATACTGGCTACATGACCCGGAAAGCTGTCTGTGGACAAATGCCAGGAGACTCCTTCAGCCTGAAGTGAGATGAGCACTGCAATCCCATAGTCGCCTTTGAATGGACTTAAGTGTCCAGGGGTCCTTTACCTCTGCGGTTTGAATCCCCATGACAGGGTGAGCTCCCGTTGCTCGGTCCCAGCTCCTGCCCACCTAGCACATCAAAGTGCAAGTAGATAAATAGTTACCGCTCCGGTGGGAAGGTAAATGGCGTTTCCGTGCGCTGCTCTGGTTTTGCCAGAAGCGGCTTAGTCATGCTGGCCACATGACCCGGAAGCTGTCTGCGGACAAACGCTGGCACCCTCGGCCTATAGAGCAAGATGAGCACGCAACCCCAGAGTTGTCCAGGACTGGACCTAATGGTCAGGGGTACCTTTACCTTTATAAAAAATATATTAATACAAGCTAATGTGATTATTAAAATTGGATGAAAGCAAATGACTCAAGGATTCATTTCTCTCATTTAAAGTATTTCTCTCATTTAAAAAAGGTCCCATTCCCACATTTGTTTACTGCTTAATGCAATAAACATGCAATGGCATTTAATAAAATTTCCTTAAAACTACAAAACCGCAACATATGATTTATCGCAAACAAAACTGAGCAGTGTACAAAAGTAAGAAAAAATAAAAATTCAGAGTCAGAGTCCAGGAAAGTTTGAGCAGTTCATCACGGTAGATAGGGAAGCAGGCTCTAACGCTTATTCTTTTAAGCATTCATCATTCTCCCCCTCAATAGGTCATTTTGCCCTCAGTCTCTATAGCAACACATCTTATCAGTCATTGTGGTAGAATGCAGATTCTTCTTATGACCTTTGTTTTCAAACCTGTTACTATGGCACCTTTAAATTACAGCATCTTCTCCTTGAAAATTTTGGTTACTAGTTCTGTATTTGCCATTTCTCTTGAGAAAGGAGGGAGAGAGAGGGAGAGAGAGAGAGAGAGAGAGAGAGAGAGAGAGAGAGAGAGAGAGAGAGAGAGAGAGAGAGAGAGACCTGGGCTGCATCTGCACTATAGAATTAAAACAGGATCATACCACATTAAATAATCCTTTTTTAAAAAAAATGCTTTTCAGTTTTATACATTTCACTAATTTTACAATCATTTTAACATTTCAAAACTTGACTTCCTTCCCCCTCTTTCTGTGGTTCCTTAAATTTATTTTTAATATCTTCTGCATATCCAGATTAACTTAATTTGCTCATTTATTCATCTACTTTAAATATATACTCTTATAAAACTGCAGGTTATTACAATAATCCTGCCAGTGTTCTTATCTTTTACAATTTATCTGTAAATATTCAATAAACCATTTCCATTCTTTTATAAAAAAAAAAAGTTTGTTATCTCGATTTCTTAATCTTCTGGTAAGTTTCGCCATTTCTGCATATTCCATAAGTTTTGTATCCATTTGGCGGCGAGTAACATTCTCGCCGTTGTAGTAGTGTGCATGAATAAGTTTCTATACAGTCAGGGCCGTCTTAAGCGCCCCTGGCGCCGTGGAGCGACGGATCCCTCCGGTGCCCCCCCCCCGCCCCGTTTCCCAGCGTGGTGGGCGGGCGCAGCTCGCGGCGCCCTCCTGGCGGGCTGGCGCCATGGTGCCCTGTGCCACCGGGGGTCTACCTAGAGCCGGCCCTGTATACAGTTTCGGTAGTTCTGTTCCTATAATTCCCAAAAGAAAAGCTTCTGACTTTTAACAAAAATTGTTTTAAACATCCTTTTCAATTCATTATATATCATTTCCCAGTTTAAATAGTCATGGCTAGGCATGCCTACTCTAGGGGGCCGAAGGCACCTCGGCCACCTCAATTTTTGTTTCAAGGGGGCCAGGCCCCTCAATGTTGTGGCGGCCCTGTGTGCATTGTGCACATGACATCACATGCACAATGAGCATAACACAATGAAGGTCCAGTGGCCAGCTTCTGCAGAACACACCAGCCCCCCCCCCCCCCGTCTTAGGCACAAGATGGCGCCTCTGGTCATGGCTTCCGCCAAAGAAGCCTGGGAAATGTGGTTTCTTAAGAGTGCTGAGAGTTGTTTGTTTCCCTCAGAGGTGTACAGTTCCCAAAGTGGTTCAACAATCAATCTGTCTTTCCCTTCTCTCTCTTCTCTTCTCTTCTCTTCTCTTCTCTTCGGCGATCACTCATAGCCGAGTAAGATTGTATTCCATAAACACGGCTTTAACATTGGGTCCATAAGTGGCTGTGGAGGCCAATTCTGGATCCACATGTCCTTCCACAGTGGGGACATTGGTTTCCAGGAGGGAGTTGATCGTGATGTGGATTTGCCAAGCGTGCCTTCCTCTTAGCACGTTTCTCCCTTGCGTCCTGAGATCGAGTTTCTTCAAAGCCCATGACACCTTTGGTAAAGGCTACTCTCCAACTGGAGCACTCGCAGACCAGTGTTTCCTAGTTGTCAGTGTTTATACTACATTTTTAAAGATTTGCCTTGAGACAGTCTTTAAACCTCTTTTGTTGACCACCAGTGTTACACTTTCCATTTTTAAGTTCAGAATACAGTAGTTGCTTTGGAAGACGATCAGGCATCCGCACAACATGACCAGTCCAACGAAGTTGATGTTGAAGAATCATTGCTTCAATACTGGTGATCTTTGCTTCTTCCAGTACACTGGCATTAGTTCGCCTGTCTTCCCAAGTGATGTGTAAAAATTTTCGGAGACACGGTTGATGGAATCTTTTGAGGAGTTGGAGATGGCGTTTATCAGTGGTCCATGTTTCACAAGCAAATAGTAAGGTTGGTAGTACAATAGCTTTGTAAACAAGCATTTTGGTTTCCCTGCGAATGTCCTGGTCCTCAAACACTCTGCACTTCAATCGAGAGAAAGGAACTCTGTCTTTCTAAGGAACTCTGGTAATTGTAGCTCTGCGAGAGGAATAATGGTCACCTAACAACTTCCAGCATTCTTTAACAAACTACAGGTCGCAGGATACTTTGATGGAAGCCATGATTGTTAAAAGTGGCATAATGCTGATGTAAATGTTTAGTGCAGATGGGGCCGTAGTATCTGTGCTACAGTTGTGGGGAACCTCGTTTATCATTCCAGATGTTGTGGGATTTCCATCAGCCCCAGTCAGCATGGCTAGAGGCCAGGGGTGGTGGGAGTATAACATCTGGAGGGCCACACATTCCCCTCCACTGTTACATTCCGGCTGATTACAATTGCCTTCAGAGGAGTCTGCTTGTAGTGTCTCTGCATGCATCCTTGATTCTCCAGTGGCAATGCAGAACGCAGGACGTACTTTGAGGCAGCGGTGCTGTCAAGGGAAGATGTGACGGAATAGTGCCTGATGATGACTACAGTTCATCATGGGTTAATCTATCACTCCCAGTTTTGGCAGGTGTTCCTTGGGAGGCGGAGCTTGAGGGGATTCTAAATGGCAGTTGGCAGTTGGCAGTTGGCAGTTGGCAGTTGTGGAGAGTAGAGTGTCAGAGAGGGATGCAGGAGCTGTAGTAACAAGTCTGTGTTAAATAAAAGGAAGATATGTGCTTTTAAGAACCAAAGAAACTCATGTTTATAAGTTAAATAATAAAGTTAAATGTGCTTAAACGTTCACTGACTCGGCAGTGTCTCAGTACCCTCAGAGGTGTGACAAAGAGGGGAGAACAAAGCTTTCCTGGGGAAGAGGAAACTGTTTGCTTTTTCTCCTGTCATACAAAGGGCTGGTTAGCAAAGCCAAAGGAGCCACATAGTTGCCTAAGGGAGAGGCACACTGTAGCAGTAGGGGTCCATGGGAGGGACTTCCCACTGGTGGCCATAGGTTTCGAACGCAGCGCCTGAGGTACTCTGGAGACAAGTCCAATTTGGACACTCGAGGTTTTTTTCTCCTGTTTGTAGAGAAGCACAGGGAGAGCCTCTGATGTTAAAGCAGTGAGGGGGGGATCCCTCACAGAAGACTTAAGGGCAGATGTCCAGGGACCCACTCAACAGAGTGACCAAGAAAGCCTACGAATACATCAGGTTTACCACTCATTTCTAAGAAAGTGAAGTAATAAATCTCATAATTTGTAACACCTTAAAGTCCAGAAGGTGTTTTCTGGGATTTAAGAGTGACTACTCAATCAGACCATTGATCCATCAGTTTTCAGAAGTTTAGAAAATGCTGCAATTAACAGGAGAATAAAAGGTGTATTTGGTAGTTTTTCAATGTTTAACACTTTTGTTTACAGTCTTTTTTCTAAAATCAAGCTAATGCTCATTTTCTTCCGCAATTTGGAAAGGTTAATTGCATTGTTGAGCAATATTTTAATGCATTCTAATTTGTCTCATCTGGATTCATTCTCTTAATACTTTTGCATAACTTTGCATTCATTAATGCCATTAAGGTGAAACCTGTTCCCCCAAATACTAATTTGTGGACACTTTCGGCATTTTAATGTTAGACCTTATTCTTATCCAAATGCCAAACTCTTGAGAAATCTTTGTATCAAAGGCCACATTTTTGTGAAAACAGGTCGTTAAAAACCCCATTGCAACTTTGAAATGCATTCATAAAACCCCTCTTCCCTTTCAAGGAAGCTTTCTTTGATGCTAGCTTGTTAAAAAGAAACATGCTGTAACTCTGCGCAGTTCGAGACCAGCTCCCAGAGCCATTTTCCAGGTTAGAGAGGTCACTAAACAGAATTTACTTAATTCTAGATGCTATCATGGAAACATTGATGTTCCAGGGATGTATTCATCCCATCAACAGAAATATGGAGAGGACATTAATTATCCATATAAGTGCTATGTTTCTCCCCTAAAAATTGGTAGGCACAGCAAACAAAGACCATGTGATGTTCTGTCATGATGTTGCTGTTATTGTGTTTCTGTATATTATGTTGGAAGCTGCCCAGAGTGCCTGGGGCAACCCAGTTAGGTAGACAGAGCACAGAAGTTGTTGTTTTCACCATCGTCATCATCGTCATCAGACTCACTGGCTAGTGTTGCTCTCTAGGAAGGCACTGTAGCAGGATGTGCAAGCAAAAGGCACCAGGTTCAAATCATAACATCTCTTGTTGAAAGATTCCGGGAGCAGGTGATGGGAAAGACATCTGGAGAATTGTTAGTAGTCAACAGGGACACTACTGGGACAAATGAGGAAGCTGTTCTACTTCGTATATGGTAGCTTCCTATAGGCCATCTCTTACCCAACACTGGACGTTGGGTTGGATCCAGAGTTAAGCATGTGTAATGAGACTGATAGAAACCTGCTTGTCCACCCCTTCCTCTCCATGGCACCGCCCTCCCAAAATGCTTCACCAAGCATCACAGGATCCTCTTAGTGGGATAGGCACTGGGGGCTAAGGGGATCCCCCAAATTAGGTGGGAGAACTTCCCACAAGTGGGAGTTCCAGTCATCAAACGTGCCTCTACCGGTGTTGCAAAGTTCTCTCCCTTCTCCATTAGCACCCCCGTGCCACAGCTCACCCCATTCAGGGTCACCCCCCAGTGTTCTGGGGGCCTTGGGATATGCCATTGAATGGGTGGGCTGAGACATCCACTTCTGTTAACCGGGTAACTCACTGTTACTTCCTAATCCAACCCAATGGTCTTTCACTCTCCAGTCAACCCCGCCTGTTATGCTGCATATCTAAGATTTCCCAGTGTCCCTCCCCACCCACCCCCATCGTTGAAGAGCCTCTGGAGAAGCAACTGAGAGCAAATCAGATGCTGAGCTGGCACCACCTCCATCTCCAAGGAGATAGAGACTCCAGTGCCAGCATGAACAAACCTTGCAGTTCCAACCTACTCAAAGGAGTGCCTGTTTACTTCCCTACTCCTGGGTCTCTGTTGCTTCCTACGCATGAGCTAGGCCCACCTTGCTCTTCAAAAGGAAGATGCAGGGGACAGTCGTCGCTTGTTGGATCAACCTCTTAGCTTCTGCTTAACCTCTTGTGTACCTGACGTGCTTTGTCACCTGTGCCTTGCCTGAGTACCGATCTGATTTATGTATTAAAACCTTCATCAGAAGCCAAGCCCAGAGTCTTGAGTTCTTCACTCAGCAGATCCAGGACAATAAGCGGAGGAAACAATGAAATGAGATTATTGCTGGCCATTCTATTCCCCCTCCCCAACTTTCTCTTCTTCTTAATAGCAGCTAAGATTCCAGAGATCTCTTCAATTAATTTTGAAACCCATTTTCATTAGAATGCTAATGACATTTGAGAAATCCCATGGGACTTGCTTTTTTTGTGATTGACGTTATCACTTGGTTTCTTGTTCTCTTTGTAAGCAGAAAACCCCAAAGCTTTCATGCCAAATGCCTGCTGAAATCCCAGAGACTTACGTTGCTATTCTTCTTGGGCATAAAAAAAATAGATCGCTCTTTCATTGTTCTATAATCTGATTGACATACCCACGATGAAAGGATTACTCTTCTTCTTTTTTTACCAAAGCAACAATTCCATATTTCTTTTGTCAAATTCAAAAAAAATTCCATTGAATAGCATCACATGAACCTGTAGCAAACATGAAATTATGGTGAAAAGCAGCAATGAACCTTGGAAGCTATTTAAAGCCATGGATGCAGCTGAAATGAATTCCTATGATTGCATTATATTTTCATAAACAGGTGTCTTAACAATTCTGAAACACCTTCATCTATTTTAATGGACAGCTTGTGGGATAAATATTCAAACACCAGCATTTTTATTTGTGTCAAGTAATGCATGCATATTTCTAACAGCAGTCTGAAATGCCAATTAATGATTATTGTTTACTTTATAATGACATCCCCCCCCCAATATGCCTTATGGTACAAGTGCAATGTGGTTTATCTGAAACTAGTATTTCAGGGAAGGAAGGTAGGTAGAGCCATTGATGCCAAGTATATTGTCTGCAATACTTTCCTGCCAGAAACTTGAAACATCCTTGAAATGACATCATGATATCCTGATAAGGCAGAGATAGCTATCCCCCAATCAAATTTCTATATGTCTCCCAAACCCTACCATTTTTTCAACTACAGTAAAGGAGGAGCAAAATAAAGTGTACGTAGCACTGGGGTGCCTGAACCTAAGCACCCTGAAAAAAATGCAGATCATCCCTTCCCAGTCATCACATGTCATTTCATGGGGGGGGGGGCGTTATCAGATCATCTGCATGGATCAGCTAAGGAGAGTTTTGGGGACTGGTTGGACGAAAAGGAATGGTGGGAGGAACCAGTTGGGGAACCCTCAAGGGACAAAGGCTCAAAGCCTGCGGGTTGGTGATGGGACAAAGATGACTGGTCAGAGGGAGAAGACTGGGAGGAGGAAGTGTTGGACACTGAAGAGGTAACAGGATTCGCTTCCGGATTCAGCGCCAGCGTCGATCGGCGGGGTTTCGTCTCGTTTCCGAGACGGCCCGTCTCTGCTAGGAGTGGGGAGGGCAGCGAGAGCAACGCTGCGCCCCTTAGAACCTCGGGAAGGGCGTCCCGAGGGCAATTTGCTCGGCACAGACCCAATCCGGACTCCCCAACTCTTCGGTTAGCTCTAATAAGAGCTCCGGAGCGAGGAGGGTAGAAGTCGCGGGGGCCATTTTGAGCGGCAACGTTATTCTAGCAGGGAGAAGCTTCAAGCCGAAGGCGGAGAGCGCTGGATTCTTCCGAAAATAAAACGATTGGAAAAGACTGTAAGTAACCTCACGATTTGGATTATAAAACAATTTGGTCTGGGAGAGAGGGGAGAAAAGAGGAAGCCACCCCCCCCCCACGGCAACAAAGAGACAGTAAATAGAAACCCGAAGCCATAAACAGAAGATTTGTAATTCAAAAGGATCCCTCAAAGGCATCAAAGAGAATATCCCCTTTGATGCAGGGTGAAAAGGGGAGAGAGACTGTGGTTTATGACTGCCCTGCAGCAATGAGGTAAAGCCTAAGAAAAACCTTTCTTTCCCTCGGGAGCCGGCAGCCTAGGCAATTCAGTGAGTTGATCAGGATTTATAAGTCAATTTTTACTTCACTTTGTATTTCTGGACTTTGTGGAATTTCTTTTTTGGCTTAAGTGCTTGTGAAATGTGAGTTCGAACTTTATTGTTAACAAGACTTGAAGAATGCAGCCAGCTTGTTAAAATGGAGTCGAGAAAATAAACTGTGATCATATTCCACCCCACGTGATAAGTTTTGACCTTGGCAGGACTGAAATATGTCAATAAAAAAGTGTTCCCCTGAGTTCCAGCGGTCTGTTTTGACCTTAATGTGGGAAACAAGAATAGAGTTATGTCAAGAGGAGACACGACGACAGGAGTTACAGCAGAAATTTCAGGAGGTGATGGCGGAATATGATTTTCTAGGAGATGAAGCTTTTGACACTGAAAAAGAGCAATGTGAGAATGACAATGATGGGGAAGGAAAAGATGAAGATGAGGACTGTGATGATTCAACACAAAATGAAACACACCATGAAAAAAATGATGACTCTACTCTACAAAAAGTTGGATGGAGTGCCCTGTCTTTGAGGGGGGCACGATTGGTATTATTGGAACTCCAGAACGCCCACAGGGAAGAAGGAAAAAATATGCAGAGAAGAGAAGAAATTCAGGGGTCCTGTATGGTGACCTGGATGGCAAGAGACTGTAAACAGGGGGTGGGGTGAAGGGAAAGTGATGTTGTGATTATAAGGATGGATTAACAGGTTTATAACTGGTCTGCTGATTTTGGAATTTGCTGGATTGGGGGGGGTGGAGCCGGTAATCGGGGATGTAAGGTTAAATTGAGAATAGTTATAGTTTTAAAAGTGAATGGATTTTGGAAAATGTGAAAATATGGAGGCTTATAGAGGGAGAAAAAAAAATTAGGCACGGGAAGAGAAAATGGGAGTTTGAATTTTCAGTGATTTGAATATTAGATGAAAATGTTAACAATTGATTTATAAGTTGTATAAGATACAAAGGTGTATTTTTATAAAGTAAGAAACTGTTGCAGATGATAAAAAAGGGATGAAAACCGGGGAAGGGGGGGAGGGGAAGCCCATAAAATATGGTTTTTCAACTATGAATGCAAGAAAAATTTTTCTGTTTTGTATTGTTTTTTTCTTTTTCTTTTTTTTCTTCGCCCTTTCTTTTTCCCCTTTTTTTCCTATTTCTATTTTTCTCTTTTTTTGGTATAACAATAGATGGTTGGATGGATGTCCTCCTGCGTACTGCCCTGGTTTGCTGGAGCTCCCTGGTGGCAGGGGGGGGCTTTGGGGTCAGGGGAGGGGGAGGAGGACAGAAATCCAAGCATAAAATGGACCATTTCTGACTGTTCACAAACATGGGATACTTCTGTGGCAGGGGAGGACCCATGTGGGTGGGTAGGAAGGAGGTGGAAAAGGGGTTTAAGTATGTACCGTTTTTTTGTTTTTTTGTATTTTGTAAAATTAATAAAAAGTATGTTTAAAAAAAAAAATGAAGAGGTAACAGGATTTAGTGAGCAGGGAGAGTCTGTGGCAGAAATAAGTGCAGAAGCTGAAGCAGGAGAGGAGAGAGGCCAAGAGGCAGAGAGAAGTCTGACTGGAGAATAGACACGGGAGTTTCCCCCTCCTGCTGCGATAAGCTCCTCCCTCCCCTGGTCTCCCAGAACTAGAAGAGGCATGAAATGGGAATAGCAAAGACACAGTCTCATATTCCTTGGGGAAAACCCTGGAGAGGAGGGGATTCAGGCAGCTGTGGGGAGGCGGAGACCTTCAGTCTCCACAATAGCTTCATAGGGGCGAGGTCTACATTTTGGTGAGAGCCAAACAGCTGCGTGGCTCAGATGAGCAACTAGCAGCCTCCATCTTTATTCCCACAGCATTGTGGGAAATAAAATGTCACTACAGAGCATTTATTGGTGCTGAATGTCATAAAAAGGATAACTAATACCTTAAGAATAAATAATATTTGTGCAGGGGTGATGGAAGAAAATAATGGAAAATCAGTACACAGACAAGTAGGGTGGGAGGCTGGGAGGGCATTGCCCCACAGGCACCATATCCCATTATGGCTTTGTTTCTGACTGTTATCTTAAGGCGTTTGCTTTGTGGGACATTTCTGTAGAATACATGTTTGTGGTGGGATGAATTGATGGGCAGGGGGCATTGGGAAGAAAAAGGGCTTTTTTCCTGCAAAGTGCTGCCCCAGGCTGTTGTCTACTCTTTTAAAATGTTACTCCCTTCTTATCCACCCCATGCTGAGATTTGGGATGGGAAGCAATGCATTTAAAATACCCATCCAGTGGTAAAAACCAATGGCATAAAATATGCATTAAATGAATCCCAATTGGAAAGACCAACCAGACCTCCAGAAATGCACATGTAACTGAACTGAATGCATAATCTTCTTCCCTTATTATCCTCCCTGCCAACTTCCTCCTCTGCCCTTTTCACCCCCTCCCCTGTCTTCAATAGCAGATTGTAACATCCATGGGGCATGGGCCTATCTCTTTGTTACTTAGCAAAGTGCTATAAATGCATTGATGGTGCTGCTATATAAGAATGAATGAAAATAAGAGCGTGGGGCTTACTCATGACTGGAATATGGAATGTTTATCTCACTTTTCAGAACAGGGGGGGGGGGGAGAACCCACACATTTTGATTCTGAATCACAGCCTACACAGGAGCTGCAAGCTTGCAGTGTCCTATTTAAACAAGAAAGGTGCTTTTTAAAGGTAGTTGCCTTATCTCTGCTGGTACAGATGGCCATGGTAACCTCTTTGTCTGTTCTGTGCTTTAATTCTTTATTTAGCAGCGATGAAGAGTTACAGATCTGAACTTTGAACCACCTGGAGAGAGTTGGTTTAATGGTTAACAGAATGAGAACATCCTACCCTTGCTAACATCACATCGCATTGCACTACTGCTGTTTATTTAGCTTTTCATCTCTAGCCCCTACCCTTCTGCTACAATGCCTGCTACAGAGGCGGGCATAGACAGGGAACAGTCACATTTTATCCTCACACCAGCCCTGCAGAGTAGGTTAGGCAAAAAGGCATTATTTCCCTCCCCCAAGGTTACCCAGTGAAGCAGTGGTAACCACGATGGTGCTCTCCAGGTGGTATTAGAGTACAACTCTTAATCTCAGGGTTATGGGTTCGAGCCCCATATTGGGCAAAAGATTCCTGCATTTCAGGGGGTTAGACTAATTGACCCTCGAGGTGCCTTCCAACTCCACGATGCTGTAATTCTAATCCTCATCATTGCCCCATTGCCCATGCCGGTTGGGGCTGATCGGAGCTGTAGCCCAAACTTCAATGGCACCTACTCTTAGGCAAGTGCATATTGGACTGTAGGCGTGGTCAATTAATCAGGTAGGACGTTTAGCAATTAAAATATTTCCATCAAATGAAAAGAGTTCCTAATTAGATAGGCAGCCAATTTTAAATATACTGCATTAATTTTAGTACAGTCGTACCTCGGGTTACGAACACCTCGGTTTGCGAACAGTTCGGGTTACGAACTGCGCACCCCCGGAAGTGTTTTTGCCGCACGCACACGGGCAGTCTGCGCATGCGCAAAGCGCGAAAATCGCGAAAATCGCACTTTGCGCATGCGCAAAATGGCGCTGCGCATCGCGTTCGGGTTACGAACTATTCGGGTTACGAACTGCGATCCGGAACGGATCGCGTTCATAACCCGAGGTATTACTGTACAAGTCTACACACACACACACACTGCAGGTAGCAAATGCCAGGGGCAGGCAGCGTCATGCTCTCCAGATGTTGAGGACTACAACTCCCATCATCCCTGAATAGGTATTAATTATTCTGGCTGGGGCTGATGGGAGTTGTAGTCCACAACACCTGGAGACCACTGCACTGGATGCTGCTGGCAAAGGCCATCTCAGACAATGCATTCCCTCTGATGTGTGAGAGAAAATGAATGGAATGCTTCTCAGCCTTAGAAGAATCTAAGGTGATGCTTATACTAAAGAGGAGGAAGCCAACCCCATGGACTGCTACGGTTTGTTCATCCATAAGCCCACATTCCCAGCATGTTCATACTCCTGTCTCAGCAACGTCTTCGTTGTCTTGGTCATATCCACAAAATGGAAAATGGCAGGATCCTCAAAGACATGCTCTACGGGGAGCTGACTTCTGGCACCAGGCCACTTGGCAGATCCAACTCTGCATTACAAAGTTGTCTGCAAACGTGACATAAAGGCTGGCAACATCAACCACGCCATGTGGGAATCCCTTGCAGATCAGCCGCAGTGCCTTGAGACAGTGAGTCAGGTCATAGCAGTGACCAGAGCAGGACAGACCACTGGGAGAAGCACAGAAAGAAGAAACCGTGGTACATCTACAGCAGCAAAACCAGACACCTTCATCTGCCCCAGCTGCAACAAAACATTTCTCTCATGCATTAGTCTCCACAGTCACAGCAGGTGCTGCAACCTTCCAGCAGCTTGACCTTACCCCCAAAGGCGCACTCCTCCATTGTCTCCCAAGACAGATGCCAACAAAATATTTCCTAAAAGCAAGAGCCGTATATTGTGTGTGGGGTGTGTGTGTGTGTTATGGCTTTGTTTACATGCATCAAGAGCCACATTGCAGATTTAGTTACAGGCATTATTCTTTAGTCATTTCAACCAGATCATTTGAGATAAATGAAATTTGGTTTGGGAGGGTATATGTGTATGTATCTGTTGTTTGTTGGAAGCTGCAAATAACAATAATAATTTCGTGTTCTGCATGTTTGACAGTTGTGTCAATAGTTAATACTTTAGTTATTATTAATAATAGCTAAATTTTAACTAAGTCTAGATTGCTTTTTTAAAAAATTACTTGTTCCATGCCTTATAAAATCAGGCACATATTGGTGTGAAATCAAATGATGTCACCCAGCGCAAAAGAGAAGAATATATATAAAACTTGACATCCACATTAATTAAGTGTCTAGCATCACACTAATGAGTTTGGATTGATTGTAAATAATCCAACCCTTCTTTCTCTCTGAAATCAGCAAATTGTCCTTTGCGCATGCACACAAAAGCTCATACCAATGACAAACTTACTTGGTCTCTAAGGTGCTACTGGAAGGAATTTTTATTTATTTGTTTGTTTTGTTTCGACTACGGCACACCAACACGGCTACCTACCTGTAACTTTGCCAACGAGTTCAGGACACCTGATTTTTGGGCTTCATCCTGTCCTAGAGGTCCCTTTGTGGCCCGTGAGGAATTGATTTGTCTGAAGGTCAAGAATCAACGTTTGAGAAAGTACAAGGGAAACCATTTTCATGCGTCTGCCAAAGCAAATCAATTGTTTCCTTTCTACTTAAACTAAGATAGATTTGTTTTTGTGGATCTGCCTAGACTTTACCGTGGCATTTATCCTGTGAAAGGATGTCATTTGTAGCTAAAGTAAAGTACTCCACTTTCGGCTACATCTGCAATTACTCTGCTGATGCTGAAGCAGCTTCCGTGTCAGGAAAGGGTGACCCCCAAAATACAGCAACGTTTTTGTTGTTGTTTTCCCCTCCTTCGGCTGTAACGATTTCTGTCAGACACACCTTCAAACCTGCCTCCTTTAATTACTAGAGACTGGCTGTTAGGTTCAGGGTAATTGTGGCTGGGTAGAAAGCATATCACACAGTCATTTCAGTTCCTGGTCAGTAACCATGGCAATGCCAAGAAATAAAGCACACATTAAGTGATGGTCATGCCAAGACAACAGAGACAGTGCATCCTTTAATCCAGTGTGTGAAACTGCTGTTATTTACAGGCGGTTTGAGGTACTCGCTTAACTTAGTGTCTGGAGGCGGTTGGAGGATGGATGGATGGCGGCTAACAGATCGAGGTTGAATCCTGACAGGACAGAAGAACTGTTTTGGGGGGACAGGGAGCGGGCAGGTGTGGAGGACTCCCTGGTCCTGAATGGGGTAGCTGTGCCCCTGATGGACCAGGTGCACAGCCTGGAAGTCATTTTGGACTCACAGCTATCCATGGAGGCGCAGGTCAATTCTGTGTCCAGGGCAGCTGTCTATCAGCTCCATCTGGTACGCAGGCTGAGACCCTACCTGCCCGCAGACTGTCTCCCCAGAGTGCTGCATGCTCTAGTTATCTCTCGCTTGGACTACTGCAATGCGCTCTACATGGGGCTACCTTTGAAGGTGACCCAGAAACTACAATTAATCCAGAATGCGGCAGCTAGACCGGTGACTGGGAGTGGCCGCTGAGACCATATAACACTGGTCTTGAAAGACCTACATTGGGTCCCAGTACGTTTCCAAGCACAATTCAAAGTGTTGGTGCTGACCTATAAAGCCCTAAATGGCTTACCTTCCAAGTCCCGGACTGCAGAATCTGGGACCGGCAGCCGTGTGACACCAGAGGTTGTGTTGACATAACTTCCAGTGTAGCTTTGCCCTTCTATGGGCACCAAAAATGGCCGCCGCCGACACCGGAAGTCGCCTCTATGCACTTCCGGACATGCATAGATGTGACTTTTGAAGCCGGCGGTGGCCATTTTTGGTGCCCATAGAAGGGCAAATTGGAAAGGAAAAAAATGGCCGCTGGCAGGAGAAAATAACGGAGAAAAACGGGAGACGAAGTGATACGGGAGACCACGTGGAAAAGGTAAGTAAAAACGGGGGTTTCCCCTGAAAACGGGGCACTTGGCAGCTATGCTAAATGGCCTCGGCCCAATATACCTGAAGGAGTGTCTCCACCCCCATCATTCAGCCCAGACACTGAAGTCCAGCTCCAAGGGCCTTCTGTCAGTTCCTTCACTGCGAGAAATGGGGTTACAGGGAACCAGGCAGAAGGCCTTCTCGGTAGTGACGCCTGCCCTGTGGAATGCCCTCCCATCAGATGTCAAGGAAATAAACAACTATCTGACTTTCAGAAGACATCTGAAGGCAGCCCTGTTTAGGGAAGTTTTTAATATTTGATGTTTTATTGTGTTCAAAATATTCTGTTGGAAGCTGCCCAGAGTGGTTGGGGGAAACCCAGCCAGATGGGCGGGGTATAAATAATAAATTATTATTATTATTATTATTATTATTATTATTATTATTATTATTAACAACTCACTTCTGGAACAAAAGTTGACTTTTTGGTATTGGTGATATTTCTTTTGCGTGGCAATTTGCTGGTCACCAACGGTCAACAACGCATCAAGGTAGCCAGCCAAAATTTATGCTTGGTGTTGACCCCGATTCTCCCTTTACCCAGGCCCAGAGACCCAGGCTGCATCTCTATTACCATGAGGGGGAAAACTGAGCTTCCATACTTGGGCTCTGATGGTAATGGGGGACATAGGTATTTTTTTTTATAATAAATTTTTATTCAATTTTCCAATTTAACAAATTAAAAATAAAAAAACAATCTTTTATACAAAACATCTTATATTTTCCTCTTACATCTTGCTCTGCCGAGCTATGACTTCCCCCCCTCCCCTCATGCGGGTATCTTGTTAACTCCATTTTCGCAGTTCCTTTTTAACTTTTTTTCAGTCAATTCGTAGGATTTATTTCAATCCTGCAAGTGTTTTTAAAGATCTACAGTTTTTCTCCATATAGTCCACATATTTACTCCAGTCCTTTTGAAACCTCGTCTCTCCTTGGTCTCGGATCTTGTAAGTCAGTCTAGCTAATTCAGCATAGTCTATCATTTTCATCTGCCATTCCTCAATTGTAGGTAAATCCTGTAATTTCCATTTTTGGGCTAACAGTGTCCTAGCCGCGGTTGTCGCATACATAAACAATACTTGATCTTCTTTTCTAATCTCTTCTCCTATTATTCCCAACAAAAATGCTTCCGGTTTTTTGGGGAAAGTATATTTAAACATCTTTTTCAATTCATTATACAACATCTCCCAAAACCTTTTTACCTTATCGCATGTCCACCACATATGATAAAATTCGCCATCTTTCTCTTTACATTTCCAGCATACTTTTTCACTCATTCTATACATTTTAGCTAATTTAACTGGTGTTAAATACCATCTATACATCATCTTATATACATTTTCCTTCAAGGCGGTACATGCGGTGAATCTTAAAGTTTGATTCCATAATTTCAACCACGCGTCATAAATGGGGGACATAGGTATAGGGTGAAATCATAGCATGTGCATGAAAGGGGACCCTATGCTTGGACCCTACTTTAAATCGGTAATGGCTGGTGAGGCACACGGGGGTGTTTCTTACTTGGGTTCCCAAAACACAGGATGGCACTACTAACTGAGTAGCAGAAGGACAGGGAGACTGGTGCAGTGAGTTCCGTATCAGGAGCATCCACACCACAATGCCAGTCCTGCTGCATCACCCATCTCTCTCTCAGTTACCAGCAGTGACCTCTGTGTTGGGAAGCAAGGCAGGCAATGCTCACCCGCCCCACTGTGCAGCTGTTCCTGCTTTAGCTATCACACAATGGGACTTCCTTTTAGCCAAAGCTTATTTCTGGAAACTATCTTGGATGTCAAGGTCCAGGTGCGGAGCATTTGATATAATAACAGTTGAACACTTAACTGGGATAGCTCAGTCAGTAGAGTAAAGGTAAAGGGACCCCTGACCATTAGGTCCAGTCGTGACCGACTCTGGGGTTGCACGCTCATCTCGCATTATTGGCCGAGGGAGCCGGCGTATAGCTTCCAGGTCATGTGGCCAGCATGACAAAGCCGCTTCTGGCAAACCAGAGCAGCACATGGAAACGCCGTTTACCTTCCCGCTGTAGCGGTTCCTATTTATCTACTTGCATTTTGACGTGCTTTCGAACTGCTAGGTTGGCAGGAGCTGGGACCAAGCAACGGGAGCTCACCCCGTCACAGGGATTCGAACCGCCGACCTTCTGATCAGCAAGCCCTAGGCTCAGTGGTTTAACCACAGCGCCACCTGGTAAGAGACTCTTAATCTCAGAGTCGTGGGTCTGAGCCCCACATTAGGCAAAAGATTCCTGCATTGCAGTAGGTTGGACTAGATAGAATCATAGAGTTGGAAGAGACCACAGGGGCCATCCAGTCCAACCCCCTGCCAAGCAGGAAACACCATCAAAACACCATCAAAGCATTCCTGAAAGGTGGCTGTCAAGCCTCTGCTTAAAGACTTCCAAAGAAGGAGACTCCACCACACTCCTTGGCAGCAAATTCTACTGTCAAACAGCTCTTGCTGTCAGGAAGTTCTTCCTAATGTTTAGATGATGCCCTTGGTCTCTTCCAACTCGATGGTTCTATGTGCAAGCTTCCCCTGCACAAACCTCAAGAGCAAGGGGCTTGACTTCACTGTCAGGGTGTGGCTTCCATGATTTGAGTCATGGTCCCTCACCATGTCCATCAAACCACAGCCCTGTATATTGTTCTGGTCATTGTTGTGAGAAGGAATCTATTCTTCGGTGTCTCACAACTTGGAAGTTTGCAAAGTTTCTGGCTTCCTTCTTAAGCTTCTGACATTTGTCCTTTGGTTTCTTTTTACATTTTCAAATGACAATTCCTACAAGAGGAGCAAATGACTGGGGTTATTTCCTCAGCCCTTTCTCAGCTGGAGACTTGTTAAAATTAGAGACCTTTGTGTAAGCTGCTTCCTTTCATGTCTTCATAGGGCAGCTCAGCTGATTCCTAATTGGTTGTTACCATCAGGCTAACTGCTACCCATCTCTTTGAACTTGTATATGACCATGCCTTTCAATGCCAGGCCTCGGGAGATGTTCCCTTTTCTATCATATTTCATACGAAAACATTCAGTAGACACTTTTTTACGCATCTCAGATAATGATGCTTGTATAGAAGATCTGTAAGAACACATGAGCCAAAGGCCCATCTCTCTAGTCTAGCATCCTGTTCAAATCATGGCTAACCAGATGTACTGGTATATGGGAAGCTTAACAAGCAGGATATGAGTGTGGAGAGAAATATTGGTAGGTCTCCCCCACTCCCATATTCGCCCCCACCTTCCCAGAATTTGCTAAAGTGCCAGCCCTCTTTCCCAGCTAGTGAATGGTACAACAAGAGAGGGGCATTTTGACTCAGCTCTCACCAGAAATTAAGGTTGGCATCCAAATATATTGCTGAATGATTGAGAGCTTGAACAGAAGAGGATTAATGGAGCCAGAAGGGCCGCTCAATAGCCCTGACAAAATTGTGAGGTACATCTTTTGTTTGGAAAACTACAGGTGATCTGTTTCCATGGGAGCTAATTGGTACACAATCTTCCTTGAGTCTTCTGAATGGGCAGCAGCAGACCTTCCCTCCACCTCACCCCAAGTTAAAAATGATATATTCTAGCTGCCTGTGTCAAAAGAGACAATAAAATCTGCAGTTTTCAAGTAGAATGGAGACAGACCAAGAAAAATTCAGAGAGCACTGAATTTTGGGGCTTTGGAAAGTAACGGTAGTTTGGGGATGTTGGCTTCTATTGGAAAATCTAATGTCAGCAATGGCTGTGTGCTAGATCATGCCTCCACTGCAACCTCTATATTAGTTAAGCTCACATATTATAAAATGCCATAAATCTTCAATGGCACCCCCTAGTTTCAGAAGAACTTGTTCTGATGACACAATAGGCTGCTGTGAATCCTGAATTTGAGGTGATCATCCTTTATACAAAACCAACATTTTGCTGTCCTCTTTTCAGAAACACACTGCCACTTCTTTAAAAAAACAAACAGTGGTGCTTTTTTTATTCATGCCCCAGAGAAATTGCCACATCCTCTCAAATTAACATCAATTAAATAATATCTCTTTTGTGCTTCCTCTAACCTCCAAGTCATTTGGAATAATATAATAACAACCGAAGGAAATGATATGTATTTTAAATCTTCTAAGTATGCTTGCTTTTTCCTTTCGTACAACCATTTCCCATCTGAAATTGCCGTAAGGGTGCCTGAAGTGTCACTGCTGAACACATTGAAAGCTTTGTGAGCTCTTTCGAAGGAGACCTTCTTCTTTTCTCATTGTGCATTAAGAATCACATAGCTTCACTTCAGTTGTATAAAAACCCGGAAGCCATTTTATATAGATCTAAGAAACCATGACCTACTTGTAGCTCTTTCATTGCTCAACACCCTTTTCCCATTTCAGTGCTTCAACTCAACATTTTTCTCCATTACTTTTTAATTACTAACGTCCATTCCTAGGAAACAAGGTTCATTAATTCTATCTACCTGAAAGAAAGACAGCTAACAAGATGAGGTAAAAAAAAATATTTTTGGGTTTATCAGCCTCAGGACTGTGTTTACTCTGAACTGAGGAGGCTTCTGTTTTTCCTGAAGTATATGGGGTGATCCATAAAAAATGGCAACTACACAGGGGTCCTGGTGGATATTTCCATGAAATAAGCTGACACACTTTGCCTTGACCCATTGATCAGTGAGGTTTCGTATGGGGAGCCTTTTAGATGTTACTGAAGTCCAACTCCTATCAGCCATCAGCCACAGTGAACATGGCCCACAGTGTTCCACAATCAGAGGCTACCACTGAGAAGGCCCTACTTCAATGAGCAATGATATGGCTAAAAGGGTCTCTCCCCAGTGGATCTCAGGGAATGGGCAAAGCAGGACAAGACAGAGGGAGCTGCTGCTTCTTCAGATTATTGGGTCCCAGGCTGTTTAAGACTTTATCATCCAGTACAAGAGATCTATATTATATCAAGCATAGTTTGTGGAGGACTGAGGGGCGGCGAGAAGGGGATACTCCCTAAGCCCTTCCCTGATCATTTTTTCCTATTCAGAACATTTCAGCCTAGTTCTACATCAATAAGCAATCATCTCCCAATTAGCTACCCTGGAGATACATCACTTGAATATCTCAAGCTATTAGCACTACTTTGTCAAGCCCAAGACTACACAAACCCACAGTGATGGTCCCATTAAAATAACTCTGATATGAAACCCATAACAATTTCCTAAGCTACACATTTGATAAAGGCTCTGACCAATGTAAGAAATAGAAAAAGATACAGACAACATAAAGGAAACACATTACGACAAAGTGCTTTACCTTTCATTAATATGGAGGGCAGATTCATGTGCACAGTGGAAACAGATGTGGAAGAGATCGAGCAATGCATCAAAAATATTGCAAACCTAACCACTGGAACATAATCACATAGTATAGATTTCATATGCAATATGTTTCTGGGTTGAGAGTTGGCCATAAAGCAGGATCTGTTGTTGAGAATCCTTTAGTCTTCTGTTTTAGCCATGACCTACAGAGTTTAAAAAATCTAGGCAAGAACTGTAATTAGGGACACCTTCACAAGAATGTTCTCACAGCACGTTGTTAAACTTTGCAATTCATACAGAATGAAGCTTTTAGTGGCTGAGAGTCACAATGTCTATACTCTACCTTCACCGATGAACACCAGTTGCTGAGAATCACAAGTGAGAAGAATGTTGTACTCGGGTCCTCCTTATGGGCTTCCCACAGGTGCATGTTTGACCATTGTGAGAACAAGATGCTGGACTAGATGGGCCATTGGCCTGATCCAGGAAGCTCTTCTTATGTTCTTAGTGTCCCACAGTCCACTAAAAAGGACCTGGCACCCCTCATCCTCTGCCTTACCGGCAAGGGCTGGACTGAGGAGGAATGGTGGGGACCGTCCCCCACCTCTTCCTGCACCTTCCTGAGAAGAAGATAAAGTCGCTCAGATTCGGGAAGAGGTAGACTCCACCGTGGGAGCAGGGCCGGGGCGGGGGAGTGCTAGAGTCCTGTCTAGTCAAGTTTTGTGGGATCAATTTCAATCTGTTACCTCCGAGGATGTGGACAGGCTGCTTAGACGAATGAAACCAACCACCTGTCTCCTTGATCCTTGCCCATCCTGGCTTATAAAAGCTAGCCAGGAAGGGCTGGGCGATGGGCTTCGCGGGTTGGTAAATGCTTCTCTCCATGAGGGAGCCTTCCCAGACCCGCTGAAAGAGGCGGTTATTAAACCGCTTCTTAAAAAACCATCTTTAGATCCGGCCAATATGGCCAACTATTGCCCAGTCTCAAATCTTCCATTCTTGGGCAAGGTGATTGAGCAAGTGGTTGCGGAACAACTCCAGGCACGCCTGGAAGAAGCGGACCATTTGGATCCCTTCCAGTCAGGATTCAGTCCTCATCATGGGACTGAAACTGCCTTGGTCGCACTGGTCGATGATCTCCGGCGGGCTAGGGACAAAGGTAAGAGCTGTTTCCTTGTTCTGCTGGATCTCTCAGCGGCTTTTGACACCATCGACCATAACATCCTTCTGGACCATCTAGAGGGCTTGGGAGCTGGGGGCACTGTCATGCAGTGGTTCCGCTCCTTCCTCCTGGGCCGTGTTCAGAAAGTGGTGGTGGGGGATGAGTGTTCAGACCCCTGGGCTCTCACTTGTGGGGTGCCTCAGGGTTCTGTCCTCTCCCCCATGCTTTTTAACATCTATATGCAGCCGCTGGGAGAGATCATCAGGGGGTTTGGGCTGGGTGTCCATCAGTATGCTGATGATACCCAGCTCTACCTCTCTTTTAAATCAGAACCAGTGAAGGCGGTGAAGGTCCTGTGTGAGTGCTTGGAGGCGGTTGGAGGATGGATGGCGGCTAACAGATTGAGATTGAATCCTGACAAGAATCCTGACAAGTACTGTTTGTGGGGGACAGGAGGCGGTCGGGTGTGGAGGACTCCCTGGTCCTGAATGGGGTAACTGTGCCCCTGAAAGACCAGGTGCGCAGCCTGGGAGTCATTCTGGACTCACAGCTGTCCATGGAGGCACAGGTCAACTCTGTGTCCAGGGCAGCTGTTTATCAGCTCCATCTGGTACGCAGGCTGAGTCCCTACCTGCCCACTGACTGTCTCTCCAGAGTGGTGCATGCTCTAGTTATCTCTCGCTTGGACTACTGCAATGCGCTCTACGTGGGGCTACCTTTGAAGGTGACCCGGAAACTACAACTAATCCAGAATGTGGCAGCTAGACTGGTGACTGGGAGCGGCCGCTGAGATCACATAACACCGGTCCTAAAAGACCTACATTGGCTCCCAGTACGTTTCCGAGCACAATTCAAAGTGTTGGTGTTGACCTTTAAAGCCCTAAACAGCCTCGGTCCGGTATACCTGAAGGAGCGTCTCCACCCCCATCGTTCTGCCCGGACACTGAGGTCCAGCTCCGAGGGCCTTCTGGCGGTTCCCTCATTACGAGAAGCCAAGTTACAGGGAACCAGGCAGAGGGCCTTCTCGGTAGTGGCACCCACCCTGTGGAATGCCCTCCCACTAGAGGTCAAAGAGAACAACAATTACCAGACCTTTAGAAGGCATCTCAAGGCAGCCCTGTTTAGGGAAGCTTTTAATGTTTGATGGATTTCTGTATTTTAGAATTTCTGTTTTCTTGGAAGCCGCCCAGAGTGGCTGGGGGAACCCGGCCAGATGGGCGGGGTATAAATAATAAATTATTATTATTATAAGAAGAGGACAGTATAAATTTAAAACAGTGGTTTGCAGAAGGTCATAGTTCAGAGGCTGCAGAGGGGAGAAGCTGGGAAATATTGGGAGTGCAGTGCAGCAGGAAGAAGAAGCACCAGGGGAGATACAGCTAACAGTGTCTCTAGAAAGTATTCCTGACCACTGCTGCCCTGGACCAAGCGTACCTTGAGAGTAGTAGAACAGAAAGCTCAGAGGCAGAAAGAACAGATCAGCCAGTGCAGGGATGACGTAGAATAAGAGAGATGGAGGGAGTGGGACTTGACTCAGAGCAATGCCATTATCTAAGAGAGTCCGCATGCCTTCGCCTCTCTCTGTGAATATTGAATAAACGACCTGATAAGAACTCTACTTGTTTGTCTGCTTCTTGGCATCCCACCAAGGGAGGGATAGGATTCCTTGAAGTCTGACACTTACCAGGGAAGGTGGAGTGCCATGCAGACTGGAAAGATCTTAGACCAGGGATGGAAAACCTCAGGTCTGGCTGAAATGTGTCCTGGAACTCTGATAATGCTTCTGATAATGTCTAAATGGAAGATAGAGAGGGGTTTGTTTGTGTGTATACATGTAGAAACTAGCCAACTAGCCACTCTGTCCACTTTTGCCCCACCCTGGCAGGTGACCTTTGGAAGGTGACTCAGAAGGTAATGTGGCCCTCAGGCTGAGAAGAAACTCTCCACTGTTCAGGTGTTCAGCAATCTAACCATACCTTCTTCTTTGTCCAAGTAGCAGGCAAATGCTTAGCCACCCTTTTCTCTTTAGCAACTGCCTCTTTCATACTCCCCAGAGCAAAAGCTGCTTTGTTCCCTTTCCATGGCAGGATAAAGTTATCACCTTTCTTTATTACCTACTTCGCCTGTAACAACGACAGGATAAAGAGGACGTCCACAAGGAAATGCCACATCTGTGAGGAACAGCTTGTGTGCATTTAGACAGAAGGTGAAGGATTAGCCACAGCGAAGGTCGGAGATTAAGGATTTGCCGGCAGGAAGACAATTAAATAATATTCATTTTGCCTGGAATGCTAGAAAATCCAAGGAGGATTTGCAGTGGTGCCAAAATGATGAATGCTTCCGTTTATCCCATACGAAGGGAAACGCTTCTGATGTGCTGCCCACCAAGGAGCGCATTTCTAGGCAATGTATCAAAACTTTGAATTAATGTGACATTCCTGACGTATTTATAGTTGCTAGCTCCTATCACTCTCACGAAAGGCCCTGTGTTTTGGCGGGGATTACATGATTATTGTCAATGACACGCTGGATTATTTTGTTCCTAAACTAATGGAGCTGAACTTCATGATAGTCTTTACCCCTCCTTTATTCTTACATATTCCTAAATGCGGGGCGGGGGGGGGGGGAGAGAGAGAGAGAAGGCAAGCTGGCATTTCAGTGTAGCTAAAATTTCTCTTTCACATAAACCTAGTTGAGGGTTGAGGCAGTCAAGGATAAAGTTGTTTGTGAGGTGTGTGCATTCTTGGTCATTCTGCCGGTCACTAAAAACAGACCAGCCCTTTCCTGGAGGGATTAGCATTTTCTTGTCAAGAATCCCCTTCTCTGACAGTTACTCTGGTGCTGTAAGAAGCCAAAAGGAAACAGCCTACAACAGCCTTTGATAATCTAGATTACAGTGGTACCTCGGGTTAAGAATTTAATTCGTTCTGGAGGTCCATTCTTAACCTGAAACTGTTCTTAACCCGAGGTACCACGTTAGCTAATGGGGCCTCCCGCTGCCGCCGCGCCGCCAACACGCAATTTCTGTTCTCATCCTGAAAGCAAAGTTGTTAACCCGAGGTACTATTTCTGGGTTAGCAGAGTCTGTAACCTGAAGTGTCTGTAACCTGAAGCGTCTGTAACCTGAGGTACCACTGTACTTTCATACACACACACACACACACAGGGATTCCTTTTTTAACATCTTTATTGGAAATTCAAAAGGTGCATAATTATATGTGCACTAAACATGGTGAGATGTACGGTAAATAAAAGAAAGAAAAAGAAGAAGAGAAACAGAACCCGTGTAGAAGGGGGGGGGGACTCAAAGTTGTTATTGTACTTCACCAGATCTTAACCTATTACAGTATTTGGTTACAGGTAGGTAGCCATGTTGGTCTGACGTAGTCGAAACAAAATAAAAAAAATCCTTCCAGCAGCACCTTAAAGACCAACTAAGTTTTTTAATTTGGTATGAGCTTTCGTGTGCATGCACACTTCTTCAGATATTACAGTATTTGTAAGAATGGATTCCAAATATCATTGAATTTGTCCATGGCAAGTCTGTGTTTATATGCAAGTTGTTTGTATGTTGTGAGTTTGTATAAGTCTTCAATCCAATCGTAGAAGGGAGCTGCATTTTTATTTTTCCAATTCATCAGTATCAGTCTTTTTGCTGTGGTAAGGACACGGAGAGTCCACTCATATTGCCCTTTTGTAAGGTTCCAGGTGCTGGGTATATAATCCAAGAGGATATTTTGCTCTGTAAATGTAAGGTTGTTTCATACAGTTCTGTTAATAGTTTCAGCTATCTTCTGCCAAAAAGCTTTCAATATAGGACAATGAAAAAACATATGTTTTAGAGCAGCATTATCCCTATTACATCTCCAACAGTACTAGTTACAGGTAGGTAGCCGTGTTGGTCTGACGTAGTCGAAACAAAAAATAAATAAAAAATTCCTTCCAGTAGCACCTTAGAGACCAACTAAGTTTGTCATTGGTATGAGCTTTCATGGTATCTGAAGAAGTGTGCATGCACACGAAAGCTCATACCTATGACAAACTTAGTTGGTCTCTAAGGTGCTACTGGAAGGATTTTTTTTAATTTTTGTTACATCTCCAACAGTTAGATGCCTTAGATAGCCCTTTTATAAACAACTGTAATGGGATCCAGTATATCCTAAATATTTGTTGTTGTTGTATGAGCCTCAATTTAAGGTCCACAGACCTTGTTATATCAGTTAAAACAGTTTCCCACTGGATTACTTTCATTTATTAGTTTGACAATGACAAGCGGTGAAGAAAGTACTAAACTTCCAGGCCCCTCAGTTCTACACTATCCTGCCCCTCCAGCCACTCCAAAGTAAAACCCAATAGTACTCAAGAGCAAGGTCAGTACAAAGTGGTTTTAAATACTATAATGCAGGCAGATTTGTTACATTCTGTTCTACCTTCCTCCCACCATAGAACTCAGGGGAGACTCCCATCCAAGCACTGACCAGATTCAAGCCTGCAATGTGCACCATATACCCTTAGACCATGTGCTTCAGGGGAGCACCTATAGCCTGAGAAGCTCAGCAGTGGAGCCCATGTTCTGCAAGCATAAGGTCCCAGCTTCAATCCCTGCAGGGCATCTCCAGGGAAGGCTGGAGGAGACCCCAGTCTGAAGTCCTGGAGAACCAATGCCAGTCAGTGTCGAAAATACTGAGCTAGATGGAACAATGCTCTGACTCCATATAAGACAGATTCCTATATTCCGATGGAAAACCGATGGGCAAATATGACTGGAAATCCTTAGGAAGAAAGGGGGGAAGAGCTCAACAGAAAGGAGCAGAGTTACTGCTTAGGTATGTAGTGCTTATTGGTCAGGTGTGAGCAGAGCCCTTACATGGGGTACATCCTCTAAAGGTTTCATGAGAAGCCCATCTATGGAGCCACCTCTCGCGTGCACACTGCAGACAAATATTCACACTCAGAGTCACCATGGATTGCTAAAGCTATTCCGTATAAATCACACAGCCAGGTTTCGGCAGCCATTCCTGTCTCCCTTTCACACACATTCCATCCTTCCAGACAGTTGTCAAAGAGCCCCTCGGCACTCTTGTCATCCAGGATGCCCAATTTGTCAGCACTGTTTTGTTGATGGCTACTCTGCTGCTGCTCAGGAACTCCAGTCTCCCTTCTATGCTTTTTTAGCTGCTGCGCAGCTACATTTCCCCTCCTCTAATTTGAATTCACTGCTCATATGACAATAAAGCCTGGCCACTGTCGTCCATGTGCTAAGAACTTCCAGACTGGATTACTGCAATATGCTCTACGAGCAGCTGCTCTTCAGACTGACCCAGAATGCGGCAACACAACTGCTCTCTGGGGCAGAATTTCTCAAATTCTTACCTTACCTTACCTTACTTTATATTATATTCAGTCCTATTTTCTAGATCTTCACTGGCTCCCAGTATGTTTCCAAGCACAATTCAAAGTGTTGGTGCTGACCCTTAAAGCCCTAAATGGCCTCAGCCCTGTATATCTGAAAGGAGCATCTCCACCCCCATAGTTCAGCCTGGACACTGAGGTCCTCCTCTGAGGGTCTTCTGCTGGTTCCCTCACTATGAGAAGCGAAGTGGAATGTCCTCCCATCAGATGTCAAGGAGATAAAGAACTTTATCTTTAGAAGAAGGCAGCCCTGTATCGGGAAGTTTTTAATGTTTGATCTTTTACTAGGTTTCAGTATATGTTGTGAGCTGCCCAGAGTGGCTGGGGAAACCCAGCCAGATGACTGGGTGCTGCTATTATTATTATTATTATTATTATTATTATTATTATTATTATTATTATTAAAAGAGGTGGTGGAACTCACCACAAACACCTCCCTCATTCTCTTAAATGGCAATGGCACCACCTGGGACGTGCCAGAACTGAGCTCCTGTGAGTTCCTGCTGGGAAAAAAAACCCTGATTATATTACATTATGGAACATGGGAAGCTGCCTTCTACTGAGAGACCATTGGTCCATCTAGCTCAGTATTGCCTACACTGACTGGCAGGGGACGTTTCCAGACCCATGTGGAGATGCGAGGGAATGGGACCTTCTGCATGCATGCTTGCTTTACCACTGAGCTATGCCTCTTCCCATATTGCTATGGAAAGGCTTGCACTAACTTCCAGTTTCATAGAATCATAGAGTTGGAAGGGGCCCTGAGGATCATCTAATTCTAGTCCAACCTATACATGCAGCTGTCCCATCTGGGGATCGAACTTGCAACCTTGGTGTTATCAGCACCACACTCTAACCAACTGAGCTATCTTATTTTCATTTCAAGGTGTCCTGTACAGCTTGGGACCAGGACACCTAAAAGATCTCATCCTTTATATACCCAGTCAGCCATTGCACTCTGCAAAAGAGGGTATGCTGCAGATAGCATCTTATCAGGACGTCCAGATTCTGAAGTAGACCTACCTGATCCACACCTTGCAGACTTAACGTATGGATCACAACATAGCCCTTATATGAGGCTGCAGTCATTGAGCGCTGAGAAGCTGAGGCGGCTAAAAATCTAGCACTGCTGCTAACAATGAGACCACCAGCATGTTGTCGTGCTTATCGGCTTCACAGCTCTTTGCGGATGAGTTCCCCTTGTGATGATGGGTGACCCTGACACAACTTTAGAGCAGCACCTTTTTCCTGGCTTTCTCTGTTCCATTGGGCCTCTGGTTCCCCACAGACACCCTCATCGCTTAATATTTGAAATGTGAAGGGAACGCTTTATTATGCTGTCTTATCTAGGGAGCAACAGACATTAAGAATGTGAATAGATGGCTTGCATTCAATTAGCAGAAGGCACTATTTACAAAGGAAGGGCATCTTCTGGTATACTCACCGCAGAGAAAAAACTTATTTGTGCCTGTTTGAGATAAAGACCTGGTATTCCAGCAACTTATCAGAATACATGACAACGAGTTATGCATATGTATGACTGAATAAAGGAGGGAGCGCCAAAGTCACATTTGGTGTAGGGTTCTTTCCTTCGCCGGTGGCACAATCCAATGCTTGGCCTACTCAAAAGGAGGCCCAGTGGAATAAAGGGAAACTTGCTCCCAGGGATATAGCAGGGATTTCCAATGGGGCTGTAGGACTCCAACTCCCATCAGCCCCAACAGTGATCTGTGATGACGGGAGTCGTGTTATTGGGTTCATCATTCTCAGCCAGCATGCCCAATAGTTGTAGCCCAGCAACAGGTGGAGGGCACCATGTTGACTATCTCTGGTGTGCAGAATCACAACCTTAAGCTGCAGTCTCAACTACAGCTCCTTTTTGAGCAAGCAATACAGTAGACCTTACTTTCAAGTAAGCATGTCTCAGTCTGGTACTTCCCAGCTAGCAAGGCTCTGCTGTATGTGGTGGAGACCACATTCTTTTGACTAGACAGAGAAAGGAGGGACAGACCTGGGCTGCATCTACACAGCTACCCCCCCCCCCCAAAAAAAATGCTCTGGAAAAAAAAACATTTTGAAGCTCACGATGGAAAATTTCATAGAGTTCCGATTTCAGCTCTACAGCGCCATCTGGTGCCATAGTGTTATAACACATTTATAACATTTTAGTTTTAATATTGTAGCTTTTCTGAACTCTGGCGGGAAGTAAGGACACACACACCCCACAACACACACAGTTCTTTGTGCCCTCAGAGGACATGGGTGAAGGAAATGGTCATCCACTTAATCCACACCAAACAACTGACACTGAATGAATGACCCCTGACCCCGAGCCCCCCCCCAGTGCTTTATGGTATGCAGAGAACTTGGACAGTTGCCAGGCATCAAGTCCAAAATGAGGGATTGCCCCTCTCTACCTGCTTCTGTCTGAGCCACACACACACACACCCTGGTTTTCCTGCTACAATGGTTTTGGGGTGAGCACCCCTCACTTCATGCCACGAGCCGTGCAGGGGATAGCCTGGCTGCTCTCGGTGGATATGAAGAGCTCTGTCACAGATGCAAATATTAAGAAGCCTAGTTTGGCATTAAACATACATTCATTATTAGTAATAAAGATTATAAGGCTGTTGCATTTCAGAGCTCTCAGTTCCTACAGCAAGAAGGCATTGTGCCTGCAAGGTGAAGGGTTAAAAGTGGCAGAAGAGGACTGCGGGGACCAGGTTCAAATACCTGCTCAGCTAATGAAACTCATTAGGTTACCTTGGGCCAGTCAAGATCTCTCAGACTAAATAATAATAATAATAATAATAATAATAATAATAATAATAATTTGTTGTTGTTGTTGTTGTTTAGTCGTTTAGTTGTGTCCGACTCTTCGTGACCCCATGGACCATAGCACGCCAGGCACTCTTCCACTGCCTCCCGCAGTTTGGTCAAACTCATGTTCGTAGCTTCGAGAACACTGTCCAACCATCTCATCCTCTGTCGTCCCCTTCCAGTGCCCTCAATCTTTCCCAACATCAGAGTCTTTTCCAGGGAGTCTTCTCTTCTCATGAGGTGGCCAAAGTATTGGAGCCTCAGCTTCAGGATCTGTCCTTCCAGTGAGCACTCAGGGCTGATTTCCTTCAGAATGGAAATAATAATAATAATAATACCAGTAATAATACCACTCCGCCCATCTGACTGGGTTGCCCCAGCCACTCTATGCAGCTTCCAACAGATGTAAAAACTGTTATGAGGATCAAATTGGGGAGAGAATTGTGTACATAGATGTGAGCTCCTTGGGGGAAAAGGCAATATTTTAAAAAAAGTAGTAATGAAATAAATGATTCCTATACCGCGTAATATTCACAGTGCCAGGAGTATGTATGGCTATTCTAACCACACGAGTGCCTCTTTTCCTTCTTGATCCATTGCACAACATAATTTTTCCAGTTGTCTTTCTTTGAATCATTTCTCCATTCCACCAAGATATATTATCCCTGCTCCTGCATTGCAGGGGGTTGGACTAAATGACCCTTGTGGTCCCTTCCAACTCTACGATTCTGTTATTTTATTTTTACTATTATTTCTTTCCATTGGCCTACAGAAACTGATCTGAATTAAAGAAAAGGTAACTTCTTCTAATGTGTTTTTTGCATTCAGCTGAGCTTTGAAACCTTTGCTGAAGGTCAATACAGGAGATATAGACAGACGTTTTTAAGCTGGTAAGTAAATTATTTTTCTTGAGCACATTGTTCTGAACATCGATGTGATTGACAAAGAGAGAGGGATATTCTGCAGCAAATACTTTTCAGTAATAGCTTATAACTTAGCAGGCGCTATAAATACTGAAACTGAAGAGGGAATGTTTTTATTAAAAATGTCACAAGCCTGCCACCCTCTGGTACCCATTGATAATGCAAGTTATGTGGAGAGGTGGTAGCCAAATTTATAAAAGGTGCGGTTGCCAGCAACTGAACGTACACAGTTTGAAAGGATAATTAGATTTAATACTTGCAGAGCATGACGGTAAGTGTGAGAAAAAGCACCTCAGGTAAAATAAACTAACAACAGTATACTTTACAGAGACTTCTGCTCTGTTTCCTGGTCAATGCTCCATCATAAAATGATTCTGAGTTTTGGACTTCTCTATTACTCCCCAGTTTTAATCAGCGTTTTGACTTACACTGAATTCCATGCTTGCTTCACTTTCTAACATGATAATAATTAGGGCTGTGCAACCACTTTGGACTAATCCCATATTCCAAAATAAATCAGGCTGCTTCAGACAGATTTGGGCCTGGGCCTCTGTATCCTTCCAAAGCAAATGGATTCAGACTGATCTGAAGCAAAAACAAAACACTTTCTAAGAAAGCCAAACAGCCTGTCTCCAAATTGTTGCAAAAGAAGTAAATACCAAATTGGAAAATGCCATGGGAGGTAGAAGGAGAGTACTTAGCATTACCACGAGGCATATAGAATTGCCAGAATTAAGCATTCAACTGACTGTATAGTCCTCTAAAAATTTTAAAGCAAGCATTAAAAGTGACTATCAAAAAAAACAATGTCTCCAAGGTGACTAGCTACTATGTCTGCAAATTTCATGCACCTATGTAAGGGGGGGGGGTGTATGTCTGTTTTAGTTTCCCATTGCAAGTCAATGGGAGGATTTCTGAATTTGGGTTTGGGGTATGACTTGGGTCAGATCAAACTGAATTGAGGTCCAATTCAAAATATGTAGAGGGAACACTTTGGCAGGGGGAACACCTTGCACTGCCCTAACAATAATCATAGAGATGGTTTCTATCTCATGGTGAATATTTCTTGTAGATATGACCCTCTGTGGTGACAGCTAGTATTTACCACATCAAGGTGAAAGAACTGAAATCAGAATTTATGGCATTACTTATTTAAAGGGTGTGAGTATGTTTTCAGACTTAAGTGCTACAGGCACTGGTGGATGGTCCTCATCGGGAATTGTAGGGTGGAAAGCAGGGAAGAGGAAGCAGGCAATGCCATGCCCTGGATTGGTGGTCAGAGGGGAGCTAGCTGAGGTCAGACCAAGGTTGATGGGGCAGAGCCCCCTTCGCCCTACTGGACTATGCTTTGAAGGTTGAGGTCCCCTAACACCTATCCTATGCACTTTGACTTGAAAATAAATCCCACTGAGACCAACAGAGCAGAATCCCCAGTACATGTGCATAGGGTGGCAGGCTTAGCAACTCAAGACCACAGAAAGAAAGAAAAATACTTAATGGTGTAGACACAACTGGAAAGAGTTCTTAAAATAAACAATAATGATTTTGTGGGCGTTATGGAATAGAAGCAAAGCTGTCATGGGTACCCGATGGCCAATGCTCACAACAGCAATGGAATCACTAAGTAGGGGAGGAATATTCCCTGATTTCTCCCAAAAAATTCAATTTCTCCCAAAGAGAACTGATTTGTTAGGGAAAGAAGGTAAAAAATGGCTAACCACTGCCCTCTTGTCTTTTGTTCTTTTGTTCTTCCATTCTTTCTCAAGCTAAAAACAATAAACTGGGGTAACCTTAGCAGCCTTAGCCCTAAATGGGAACATATTTCGAGAGTAAAGCTTTTTCTGTAGCGTTAATAGAATCCCAAGATAGTTAAACTGCTGCTGCTTGGTAACAGAGTGAAGTGTTAGCTCAGGCATGACAGCGCCGTGCTGTCACTCACTTTAAAAGGTTTCTTAACAACTCCGAGACTGGATCTTGAGATGCATACTGCCAGACTTGGCCAGTCTCTGAGAGCAATACTCCAGACTTCAGTTCAAAAAAGATATTAGGGCTTTTGATAGCTAGCAGAAGGTTAAGGGCAGTATGTGCTTAGAAATTAATAAATTCTGTTTTAATTTAGGGCCAGTTCTCATCATTCCCCTTCATACTGTGCATAGCTGTCAACTTTCAGATTTGAAAATAAGGGATCAGCAGCAGCCCCACCTGTCCCGGGGACAGTCTACGGTATATCTAACAATCCAGGATAGCAGTGGGAAACGGCGCTGGAATAAGGGAATTTCCAGCAAAAAAAGGGAAGGCTGACAGCTGTGGCTTGGAATAAGGGAGTTACCCACAAAAAAAGGGGAGGGTTGACAGCTAGGAGGCTTCACACACTACACTGCAGGCAACCAAGGGATACCAGTTGCAGGCAGGGCCAGAGGTGTAAGTGAGCAGAGCGTGGGTCTGAATTTTTTCTTCACACAGTCACATGTCCCTCTCTGTCCTCCTTCCAGGCAAGCGAGAGAAGCCTGGAGGGTTGCATTTTACTCTGTGCCTGACTCCTGAGGTTCCTCACCCCTTCTGTAGACTATGGTGGGACACAAATGTGATGTTGGCTTATATATGTAACTTCTCTTCAGGAGAAGGAAAGACCCTACGCTGTTCTGGAGTGGAGTCCTGTAAATGGCTGGCGGGTGCCTTGTACACCTCCTTCCAGCAACTCCTGCAGCCAAGCTGGTGCCAAACACATTGCTCTGCTTTCCTTTGGACCACATTAGTGAGGCCGAGAGGGGGGTCTTGTCAACTGGGCAGCCCAGGACCTCCATACGCACGGCCCAAGCTTGTGCCCCAGGGAGATGCTGCTGGCACAGTGGTTTGACTTCATCTCTTGTGCCCCAGGGAGATGCTTGTGCCCCAGGGAGATGCTGCTGGCACAGTGGTTTGACTTCATCTCTTGAGACAGACAGATGCTAACACAGATAGAAAGTTGCTTGCAACGGAGGGATACCCTAAATCAGGCATCCCCAAACTGCGGCCCTCCAGATGTTTTGGCCCACAACTCCCATGATCCCTAGCTAACAGGACCAGTGGTCAGGGATGATGGGGATTGTAATCCAAAACATCTGGAGGGCCAAAGTTTGGGGGTGCCTGCGGCCTAAATAAACACAATGTCTGCCACCTAAAATAGATGAATAGATTGCAGAGGCAGTGTAGATGCCACATGGCCTCTATGCAGTGGGGATACATTATTTATTTTATTTATTTATTTTGTGAAACTTATAGGCCACTTATAAGGACCCAGGTGGCGCTGTGGGTTAAACCACTAAGCCTAGGGCTTGCTGATCAGAAGGTCGGCAGTTCGAATCCCTGTGACGGGGTGAGCTCCCATTGCTTGGTCCCAGCTCCTGCCAACCTAGCAGTTTGAAAGCATGTCAAAATGCAAGTAGATAAATAGGAACCGCTACAGCGGGAAGGTAAACGGCGTTTCCATGTGCTGCTCTGGTTTGCCAGAAGCGGCTTCGTCATGCTGGCCACATGACCTGGAAGCTGTACGCTGGCTCCCTCGGCCAATAATGCGAGATGAGCGCGCAACCCCAGAGTCGGGCACGACTCGACCTAATGGTCAGGGGTCCCTTTACCTTTACCTTTTATAGGCCACTCGATTGTAGGGGGGGGGGGAACCTCACAAAAACTTGTTCAGTGTTTCCTAAAAGGCACCAGGTTCCCACCCACCCCACTTCTATTTCTTGTGTTCTGGGGTCAGTGATAAAAGCTTTAATAATAATAATAATAATAACTTGCACCACTGCATCAAGACTCTGCCCTGCCACATGGCTCCTCAAAGTGATCTCATGACTCCCAGTAATGCAATGAATTTATCAGATTCTGGCAGGGAGCTCTTTCTGAAGCACTTAGAACTCAAAAGAGTTGTACATCAGCATAAATCCTCTCCATTGTGTTCCAGGGTGGAAACCGCAGCAAGGCATAAAGGCTGGTGGTATATTGGGGGGGAAATAGGGAGGAACTGCCAGTTCCTCTGGTTCTTTGCTTTCTGCTTTCTCCTCCTTATATCTAGATGGTGGGAGTTGTTGGAGGTTGTCTTGTGTACTGATTTATATTGAATCTTGGATTAAAGTGTACTCAGTCTCTCCTTTTTTGAGTGAACGCCCTTGGCCCTAACATTTCACATCTTCCTCCCATACCAGCAAGTTTTGCAGGCTACATTCTTATGATCGTAAGACAGAAAGTTCACAAGCCCCAATATAGATCTGGTAGATCACCTAGATCAGTGGAGTTGCACGCTGTGTTGTGAAATGCATTATTCATAGGGGCATTCCTGGGAGAGAGAAAAATGGCTACCGCCACTGGCCAAAAGAGCAGCCATCCTTTTTCATCAAGAATGTCCCTGGGAATGATGTTAAGTTGTAAGGAACGCCATCCTTTATGAGATCTGTCTCCAAGGTATATCTAAGGAAAATATATCTTGAATGAAGATTCTTTAATGAGAACTCTGACGAAAGTGTCAGGCGCTGGGCAGAGGGGGAGTGTTGGAAACCGCCTCCCCATCCTGACCCCTCCAGGGAGGAGGAAGAGGAAGACAGTATAGATTTACAACAGGAGTTTGTGGCAGGTCACAGCTCAGAGGCAGATGAGGGGGAAAGTTGGGAAATAATGGGAGAGGAGGAGCAAGCAGAGCCGGAGTAGCAGCTGGCTGACACATTTTTACTAGAAAGCATTCCAGATCCACCATCTTCCAGAACCCGGCAAGCCTTAAAAGTAGGAGAGCAAAGAGCTCAAAGACAGAGGGCACTTAGTGGCACCCATAGAGGAGGAGGTGATGATGACGAATGAGGAAGTGGGAGAGAAGGGGGTTGAAGATTCACTCAGGACAACACCATTATCCAAGAGGCTGTGTTCCATAGCCTCTCTCTGTAAAGTTTGAAATAAAAAAAAGGACTGTAAGAAACTTTTCCTTGTCTTTATACTTTCCTGGGCAACCAGCCGGGAGCCGCTGACAGCATCCTGACAGAAAGACACCTGGGATGTGATGCAGACTGTGCCATTTGTTTGTGGTTAGCTCAGAGTGATGTAATGGAGGGGGAGGTATCATTCTCTTCTGTTAGGCTTGGCATAGCCAAGGCATACCACTAGCAAATTCCATTTCAGGTGCCTGATCTGGCTCCGAAAGTAAATCTTTGTGGTCCCCGAAGTCTCTGCTGGTTTTAGCAATGGCAGCAAAAAAGTCAGAGGGGGGATGAAACCAACATGGTGGTGCTGAAATGGACAGAACCCAGCGCCCTGATGGGATGCAAAACATCAGGCTGATCACCTGATGAGCAGAGAAGGGGTGATAGACTCCCCCCACCAGCTGATCTGCTTGGATCAACTGAAAAGAGGGGGGTTGCCAGCCTCTGTGTGTGTAGTATGGGGTACTTAGGGCTACCGCAGACATGCACACACACACACCCCACCCTGGGCAAATGCAGCTCCCAGGGTGACCCACTCATAAGAACCAACTCCTAGGGGCCAAGGTCACTTCAGCCCTCCCCCCCCCCAATAAAATATTTGAGGGGGCCGGCACCCCAAGTTAATGGACATTGGCATTCAAATGGTGTGTTTGTGCTGCATCTTGTGATCAGTTATGGAGGGTGGGGCTTACCCGCTCCCTCCCCAAAATTTTATTCAAGTTGGCACACCTGGACGCATCTCAGATTGTGCTGTCACAGCAAACACATATTCATATGCACCATGCATTTAAAGCATTTTGAAAGAATCATGCGAAATCCCCCCCCCCGCGAGAATTATAGCTGTGTGAGGGGTAGACTCCAGTTCCCAGAATTCATGGGTGGGAGGGAAATGTGTTTTAAATGTATGGTGTGTGGGCAGCCTCAATCTGCCCCACTCTCCAAGGCTGAGTGTAGGTGGGCAGAAGAGAGGGCAAGGAAGGCTGGTGGGTTCTCTGCACCGCACTTTCCTCCTGAGCATTACTCACTGTAACAAACAAGAGTGCTATTCTTAGAGAAGTCAATTAGCTGTCACTGACAAGGCCATGCTGAGTGTTGTCTCTACACATTTCCTCACCCCTGCCATGAGTTCTGCTCTTTCGTCCTCAAGAGTATAAAACAGATCTAAAAAGCAAGCCTTGAAATCATGTTTACACCCGCTTCAAATCCTGAGATGCTGACAAATCTAATTGACTGCTCCCCCTGCCCTCCCCCCCCCCGAAATGACAACTGAGCTTTCAAATCAAGCGGCGAAGTCAGTTGCAAAGGATAACAAAACGCCAGAGTAATTTTTCTAGACAGCCTTCCTTCGCTCCCAATTCACTGCTTATTTTTAAAGGCCTCTCTCTACCCCACTGAAGCCAGCCTTTCAAAAACAGGCCTGAGGGCTAGTCCCATGTGGAATAGGCAGGGGATATGTCATAGCCAAGCACAGGTGAAATCAGAAAACAGGGGTGTGGAGGTGAATATGGTGAAGAAAATGAATACAGATACATTATTCTCACTCGTTTATGGAACATCTGGGTGCCTCCAGGTGTGGATGAATTTCCAGCACCTAGTCATTGCTGTTCCGTTGTAAGATGCCTGTGGAATAGCAACTCTGCTTCCAGACACCAATAGTCAGGTGTGCAGTCCCCTTTTCCCAAGCCCTAAATGGATAGGAGTCAGAAAGGCAGGATCTATTTATTTACAACCGGCATCCCCAAACTTCGGCCCTCCAGATGTTTTGGACTACAATTCCCATCTTCCCCAACCACTGCTCCTGTTAGCTAGGGATCATGGGAGCTGTAGGCCAAAACATCTGGAGGGCTGCAGTTTTGGGATGCCTGATTTACAACATCTAACTATAGGTTATGTACAGTATCTATCCATTGTCAGTGGACTAGGGGGACTAGACTAGTCCCCTAAATGTTCCTGGCACATTAAAGTATTAAAGCCTGGCACCTCCTTCCCAAGCCCGGAAAGCTTCTGCCCAGCTTAGGGAGGGTGGCGCAATGTTCATGCCTGCGACATCACCCCACCCCACCCCAATTGTCCTTGCAAGGTGACACCTCTGACCATAACTGTTCCCTTATGGAAAAATTCACTGCACGCCATTGTGCCGCTGTGGTCTAAACCACTGAGCTTCTTGGGCTTGCCGATCAGAAGGTCGGTGGTTCGAATCCCCGTGACGGGGTGAGCTCCTGTTGCTCTGTCCCAGCTGCTGCCAACCTACCGTAGCAGTTTGAAAGCACGCCAGTGCAAGTAGATAAATAGGTACCGCTGCAGTGGGAAGGTAAACAGCATTTCTGTGCGCTCTGGTTTCCGTCACGGTGTTCCGTTGTGCCAGAAGCGGTTTTGTCATGCTGGCCACATGACCCGGAAAGCTGTCTGTGGACAAACGCCGGCTCCCTCGGCTTGAAAGTGAGATGAGCGCCGCAACCCCATAGTTGCCTTTGAATGGACTTAACCGTCCAGGGGTCCTTTACCTTTACCTTTTTATACGTTTGTGAAAGATGTTTTCATTGACCAGACTGCCTTACTGAAACTTGTGGCACTGTTTTATACCTTGTTAGAATTCCGCAGTATGTGATTCCTGAGCAGCGGCCAAATAACGGAATACTTTGGTTGCAGGTGGTCTGCAGCTGTTAACCATAATTCCCAGGCTTTTACAGCAAAGCTGATAGCGAGTCTTGTGTCTGGAATCCCAACATTATTTAGCAATGTTATATATTAAAAAGTAGCACAGGAAGATACAAGTATTGATTTGCCTGCTTTGTAGCCTGCTTCCTTTTCTAGTTCTCCCTTCTTAGTCTTTCTGCAGGAGTCGGCTATTAGCAAACACCTGGTATCTCAGAAGCATGCTTTCTCAGATCAAACCACCGAGCCAGGAGACAAATCAGACACTGTTGCATCATTAATGTGAGCAGATATGAAGCTTGGTCTCCTACCGTACCATCTGAAAAGCTGAATGTTTATCAGTACAAAGTGCCACAGTAATTTATTGCCTGTTTCCTCTGCCCTAGTTCTTTCTCCTCGACATGCCTCGTGTCTCTTCCATCTCATTGGTTTGCTTATAAAACTGCCTGAGAACATTGTTCCCTGTGCTTCTCACAGCAGAACATGAAATGCAATTAAAAACATAGTATCATCAAATAACACATCATCACCATCACATATACATCCCTGCTTCCTCCCAAAGGAGCCCCGGGCAGCAAACAGCAAGTGATAAAACAATATGAACATATTTAAAAACAATTCCAGTGCAGATGCAGATTTGGGAACCACTTTCCAGCTGGAAAAAAACTTGCAGGACTTAGAAGAATAAAAGCAGATAATACCGTAAGCAGTTCAGAATACTTTTTTTTAAAAAAAAATGGAGTTTTTTTAAAGGCCTGGGAGAATTAAAATGCCTTCCCCTGGTGCTGCAATGATAGTAAAGATTGTGCCAGCTAAGCTCTCAGTAGATTCCACAACCAGGATACCAACACCAAGCGAAGCCCTTTTCATCTTCTAGGATGTGCTGAAGCAAATGCCGTCTTAATTGTTGCAAAAATGCAACAACCACACACAAAAACGGTACAATATTCTCAGATTTCCTGTGGGGAAATTGTCTCCAAAATATTCAAAATATTTCTTTCTTTCTTTCATTCGTATATGAGGTGGCCAAGGGTTTATTTTCTGCTCCCCGGCTCCCCCGGGGAGCAGGCTCACTGTAGAGAAAAGCATAGCAGGAAGGAGGCTGCATAAGGTAAGAAAACCATTTTATCCCATATACCACCTTACATAGGGACGCGGGTGGCGCTGTGGGTTAAACCACAGAGCCTAGGGCTTGCTGATCAGAAGGTCGGCGGTTCGAATCCCCGCGATGGGGTGAGCTCCCGTTGCTTGGTCCCTGCTCCTGCCAACCTAGCAGTTCGAAAGCACCTCAAAGTGCAAGTAGATACTGTAAATAGGTACCGCTATAGCGGGAAGATAAACGGCATTTCCGTGCGCTGCTCTGGTTCGCCAGAAGTGGCTTTGTCATGCTGGCCACATGACCCGGAAGCTGTACACCGGCTCCCTTGGCCAAAAGGCGAGATGAGCACCGCAACCCCAGAGTCGGTCACGACTGGACCTAATGGTCAGGGGTCCCTTTACCTTTACCTTACCACCTTACATGCATGGATTCCACCTCCTGCCATGCCTTAGCTGCTACTGCACAAGTGCTTGTTTTTCACTTCCTCCAATATCGAACTCAGACGTTGAATGTTGACAGAAACTGATTTAAAACAAGACTGCTGGGAAATAAGAGGGAAGTATCAGCATAGCAGGAGGCACTGCAGTTTGCAGGAGGACCAAAATGCCTTTAAAAAAAACCCACTAACAGGACAAACCCTCCCAAAGGCAGCCTGATGAGGACAGGGCAACAAAATGCTATGGGCTACTTGAAAAAGAAAAATGGGGTCAAAGAGAAAAGGGTGAGGAAAAACTGAAACAGCAGAGAAAATGGCTGACTAGAACCCAGAATAGGAGCACTCCTGTTAAGAGGGTTGATACACTACAATGTTTTGTTGCTGGCTTCACTAGTAATTCCACAATATTGATTCCCTTCTCATACAAGGAGGAGACTTTCCTAAATATGCATGTTTCATACTTTGGAACTGAAGTTTATGCCCTTGTTCCTGCGTGTGGAATGAGAGGTAGATCTTGGTCTTTGCCTCAAGCAAACATTTCAACTGCAACAAGGGAGCTGTTGCTATCAATTACGTATCTGAGCTAGGGTGTGTGACCTACCGCTGATATTGGAATTGGCAGCTGCTGTCCCAAACTCATTGACCGCAGTCCTTCTGAGCACATCAAGGACAACGGAAGCTAATTTCAGAAATTTGTTTAGCCTATAAGAGAGTAGGACAGACCGGGTAAAATGCCTAAAAATTAAACTCCAAAAACTGGAATTCAAACATATAAGGGAGTATGAACATAGGTCTGTTTTTCCGCAGGAGTTTTGTATAAGACTCGCTCCCTATCTGCCTGTACACATAGAAATTACTACACTGGGTTGATAGGCTTTTAAAAACATTGTTTTGAATAACCGGTTGGAACAAAATTGAAGCTTTAGTTTTATCCCATTAATAAGCCTGCGCTGGAGCTCATGTGAGACATAGGAGGAAATCAAGCCACTGACCTTTTTCCACTTCCTGATTTCTAAAAGCTGAGCGCTTTAAGATTTGGTTGAGCAAAATTAAATTACGCTCACTAGGTTGGTTATATTTAGCAAGTCATTTAAATAGTTTGCAGCTTAAGCTGCTGCTTACAACTTCAGAGCATCTGTGTTGTTGTTTTATTTTTATTTTTATTTTTAAAAAAAAGCTACATACAGCCTGCTAAATGGGGAGCCACAGTTTTGCCAGCTTAACATGCTATCAAAATAGCACAGCTCTTTTGGAAGAGACAAGTGACACAGAACCCATGGCTAACTTTTGGATACAAGAGTATATTGTTTTGCGCACATTCACTCTGTTTGAAGGCTGTTTATGGCAGCCTGTGACAAGTGCAGTTTCATTTCCGTTTCAAAAATTATGTTAGGAAGCTAAATAGGGCAGGGCTTTCTGAGCTTAGATAAAATACAACTTAGGGCTGCAAAGCTAACCCCACTTGCCTGGGAGTAAGCCACGATGAATTCAATAGGCCTTACTTCTGAGTAAACATATATTTAGGGTTGCTCTGAAAGGCTAAACTACTGCTCTCAGGTACAGATGTAGATTTAGGGCAGGCTTCCTCAACCTCAGCCCGCCAGATGTTTTGAGACTACAATTCCCATCACTCCTGAATACTGGTATTGCTAGCTAGGGATCATGGGAGTTGTAGGCCAAAAACATCTGGAGGTCTGAGGTTGAGGAAGCCTGATTTAGGGCAACGTGACCTGTTCTGCCACACTGGGTACTGAGCCTAGGGGGTGCCACAACTATGATATAACAAATTGAGCCAAGTGGAAGCTGGGAGGTGGGAGAGCTCCGAATTTTGGCATCACACAGGGTGCTGCTGAAATTTGAAAGGCCAAAATCCACCCCTTTCAGACATGCCTTCCTTGAGGTCCCCGGTCCCTCCTAATTATTTAAAAAATGAATTTTTCTTTTTGTTTTAGGGAGAATTGCCTCTTTGGGGGAGGGTGTTGCCTCTCTTTTTGTCTATTTCTTTTGCAGTGTGCAGTGTGTTTTGTCTGTTGTTGGAAGGGAGGGGGGCTTTAAGCATTACAGACCCTCCAAGTGTCCCTATTTTCCAGGAACATCCCTGATTCAGAGAATCTGTCCTGGTTTCTGATTTAATCCCAGAATGTCCTGCTTTTCCTTAGGGGGTCCCTATTTTCCTTGGAGAAATGTTGGAGGGTATGGAGTTATCTGACCCCCCGAACCATCTGAAGCCAATCCTGCATAGGGAAGTTTTTTTAATGTTTTGTTATTTTTCTGTATATGTTGGAAGCCACCCAGAGTGGCTGGGGCAACCCAGTAAGATGTGAGGGTTATAAATAGTAAAATTATCATTATGGAATGGGATGTCCGTATTTTCATCGGCGAATGTTGGGGGGTATGGCACTACCCGTTTTTCTTCTGTGAAATGCCCATGGCAGTCTCTTCGATTTCCACCTGTGTGCTCACCCTGTGCTATAGACATTCTCTTTTGAAAAGAAGTAAAAGACTGCAATGTAGAGTTGCACGCCTGTATATACTGGTGTGGGAGTAAGGCCCACTCAATTCAGTAGGATACTTCAGAGAAATCATGCTTTGGATTTTTAACTGCACAGTTGAGGTAGGCATGATCAATGTTGTACATTGTGAGTGATGTTGGGAGAGTAAATAAGGACACACACACACCGCTCCCTGCATAAACACACATGCTAGAACTCAGGCATATTCCAGTACAGCTGAACGAGGGTATATGCAAAGAGTCAAAAGGAAGTGGCAACTTATGATCACAATATGTGGTGATACATGGCGTTTTTGAAGGCAAGCAACGTGGAGCTTTTAATGCACATGAGCTAAAGACAAGTCCAATTGACTCCCGACTCCAATTGACAAGTCCATTGAGTCCCAATAGTAACATGGCATGTACCCTGTCATGGAATGAATAGTAAAGTGTGGCTGTCTACTGTTGGAAGCAGAGAACTGGAGTAGAAGAAGAAGAGGAAGAGTTTGGATTTGATATCCCGCTTTATCACTACCTGAAGGAGTCTCAAAGTGGCTAACATTCTCCTTTCCCTTCCTCCCCCACAACAAACACTCTGTGAGGTGAGTGGGGCTGAGAGACTTCAGAGAAGTGTGACTGGCCCAAGGTCACCCAGCAGCTGCATGTGGAGGAGCAGAGACGCAAACCCGGTTCCCCAGAGTACGAGTCTACCGCTCTTAACCACTACACTCTCTAAGAGTAGATGAATTCTTAACTCTGATACAGCAGAACCAAATCTTAATTCCTTTGAAAGCGACTAATTTGTGTACAAAGGAAGTTCTAACAGTGATCACAAGCGGTGTTTCCCCTCTCTGATATCAGGAGAGGATATCAAACGCTTTTAATCTTTAAAAACTTTAAACATAACGCTTTTGAAGGAAAACTACATGTATAGATGGTATATTACACTGGTAAAAATGGCAAAAATGTATGAAACCAGTCAAACATATGTTGGAAATGTAAATAAAAAGAAGGCACTTTATATCATATGTGGTGGGAATGTAGAGAAGTCAAAAAGATTCTGGGAGATATTATATAATGAATTGAAAAAGAAGTTTAAAATGACATTTGTAAAAAAAACTAGAAGTATTTTTGTTAGGGATTCTAGGACAAGACCTGCCAAGGAAAATAAAGAACTTATTTATGTATGCTACAAGAGCGGCAAGAGTCTTGTTAGCACGAAGATGGAAGAATGAGGAAATCCCAACGAAAGAGCAATGGCATGAAAACTGATGAGTTATGCGGAGTTGGCAAAGATGACAAACAAACTACGGCGTTTATCCGAAAATAAGACACCGTCTTATATTTATTTTTCCTCAAAAAACAACAACACTATGGCATATTTTCAGGGGATGTCTTATTTTTTTCCCTCCTCCTCCTGCTGCGGCTGGCATTGCTGCTGCGCCTATCACTATGTCTTATTTTCGGGGTATGGCTTATATTCCTTGAATGCTTAAAAATCCTGCTGTGGCTTATTTTATGACTACATCTTAAAATAGGGGAAACAGGGTATGTGAGAAGGACAACCATGACTTCAAAGAAGAATGGGAACTTCTTACAAACTATTTAAAAAGACAACAAAAGGATCTGGTCTCCTTGGCAGGTTTTGAATAAACATCCACAATTTATTAGTAGAACATATGATAGATAAGGTAATGATATGTACAATTTTATAACATGCAGAAAACAATATGTACAAACAAATCAGAGAGGGGAGCTGAGTGAAGTCCTTAGAGGGTGGGAGATGTTGGAGAGGGAGGGGAGACCTGATCCTTTTGTTGTCTTTATAAATAGTTTGTAAGAAATTCCCATTCTTCTTTGAAGTCACGGTTGTCCTTCTCACGTAGTTTGTATGTCATCTTTGCCAACTCCGCATAAGGGGGAAAATGTAATTGGCTGTGTTATTGGAAATTTGTATCGTTCAAAAATTCTTTTTCTTCAATAAAAATATTATATTAAAAAACTTTAAACATAATGAAGAACTTGAAGGCAATTTCATTGCATCCCTTGATTATCCAGCGATGACTTTCACGTGTCAAAGAATCATTACAGATAAGGATTTTAGACGGAGGTCGTTATGTGTCACTGGCATCACCAGAAAAACGTTTTGATCTGAAGCTGAACGACACAGACGCATCTGTTAATCATCTCTTAGGATCAAGGATATGGAGAAACTGCGGCTCTCTAAATGTTGCCAGACTACAAACCCCATCACCCCTGGCCATTCAGTCATGCTGCCTGGGGCTGATGGGAGTTTGAGTTCAATAACATCTGGAGGGCCACTGGCTCCCCAATCCAGTCTTAAATACAGGGGTGCTTGAGCAGGTTATAGAGATTCAATACAAAAATGGTCTGCTGGGTCAAAGTGAAAACTTGATTGTGTAAATGTGTTTATTAACAGGAGCTTCCTAATGAGTCCCAAAGGTGGAGGCTTTTTAGCCTAAGGGGCCCTGATTACTGTCAGCAATTGGCATAGTTTACAAAGTAAACTTTCAAAGGAGGGCTCTCGCATCCAATCATTTATTTATGTGCCACTTGGTGCCAAAATAAACTTCTAAGTGGTATAAAAACCAGCCATGCAAACATTAAAACCTAAACATCAATGATAATAAAAAAAAATACACAAGAAAACAAATCCCATTAAAACAATACAGCTATTAAAGCAGGAGACTCAGGTCGAGAGCTCAAGGAAGTAGTAAACAGATGCATCTTCAAAAGCCAGCAGAATGCCAATGCAGACCAGGAGTCTCATCTTTCAGCAAGGAGTGCATCCCATAATACCAGAGCTACACGGAATGGCATGTTCCTGAGGTGTAGCTGTTGTTCTCTGAGCTGAGCGACCATCTGTGCAGTCACGGAACAGCGTTTTGGAAACTAGAGTTGGGAGGGCCTGCACTCCCCACCCACCCCAAGTCATTGCATGGCTCAAGGGTGGCTCCAAGGATCTCTATCTGGTTATTTGTACACAAGATCAAATCAAAAGGTAGGCCAGCAACAAGGAAGTAGGATGAGTTGCCTGTTGGCTACGTGACAGATGGCCATTTGGAACAACAAAAACCAACAGATAAGTAACCTGCCTAGTCTTCCTTGTAATCTCTGCGCAGACACGTATATGGGAGATTAGTAAAATGACCAATCTGGAGGTGGGTCCAGACAAGTTTTCCTCTCATTTGGCACAAACTGCATGGCAGAAACCTTTAGCACCATTGTGCAAATCAAGCAATGGGACCCCTTTAAAGAGTGTTTGCAAAGGCTGGTTTTAGTCACTGGTAGCTCAGTTGGTAGAGCATGAGACTCTTAATCTCAGGGTTGTGGGTTCAAGCTCCACATTGGGCAAGATCAGGTGGCGCTGTGGGTTAAACCACAGAGCCTAGGGCTTGCCGATCAGAAGGTCAGCGGTTCGGATCCCCGAGACGGGGTGAGCTCCCGTTGCTCAGTCCCAGCTCCTGCCAACCTAGTTCGAAAGCACGTCAAAGTGCAAGTAGACAAATAGGTACCGCTACAGCAGAAAGGTAAACGGCATTTCCGTGTGCTGCTCTGGTTCGCCAGAAGCGGCTTAGTCATGCTGGCCACATGACCCGGAAGCTGTACGCCAGCTCCCTCGGCCAATAACGCGAGATGAGTGCTGCAACCCCAGAGTTGGTCATGACTGGACCTAATGGTCAGGGGTCCCTTTACCTTTACCTTATAATTCTATGATTCTCCGAAAGAGACTGAGATTTGGCTTTGTTGTCAAGATACCCAGGATGTGAAGGCTCAAAGGAGACATTTGAATTCTTAAATGAACCTGGAGGACTGATCTGAACAAGGTTCAACCGACAAAAAAAATGTTCCAGGAAGGTCAACCAATGCAATGAAGAGATTATATTGGCCGTACCTCCAGCTTGACACCAATAACATGGCAGGATACGCATAGCTGACATGCAATTCCTAATAATATACACCTGAAAGCAAACTGTTTGACCACTTGCTACACAAATCATTGGAAGTGTGTGCACATATACATATGCTAAGTGTGCGCAAAAGATTTAGATGAATCCTGAATCAAGAACTGAAATGGGGCCGCCTCAGAGAGATTGAGGGCTTGTCCAGGTCAGTTTCCTGAAGGAATCGCATGTCGGCTTAATCCCCTCTAGCAATGTTGTGGGAATAGAAAGATTAAACCCATAACGCATCTGAACTGGTAGTGTTCTAGGCACCACCAAGGCCACTGTGGCATTTTGATGCATTCCCCAATCTCCTGTGCCAGGTGGTCATGGTCAAAATCACAGATGAGGCCAGAAAGTGCCAGTGCCTTTGGGGGCTACTACCGGTACAAGAACACCAGTGAACAGGGGCATCAGTACAGAGGCAGGGGTATTGACTCAAACATGTTTCATGCCCAAATCCACAGAGAGCCACACATGGCCTAGTCTTGACGTTCTTGCTCAAGGAAGCTCAAACAGTGTGGGTGGAAACTGTTGCTATGAACCTGTGGGGTGGAGCAGAGGAAAACACCAGTCATATCTGTCAGGCACAGAAAACCTTCTCCACGCATCAGACATAGCATCTACAGAAATTTCCCCTTAAAAAAATAAAGATAATAATGCAGGATTTCCCCCTCCAAAAAAAATAATGAACGGAAATGCTTTGTGTCTCATTTCGCCTGTATCCCTTTGGTTGGTTGGTTGGTTGGTTTAAAGATGAAGTGTTTTGTGTTTTTTAACGGAGATGAAAACAGATTAAAGCCAAGGTGAAAAGTATGAGAAATATTCTGAAGCTCTAAAGGAAGTTCTCTATCATGCCATACAGGAAGTGAAGGAAAAGACTGAGGAAAAAGCCTTGAGCCACATATAAACCCAGAGTTTTCATTGTGTTCCCTTCCTCAGGGGCAGAAGCTGCAGGCTCTTCTGAGCTTTTGAAGTTTCTGAAATGCTGCTCTCCAAGGCATACGACTGCACAGAGATCACACAGAACAGTGCGAGAGAGAAACAGTCGCTAAAACTTTCTACATTCAGAAACCCTTCTGAGAGGGTAATAATTGCCCAAGGCGATTGTGGATTTGGGAGGGAGGCTTCAACACTGGCAAATGGTACTGTACTAAGTTTCAAGTTCTGTGATTATTAGGGCCTTTTCATTCAAGGCATTTGACAAAAGTCAAATAAAGCCCAAGGATGAGAGCAAATGCAGTGTGCCCACACACGACACACCATACTGAGCCATTGACCACACAATCTATCACAGGGGTAGGCAACCTAAGCCCCGTGGGCCGGATGCAGCCCAATCGCCCTCTCAATCCGGCCCGCGGATGGTCCGGGAATCAGCGTGTTTTTACATGAGTAGAATATGTCCTTTTATTTAAAATGCATCTCTGGGTTATTTGTGGGGCATAGGAACTCATTCATTATTTTTTTACAAAATATAGTCTGGCCCCTCACATGGTCGGTGTGGGACAGTGTACCGACCCACAGCTGAAAAATGTTGCTGACCCCTGATCTATCATGTTGTTTGAACTGCATATAAACACTTCAAAACTCTCTCTCTCCTCTCTGCAACCCCAGCTAAGCAAATACCGTAGGTTGGCTGCTAGCCTTGCAGGAGGATGGGGCGATGGAGCTATCACCCCAGCCAACGGTAGCAACTAATTCTTACTGACACCAAGGAAGATACTTTAGGCACATTCAAATACAATTCCTCTCGCCATCTTCTTCTTGTATGTCTGCCTAGTGCCTATGTGGTGATAGGAACTCATTTGTGGAGTTATCAGCAAGAAAGCTAATTTTTGTATTCCCAATTAATTCCCACAAATCAAGGACAGGATATTACCTTTTAATTGGAAGATTTCCGGGGGGTGGGGGTGGTACAGCTACCTAATTTACAGAGTAGTGAGAGCCGAAATTGAGTGTGGTTTGAAAGGAAGGAACTCAGGTAGGTTTACAGGCAGCAATTCAGCAATTCCCTCTGTGCCTGAAAGAAGATTTTGTGGCCATCCTTTCGGTGAGCTATGTAAAATAGATCAATAGAGCAGACAAACATCAGGTATTCAGAGTCTTGCCGGCTGTCTTCAGACTGAAAGATCAAGAGCAGCCTCCCATTCAAGTTTTCCCAGCCCAGTCTTTCACCCTCTGCTTCTCATTTTCTAAATCTGCCACTGTCAGTATAGCTCTAGATATTAACGATGCAAAATTCAAACAGCTCAGAAACTTCATGCCACAGATCTCCTTTATACAGGAAAATAAAATGTTGGGCTGGGAGTAGACATGTAAAATTTCTGGGGAAACAAGAAAGCTTCAGAAAATGGGGGGGTACAAACTTTTTTTCAGTCTTTACATATTGAAAGTCAATTTATTTCATAAAATTTCATTAGCCACTCAATTGCAAAAAGAAAATTCTCAGAGTGGTTTGTTACTTCAGTAAAATGCATTATGTATACCTTGGTTCACCATAGAATTACAGTATCATATCTAAAAGTAGTTCCGACAATAATTGCGAATTGCCTTTATTTTTAAAGTTGTTGTCACAAATGGAGCTACAAGTTGTTGAACTGTAAGGAGCCTAGCAACTCTGTGTTTTGCTGGTTTATGACAAAAATAAAAACAGAAACCAACAACATTATGGTAAAACAAATTATTATTTATACTGAAAAGTATGTCACCTCGAGTTTTCCATACACCTTGCCTTCCTATTTCATTCATCATTCTAAAAGAAAATGTTTCATAATCCATAAAAAAAATAAGGAAAAAACCAAAAAGGCTTCAAGCAAAAAACGGGGGGGGGGGTTCCATAATTTTTCTAGCCTTCGCACATCATGTTGTGAGGTACAGTAACTCTGAATCAGCTGCTTAAAATGAGATATGGAAACAAGTAATATTGCTGTCCTCAGATGTATTTCAGTTTTACAGGAAATGGCAAGAATGAACTTCATAATCTTCAGGTACTTGTCATAATTGATCAGATCTGATCTCTTTGGAACTGGACGGTCTGAAGATCCATGTTACAAACAAAACAGCTGTCTATTGCACACTATACTGTTTAAAAACATCTGACGGTATTTTTAGCCTACAGTGTCTGCACTGAAAACATCTACAAAGGCTTGCTCTCAGGAGATGCTCTGTGCTCCAATGACAAAAGTCACGTTCGGTGCATCATATGTAAAACACATTCAAAATGAGACCAGGCCCCTGCTTTATGTGTGACAATACAGGTCAGTGCCAGTGGTTCTGTCAAGCCCCTAGGTATTTTCCACAAGGCTTATTTGGCTCTAGGACAGGGGTGGGGAATTTCTCCCTCACTGTCACATGGGATGGGGGGGGGGGTAGGACCAAAGCCACATACTGTACATATACTGTGAACACACCCATTCTCTCACTCAACTGCCCTGACGCCCCTACCCCAACACACACGCCAGGTCTTATGAGATTATAAGACTTGGCATGAAAGAGATGTTAAAATATTCCAAGAAAGCAATTGGCTTGATGCAAAAAGGTTTTTAACATTCCAAAAATTCCAGACATCACACAATTTTTTTTCTTAACGTGCATGGAAAGTATTTGGATAACACACAGATTTCTGATGCGGCCATTAAAACAGAGCAGGATACAGAAGCAGTATTCATGCCAAGTTTTCTCCTCTATTTTAAGCAGCCCTGCTTAAGGACTTCTGGTAGGCATATGGTTGGCCACAAAAGAACGGGATGCTCGACTAGACAGACCTTCCTGTGTTCTAAGTCTAAATAAGATCCTCCACATACTAACATACAAAGGGAGCCAATGCCTATAGCTTAATCCACATTGAGCAGGAGCGACAAGAGGCCTCCTACCAGTGATGGCTGTCTGCTTCAAAGTAACAGTTCAGTTTCAGTAATACAGTACATAGGTGGCTCTATCAAATGAGCCAAGCCACATGCTACAGTAGAAGACTTAAAGCTCACATCTACACAAGCAGAATAAAGAGTGAATTTATTGTATAAAATGATTGGCAAGATACAAAAGGGGGGGACTTTTATGCATATTTTCTATTAACTTGTACACAAGTTATCACGCCAAAAGCAGAAACTTTAAGGAGATTGTTTTAAAATGTTTACACAGTGAAGTTAATTTGGTTGCAAAACACAATGGAACTAAAAGCACTTGAGAATACAGCTTTGCAAAGTCTTCTTTATTGTTGTCATCAAAGGAGTCCACAAAATACATGTATTGGTAAAGTCTTAAGTGGGATGACACCCAGGTTACTTTGCTTACTGGAGTTACTTTTCAAATAAAAATGCTTGGTAACAAAGGGATCAGCAGTCTTTCACTGTCAAACCGTGCCCTTAAATAGTAACCGAACTGTCAGTTTTCAAAAGGGACAAACTAATGCAGGTGTAGGAGAATAACGCTAAATTCCACCCCAAACAGTTGCTTGCAAGTAGTTCCAGAAACGTCAATGGATTCAAGAAAGGAAATGTTGCTAAGATGTATGACCACCATTTCAAGGTGACTGGGGACATATTGGAACAGTGCAATTACTGTACCAAAAAAAAGTATGGTATATTCTCAATGGCAAACTATTCCGAACTATAACCCTGTAAGCAATTTGCCACAATCAAACACAAAAGTTAGGTGGCATTAAGCCCACTGAAGCTAATGGACATATGGTTTTAGACTGTGGCCCTTGTTTTCTACAGATGGTAGTTTACACACAACTGGCAAAAAAAACAAAAAACCCAAAACTGATTGCAACCAGGTGACACACATACAAAAAAGAAAGGGGGGGCAATAAGTTAACACAAAATCGTAACAGCCCAAATTGTACTTTATTGTTAACAACAAACTAATTAAGACAAAAAAAATAAGGTTATTCGAGTTCAAAGTAGTTTTGTGCTGGTTCCAACTTCTATGAAGCATCTTTGAGAGTATACAAATATGTATCTGTAAAGAATTACGGTACTGACACACACAAGATTATTTCAGTCTGTTCAAACCCACGGAGAAGAGACCTGGCGATCCTTCTGTGGAGAGTCCATCACATCATATGAAATATATTCTTTTAAAAACATTTATGGATTCCTGAGCCTTGAAAGACATATCTGCCCTTTTCTAGTCCTTTATTTTTTAAAGATGGAAAACCTGTTTCTCCTAATTTTTGCAAATGTTTTACACATGCAAAGAAGAAGGGGCACATGCACAGCATCTTCACAGCATTTCACTGGTGCAAGTACCAACGTACTGCACAAAACATACCAGAAGAGCATCATTTGATGACTGGAGGAAAGTATTAGGGAGGAACTGTGTTGATTTTTAAAGCTTTTATTAAAGAAAAACCAAAAGGTCTTCCCCATAAAATAAAGGCCACGTTATTTGTTAGTACCATAGTATTTTCAGAGAGATTTAGTTCCTCCTGCTTTGCAAGTCTTATGGTGCTCAGTACAAAGCGAAGCCGATCTACACCCCGCTCCCCAAACTCTAGCTAGCTAGAAATGGGATTGCAATGGAAGAGCCCTTTTCGTCACTAACGAGGATGATAAAACCAGGTCAGACTTGTATTTCACCTACAAGTTCTCCCTCAGACTGCTATTGGCCACAATCATATTAAGTTCTTTGTAGTTTCTCTTTTACTTTGCATATTACACAGTGTAACTTAAACATTATATAAGAGCACTTCAGTCCCACAATGTAGGATTTAAACTTGCGTGAAAAATTATGAATGGCTCCACAATATTTCAGTGGCTTACAAAAATACATTCAACCAAATATTTATATAATGTGTTCTCCCCCTGGCCCCACAAGAAATAAAAGAAAAAAGCAAGGTAAGGGAGCCAAATAGTCCCCAAATAGCAAAAATGCTCCCGCACTTTCCTTTTTAGCAGGTCCCCAAAAGAACTGTGGAGAAACCCTGTAACCTGTCGCAGACAGGAAATGACTGTGGATACTGGGAGAGAGAGAGAGCTGTCCTTTTCAGAAAGTTTTGCCTTTCCCAGCCCTAAGAAGCAGAACCTTCCCTTTGCTGGATTGCCGCTTGTGACAGAAGAACATACTGCTTTCTGGAAATACTTTGAAAGCTAAGCACATTCAAGAGTACTGTACATGGAGTTGCATACTTTACACTCATTCGCCAGTATTATAGATCTACTGTATATTATTAGTCAGCCTTATAAATAACGCTAAGCGGGGGGGGGGGAATATTTGCTTCAGGGGCATTTTTTTCTCCGTTTGAAAAAGGAAACACAAAACAAACCTAAAGTGCAGACTACAGGCCATGACACGTATAATAATGACAAAAGGTGCAGCCAGACTTACATCTATATTTACAGTCACTTAGCCACCTTACAAAAAGCTGCCCATTTTGCAATTTAAAAACCACCAAGGTTGTTTGAACTATAATGCATCCTCCACTGTTTGGGATTTAAATCTTTTTGAGATGTCTAGGCAATATGTTAGGTTGTCCAGATTCACAAAGAAAGTTAATATAATACTTCAAGAGGAGAGGGGGAGGGGAACTCATACAATGTTGATTCCTCCTCCAGAAAATGCAAGCGTCCTCTTGCTGCAAAAGGATGAATTGCTGTTGCTTGGTAGACTGCTTTTAACAAGTGATGTCTTCATTTCCATTTCACATGCGACTATGGCTGCATTCAATTCCACTTGAGCCCGGTGGACAACATAAAACATGAGGCCTATACTTATTACAATCTGTGAATGAAACAGAAGTGATAGTGCTTTTTAAAAAATATTTTCAACAGCAGTAATAAGCACAAGGAAAAGATTCAAAGTATGGGAGAAAGGTGAACTTTTAAATAGGCTTTACAGGTCATGCTAGCAGCAACTGCGTTAAATAGAATGTCAAATTCACATATGTGCAGTGCAGAGAAAGTACAGGGAATGTGTTTTTCTCCTTCTCTCATATCATATAACCCGAGGCTTCAATAAATGTACGGAGAGTCAGGACAGACAAAAGAAAGTACTTCTTCACACAACATATACTCAAACTACAAAACTCAACCCCCACAAGACAGTGTGATGGGCCTCCAACTTGGATGGCTTTCAAAGAGAATTGCACTACAGTACAGTATAATATAAATAAAAGGAGCCTTACAATCCAAGCCAATATTAACCAGGCAGATTACCTGGGAGTGAATACCATTTAAGACAGTGGGACTTACTTTTCATTAAACACATACCGTAAAGAGACAAAATGAATTTTTTGAGTAAGGGCTAAAAAATGGCTTACCTGTAAACTAAAAATGAAGTAGCCACTAACACTTTGTTCTGCAATGACATCCTCCATAGTGCGCAAGGTGGTGCCCAGATAGGAGTTTAAGAGTTGAGTTGGAAGCAATCCAATGGAAGAAGCCACCAGATAGTTCGGTAAGGAAAGATCTGTTATCTAAATAAAAAAGAAGGCATAAAATGTAACCTGAAAAAAGGTATTCTCTTGATTAGTTTACATGTTCTAAATCTCCCAAAGACACCATCACCAGCCCCAAGGCTAACAGGAATGACTTATTTCAATAGACCTAATAGTACAGCCATAGTGTTTATATTTGAACATCAGGTAATTAAAATTTATTTTGAAGTACAAAATCCATGACATCTATGAAGCTACGTAAGTCTACTGGGAAAATATTTTTACATATTTTAATTGGCATAAGGATTTCAAAAATTATTTATGAATGCTAAAAGTGAAAATTAAAATAATATTACAATCATTTTAGATTACTAGATGCATAACTTATTTCAGGAAAAGGTTCAAAGCAGGAAGTAAATAAGTAGCTACATGGAAAATTCCACCGAATACATTTATGAAAATACACCTATTAGTTCTTCCAGTTAAATCTCTCTTTTCCAACTTTTTTGTATAGCTTTTGACTGTACAGTTCAAGTAGGATATGCCATTTACTACAATTCCTGCAACTGCAGAACTCTGCAATCCATACCAGATTCCTTTCATTTTGTTTTTAAGGGTGTTTCATCAGATTTAGATTTGGAAATAAATTGGAAGCTTTTTCTCAAAACACTGTAGTGTTCTTAAGAAGCCATTCATGACTATATTTCTGCACCACAGTCCAGAGTGATGCTCCCGTTCTTATTTTATTTGAACCACTTTCTACAGACATCACACCGCTTGCCCCAAATTTTTGTACAATGAAAATTAAAGTTTTACAATAAAGGATACAAGATGAGGATTATGGAAAATAACCATAATCTTTTAAAATCTTGAGTTATTGTGATATACCATAATGACAGAAGGTGTATTGAGGAGACATAAGGATTAAAAAAAGTGGGGAGGGATCATGTATACTGCCTTGAACCCCTTAGTGAAATAGGGGGTAAACAATAAATAACTTTCAAACAGAATTTGAGATTATGACAGGTTTTTGCTATTTTTGTTGGCATCTGGCTGTCTTGAGAGACAATGGAGTGCACCTCCAGAGGTGAAGTCAAACCCTGCATTAGGAGCTCTGAAGTAACCTCCTTGGGGCAAAGCCTGGGCATTGTGTATAGAGGTGCTGGGCTTCCCCCCCCCCCTCAGCCTGGCTGATGTGGTCCAAAGGAAAGCAGGACAATAGGTTTAACATCAGCTTGGCTGCAGGAGTTGGCAGAAGGAGGCATACAAGGTGCCATCCAACCGCTTTAGGGACTCCACTCCAGATTTCTGCAGGGTTTATTCCTTAGCCTTTTCTTCTCCCAAAGATATCATGCAAGCAACTGTTATCCTTCCCAGGTTGATGAGCCCCATATGCCCCTCATTTCCCTACAGCATGTGCAGAAATCGCCTTCTTGACTGTTGGACCCACTATTGGTCTCATCTGCTCAATCTGCCAGAGCCTGTCTTTGCATGCAGAAGTCCCTAACTCACCAAGGGTTTGAGACCCATCAGCTACCCTCACCTGGTTTAGCCAGCCAGTTGAAGCCGTTCCCAGGGTGTGGCTCCTTTGATAAATAGCCAAGTATTTATTAATACAGTATGACAAACACATTATATTTTAAAATATGAATGTATTTATAAGTTACCTTTGGTAATACATTCCAAGTAGGAGCTTGCCCGCAGGAAGACAAAAAAACATTCTAGTACTTATACTAGAGGCCTGTGACGACACATACTGCCAACAGTGTTGAGGCTCTGAAAGTAATCTAGTATGTCATGTTTAATAGCCCAACTGCTGGTAGGCTTTTTCCATATATTTAGAAATACAGTTTCTAATTTGTAGTTTAGTTCTATTTGTTTTAAGGAACGCAGGTGGCGCTGTGGTCTAAACCACAGAGCCCTAGGGCTTGCTGATCAGAAGGTCAGCGGTTCGAATCCCCATGGGGTGAGCTCCCGTTGTTCTCTCCCAGCTCCTGCCCACCTAGCAGTTCGAAAGAACATCAAAGTGCAAGTAGATAAATAGGACCGCTCCAGTGGGAAGGTATACGGCGTTTCCGTGAGATGTTCTGCTTCGCCAGAAGTGGTTTAGTCATGCTGGCCACATGACCCGGAAGCTGTCTGTGGACAAACGTCAGCTCTATAGCTCCTTCAGGCTATAGAGCGAGATGAGTGCCGCAACCCCAGAGTCGTCCGTGACTGGACCTAACGGTCAGGGGTACCTTAACCTTTTCTATTTGTTTTATAGCCTTGTCAGCCACCTAACAAAACCAGGTGTTTTCCAAGGGAACATAAAATATCTGATAAAACCACTTAAACATACAAATGTTATTTGAATAATAGAACAATGCAAGAACAATGAGTAGAAACAATAAAACATACACCATTCTATATTACTACCAATCATACCACACAGGGACTAAAAAAGAGGGCCACAAATAACTACCTAATCTATCTCTACCACTGCAACTCCTCACCCCCACAGTGGTGGCTTTAAAACAGGCTTCCTCAAACTCGGCCCTCCAGATGTTTTTGGCTTACAACTCCCATGATCCCTAGCTAGCAGGACCAGTGGTCAGCGATGATGGGAATTGTAGTCTCAAAACATCTGGAGGGCCGAGTTTAAGGAAGCCTGCTTTAAAAGTCAATACCAGCAATTTAAATTGCACCTAGAAGCCAACAGGTAGCCAGTAAAGCTGATTAAGAGTTGGCCTAATTGTTTATCACTTTGTCAACATCAGGGGTGCTGCATTCTCCAACAGCTGAAGCTTCAAGGAAACTTGATGCAGCTGACAAACCAGACCCTCAACTGGCCCACCCACAGGCGACTTTGACAGGTGAGCAAGGCCACCCACCAGTCCATCATCTGTCATCATATGACATCAGATGATTCAAATTTTAAACCCTAGCTGCAAAAGAAGAATCAGGAATGCACTCTAAATGCCCTCCCAATTCTTCTTTTCCAGTTGAATCTGGCACCAATTTTTAAAGAGCCAAACTGAAGCAGTCACTGGAATGAAAGAATCAGAAGTGCACCTATACTGCGCTCCCAATTTTCCTTTTGGAATTAGGCACAGAGACGTCACCACTACAGCACCTGATGTCATATGAATGTTTTTTCCAAATCCACTTCACAGGTGCGGGGGCCTGAAGTGCAACATGGCTGGTCTAAAATATGTTCCTAAGTCAAGCAACACGAAGACCCAAACAGCTTCTAAAGTTTTAATGAAAACAGATTTTCCCAGCAGACACTAAGACATGTTAAAATGATATTCTATTCATTTCAGCATTATGTAGCATTAGAATGATGATTTAAAAAATATGTTTCACAACATAGTCAGTAGCCACTATTTTAGAATAGTGTTGGTATTTTAACAATATCTCTTCAAAATGAAGCTGTGACATGAGTAATCAAATACTCCAGTAAGGTGATCAGCTGAAACACTTGAGTAGTGAAACAGTTCTTCCACAATTTTAGGCAATTTATTACAGTACTTCTCCAAGAAAGTATTTGCACCAGTAGCATGAATTCAATTTAGGCAGAAGATTTAGAGAAAATTTTATTGACAGGTATGTGAATAAACTTACCAGTGTTATATATCCAAAAGGCACTTTCTGATAACTTTTGTCATTCTGTTGAAATCTGGGACATTACAAAAGCTTACACATGGGAGACCTACTTTATTGCCAGGAGGATGCAACTAGTACTTTCTCTGCCTTTTAAATATTAAATTAGAAACCAGATATACTAAGTAGGGCACTCATTAAATTTGATCGTACTCTGAAACAATCACAAGGATTAGATGAACACCTCTCGACAGTAAACTTGTTCAGCCTGTAATGTACCCAGGCTACTGGTAAGATGTTATCTGTACAGATCATGATCTTTGCTTCATCTTTCATCCTAAAATGGCTCTGGACTAAGTATTATAGAGCAGGAAAGAGGCATGTCTAATGAACTCATTAGCAAGATGCAGTTAAATCCTATCTAAAGTCACCATGCATTTTTCAAATATAGAAAATATACTTAAATATGCTTAAATAAAATTAGGGGACACATTTGATACAACCATTTGCATATCTATTTTTACATCAGAACCTTTTTTTAAAACTGTAATGTTGGGGGAAAGAGAAACCTGTAAGAACTCAATTCATAAGATTATTTTTAAAACCTTTATAGGCATTTTAACCATGAAGAAAGGATTCACATGGCAGGAAGAGGGATAAAAAAGGGTCAGCGGACTCCACCCCTGGCCCATACAAACATAGGCACCCAAATCCTTAAAGAAAGTTTGGGGGAAAGGCTACAGCTCAGTGGCAGAGTACATGCTTCATATTCAGCAATCCCCAGCACCTCCAAGTAAGGCTGGGAAAGACTCCTGTCCTGGAAAGCTGCTGCCAGTCAGTGTTGAAGCAACAGTCCGACTCGATAGAAGACAGATGTTCAAACGAGCTTGTGTGCAATGGGAGCAGGGTCTGTCACTGAGATGCCACTCCAACCTCAAGCTATCTGAAAGACCCCTATTCTCTCATATGAACCTGCCCAGGCTCTTAGGTCTTCAGGCGAGGGAGGCCCTTCTCTCAGTCCTGCTATCATTGCAGGAAATCTTAGCATGGACATGGGAGAGTGCCTTCTTGGTGACTGCTCCAAGATCTCAGAACTCCCTTCCTAGACAAAGTAGACAAGCTCCCTCCTTGCTGTCCTTCCGCTGTAAGGTCAAGATGTTTCTATTCCAACATGCTTTTATTGTTGCCTGTGTTTTTAATAGATCTACCGTATCTTAAATTATTTTAATTATTGTCTTTTGTTTTTCAGGTTTTTCTATTTTATCTATGCAAAGCTGCCCTGAGTCCCAGACACATGTGTACACACACTTACTAGTAAATAAAAGAACCCCAAAGGACACAGCAGGCAATGCATCATGTGCAGTTTAGACCTCAGAGGGATCCAGATAAGATTTCATCTCAACACCATTTTTCTTTTCTTTCTTTTTTTTGGGGGGGGGGGGGGAATGCAGAACATCTAAGCTTGGAGACCACACACCATAGTGATCCACTAAGAAGCAAACCACAAATTCTGCACAGTTGAAGGAAGTTTCTTTCTTGGTTGAGAGACAGAGGGCTAATCAGATATTTATTCTTTTTTATTTATTTCTCACACTGCTTTGCAAGTAGGGTAGACTGGTTTTAATTTAGTTATCTATTTTGATTTAAGTTACCAGGAAAAAGAAAAAAGACCATTTAGAATAATAAACTTCTATTAAGTTCCTCATTTTGAAATTCATACCCTTCCTAAATATATGTGTACTAACGGGCTACTTTAACAATTAAAACATCTATCTTTATCTATCTTTATGTAATCTAGGAGCATAATTCAAAACCTTTAGCACCACAGATTTATGAAACATAATTATGTCTTTTTGGCTTTTGCTGTAGACATGCAAGAATACTAAGCAAGACCGCTTACTTGAAGGCTAAGGTTGTAGTCCTTTGATCAGTTATAAGGAAGTACTGTAAGTCCCACTGAACAAAGTGAGGCTTACTTCTACATAACTGTGACTAAGATCAGATGGTAGCAAGTGCCTAGAATTTTGCAGATGCAGGTGGCAACCATTTCACGTGGGGGTTCCGTTCTGGCCGCCCAGCACATTGGCCACCTCTGTTCCGCCTTCTTCTGGGTCCAAAAGGACCTGCACGTCGGCAATTGCATATCAATTGGCTGTGCCTAAAATGTTTGCTGGCTGTAGTAGCTGCCTCACAAAACTGTATTCCTCCATGATATGAAAAACAAACGCCCAGGATTTTTGCCTGGTAGCATCATAAATATTTATAATATAAGAAGTGAACACGTAGGTGGAAAATATAATTACCTGGGACCAAGGGACACACACAGTAATAAATGCTGTGCCTTTCAACATGTTTGTATTAAAATTCAGATTTTTTTTTAAAGACAGGATCATAATTTTTAATTGATTTTACCTCCCCACCACCCACCCTCCTCTCTACCTCATGCATCCTGGGGATAGGGAATTCGGTCTCTCTTCATTTCAACAATACTATCATCTTTCCCTGAGCTCCTTAGAACAAGGATTAGGATAGAGCCCAAAATAAGTTACTACCAAATGTTACATACAGTTGGTATTAAGGAAGTCTTTCTTCAAGGTAGGAGGAAGTAGTTGTGGTCTTTCTTCAAGGTAGATTTTGAAGAAGGAAGACAATAGCTACTTGATTTGACCAAGACTTGCCTCCATCATGGGCTGAGTGAGGTCCAGCTGCTGAGCCTTAGTTCCTTTGCCTCAGAGATCCTCAGTGGGATTGCTACCTGGCAACAGCAGGGAAGACCACGGATGAAGAAAGGAAATGCTTCCAAAATAGCCTAGCATCATATGGATGCTATATTATTTCTCTTCCTAAAACTATCATTGAATGCAACCATATCATTAAAATATTTTGGATCTTAAAATATTTTGGACTTATTGGATCTATCAAACGGAATATAAGTATTATAACCAGACAAACAAACAGCCACATTCATGAAACACCTTTTGAATCACCTCAAAATTACTCAGGAATATTTTCATATTGTGCACAGTGAAAGTGTGTGAATGTCCTTAAAGTTCAACTGATGAAGGGCAGGGGCCAATGATTTAAAAAAGGTAACAGCCATATGTTTTTAGTCTATCAGATCCTTCTCATATTGCTTAAATCTGAAACACAATATAAATCATTATGCAAATAGTTCTTCACCCCACATAAAGTCAACAATATGTATGGAACCTATAATAAATGATGGAGATGTCAATCATCAGGTGTCACCTTCATGCAGTTGTGAAGGAAATGCCTTCCAGTTGTTGAAGTTTGGAAGAAAGTGATTGATGTAATATATCAGATGGCCAGGTGTAAACTGAAATTAGATCCATTTGTGATATTGTTATTTAAATGCAAATTAATTAATTCAAAACCTTGGGTTGTTGGGTTTTTGGGTTTGTTTGTTTTTTGCTTTTTCATCTGAAAAATGCATTAATTGACAACCTGTTATTAGCCCTAAAGTTGTAATTGACAGATATTAAAAAGGGGGTACTCTTCAACATTAAAATGGATGAGAAAGGCTCTGAATACAACCAAAATGAATGATTTTGTGAGTTCGACAAAGTTAATAAAATAGAATGAAACCTTTTGTTCAGTGTTGGAATGTCTACTATAACATTCTCCTGCAGAGATGAGTACAGTGGTACCTCAGTTTTTGAACGTAATCCATTCCAGAAGACTGTTCGGGTTCTGAAACGTTCAAAAACCAAGGACTCAACAACCAACAGCTAGGCCTCAGGACAGGCATCTCCAAACTGCGGCCCTCCAGATCTTTTGGCCTACAACTCCCATGATCCCTAGCTAACAGGACCAATGGTCAGGGAAGATGGGAACTGTAGCCCAAAACATCTGGAGGGCTGAAGTTTTGGGATGCCTGCCTCAGGAGCTTGCACTCAGCAGAAGCCACGTGGCATGTTTGACTTCCATGGTGTGTTTGAAAACCAAAGCATTTACCGTACTTCCAAGTTTACGGCATTCGAAAACAGAAATGTTCATGGAGATTCGAACATGGAGATGTTCAAAAACCGAGATACCACTGTATTTTATCTGGATAGTCTTACGCAAAATTGCGTACAATTTTTCCTCTCGTATTTGTATTTTTGCTTATATATCTCAGAGAGAGAGAAAGCATACATCTCAAGAATAAGACATGCTTTTTCAAAAGTAGTTTATCTGATAAGACATGTGGGCTGCTAACTACTTCACTGTCAAATACTACTGTATTAATCTTTCTGGAAATGCTGTCACTCTAAGAGTCAAGAACTACCTTTGACCTGACACGCTGGATAAACATTAGCCTAGTCCTCAGTGCAATGTTTTCCTGGTTGCAACTAAACACAGTGGCTTCTAACTGTGGAAGAAAATAGAATACAGTCGTACCTCGGGTTACGACCACCTCGGTTTGCAAACAGTTCGGGTTACGAACTGCGCAAACCCGGAAGTGTTTTCGCCCCGCGCGCGCGCGCATAAGCCGCACGCGCGCGATCGCGCGATTTGCGCATGCGCAAAGCGTGAAAATCGCGCTTTGCGCATGCGCAAAATGGCGGCGCCCATCGCGCTCGGTTTGCGAACTATTCGGGTTACGAACTGCGATCCGGAACGAATCGCGTTCGTAACCCGAGGTATTACTGTATAATGCAAATTCACACCCACTCATGATCAAGCTAATAAATATGCAACATCACCCAATGCACTTACACCTACATTCAGGACCATTTGCTTTTATTTATTTGTTTAAAGTCACTGACCTTTACCCATGCTGTTGAGTGCATGGGCCAGAAGATGACACATGGTCCTGAAAGCAACTTAACAGCATTGGCATGGCCTTGAGCGTTTATTAACTTGATCACAGGAAGCTGAAAATTTAGATCACATTTTCTGCTTTCCTTTCTGTTTTTATATTTCAATTATAGTTTCTTTGTAAAGACAGCATTGTTTAAATTTTATGAAAAATGTTAATACCCACATTTAAAGTGCAAGCATATTCTGGTCTACTCAGAAATATGTTCCAGAGCTAAATGAGGCTTACTTCCATGTTTAAGTGGTTGCCGGATTTTAGCTTTATTGTCTGATGATCTGTTACCAAGCAGATTGATTTAACACTTGCTTTTTATGTCAAAGGAAGAAATGGAGGAGAAAAGGCCAACTTCTGAGGTCTAGCATTATAAATAGGACACAATAAGTGACATGTTGTACTGATTTGAGCCTACCACTCAAAATAGTCAAATCATAGGGGGTTGGGTCCAGAAGACATAATCTTGTCTCTCACCAGATCAACTGACCAACCTTCATGGGAGAGGGTTGGGTGTTGTTGTTTTACTGCTTTACAACTACCTGAGCTTTGCAATAAAATCAGTTCTCAAGTGCTGAATATTTATTACTCTACTAACCAAATAAGGAGGCTATTGCCATTGATCACTTGGAGAAATTCACCTTCATGTGTGCAGTGTGATTCTCTGCACTTGGATTTAGAAGGAAGTCCCAATCATTTCAATAGGATTTAGTCCCAAATAAATATTCATACAACTGCAGCCTTGGGCTTACATGAAAGTAAGTCCCAGTGAACAGAGTAGAACTCACATCTAAGTAAACATACAGTGGATTGTGTAGTTAGCCTTCAAATAAGTAATATTGCTTAGTGTCACCGATATTTGTACATAGAGAGGCCAACAAATCTCACAATTGCACTATCCTTCCTGCCTCTCCCACAAATATAATTCTGTAGCACTAATGGCATGCTAGCTGAATGATCAAAGGCTTCAGAACATACTCCTAGTCCCAGCTAGTATAAAGGTTCTTATTTAGTTGCAAACCAGTATCTTAAATTATATACTGTAATCACCTAATGTGGATGCTTGATCAGGAAGAGCACAAATCATAAGATACTCTTGATTTAAGTGATTTCAATTTGTCTGGTTTTGTGGCGATTTTAATCAATTCATCCTGCTATTTGTAGCAAAATCTCGTCTTGCACTTTACCAGCAACAGCATACTATTTTTCCTTACACGGAGATTTTTTATCTCTGTAGGAAAAGCTTCATGCATCAAGCATCCATTAATATACAGTCCTGCACACTGCATTGCAGAAGAGATAAACTAAAGGCACTCAAAAAGGAAGCACTCTCTCAAGATGCCTGCCTTTCACAACCATGAACCTAGTTTATGATTGCAATCCTAATTTACCTAAAAGGGAGGGATTATGTCCCAGTGAATATACTGGAATTTACTTCCAAGTACTGTAAACAAGTTTAGGACTGGGCAGCATGGATATCTAAGTGTTCCTAACAGACTCCAAGTACCTTTATTCCAATAGATTATTATTTACTAATTCTGAAAGTATATCCTTTCCTGTACTGGAGTACTTCCAGGCATTTTTTACTGTTCCATCTTAAAAGGAATACTTAGAATCACATACAAGCAGTTTCTGCAAGTTTCCAAAAGTAACAGAAGTAATGGGAGTACCACCATGTTTTCAAGCTAACTGAAATCATCTGATATTATAATTACCTCCGAATCTACTCTCTTGTAACAGTTTAGCATGACCTGATGGTTGCTGTTAGGATATTCCAGAATTATTCAAGGGCTTGATATACACACCCCACTGAACAAATTCACACGTCACATCAGTTTATATTCATAAAGGACTTGGAAGTAAGAATGTAAGAATTCTATGAAACTATAAGTTGGAGCATATGGGGTATTAGGGGAGGGGTAGTACCTTTGGTGGGGGACACGTTGTGCTCCTTCTGGGGTAGTTTGTCCACCTTTCATTCCCACTCTGCACTCAGCTCTCACCTGTGGCTCTGATAAGCTATCAGCATGTGACAGCAGCCACACCCCAGCTAAACCAGGTGAGGGTAGCCAATGGTGAGTTAGGGACTCCCTGTGTGCAAAGTCAGGCTCCAGTGGTTGAGTGGACGAGACCAACAGTGGGTTCAATGGTCAAGAAGGTGGTTACTGCACGTACTGTCAAGGGAAATGAGATGCAAACTGGGCTTGTCAACTCGGGAAGGAAAAGGGAAAAGGAAAACTCTGATCCTAAACCTCTGCTGCCATTGCAATTCGTGAAAAAGGTACAGTGAAGTCCCTATGCCTCGTATGCCTCCTTTCAGCAACTCCTGCAGCCAAGCTGGTGCCAAACGTATTTTGTTTTCCTTTGTACCAAATCAGCAAGGCCGAGAGGGGAGCCTTGTTGTCTGGGAAGCCCAGGACCTCCATACACACTGCCCAGGCTTGTGCCCCAGAGGTCACTTTGGTGCTAATACAGCAAAAACAACTCAGGAGACAGCTGTTACAAGTTACTGGTCTCTGCAGCCACAGCAGGTGCTGTGATTCTCCAGCAATTTGACTTCACCCCCAGAGTTGTACTCTATTCTCTCTCGAGACAGATGGGTGCTATAATGACAAGTCTTTAGGTTACTTTTTCTCTGACTACTTAAAAATTCCTAGGTTCCCTGAAATTCCCATGCAGAATGCCATTAAGAAAGCAACTGTAAGTGCTAGGACCAGACTCCTAACATGTTGCACCATTTACGTTATATCCTTATTTTGTGAAAAGCTGCCACAACTAGGACAGCATAACCCAAAAACAATAAAGAAGTTGAAAAACCATCATATAAGACAGACCATGAAGGTATAATTAAATATTACATATAGCAAAAGTATATGAAATATTACACATATCAAAGAGTATCAATTTCACACAGGTATTAAAAGAATGAAAAAGTAATAGAAAGGAGTGAGTTCCAGATGTCCTATTAAATTACAGAATCCAGATGTCCCTATGTATCCAGCATACATATGCTAGATGTAGAAATATGATTTTCCAGAAAGGAGTTACAGATGTGATTGAATGTCTTCCATGGTTCATCCATTTGTAGTTATTACTAGACTTCATTATAGCAATTTTCAAAAGGGTGGGGTTGTTAGTCTGCTGAAGCAAAAAGCAAAGAGTAATTCTTTAAAGACCAGGAAATTGATTATGGCAAAAGCTTTTGTGGAGCGGAACTCATGTCACCAGATGGATGCACCAAAGGTCCTGCCATAATAAAAGCCTTTAAGGTGCCACAAGGCTCTCCATTGAATTTCATTATTATCCCTTAGGAGTACCACTGTGATATTGTTATCAAAGAATGCACACAGTCTCATACTCTTTTATGATCCACTGTTACTGAGTTACACTTTGGGGCACTTGATCCAAAAAGGATTGCTGGCTCAAATTAAAATGTTGCAGGTGCACTAATGCACAGTACGTTTTAAGGAGCAACACACAGGCACCTTTAGGCAATCTTCTGGTACTGTGAAACCCACTTATCTGTAAACAGCTCCCACAGGGTTGGGAGAGTGTTTAAGTGACTGAACAGCACAGACGTGAACCAATTCCTTGGAGACACCAATATGATCAGCATCTGCCCACATGGTTCAGTCCTTTAAATGTTGTAGTCATTTCACAAGAGCTGTTTACTCAGAAGCAGCTTTCAAAGAGCTGGGAGACTATCTAAGAGGGCATCACAGAATAAGGATAAACACAAACTGAAGAACACATAAGCTCAGCATCATAGCAGTAATCCCAAAGTAAGTAACTGAAGATGCAGTTCTAAGCACACTTACTAAAAAGTAAGCTCACAAGGTTTATTAAAACTCTAAAAAGTACTAAAAAATAAACTGTTACCAGATTGTCAACTCCAACTTTTATCTTTAAGTTTTCATACCTCAACCCTACACAGTATTACCTGGAAGTAAACCCCAATGACCTCAGTGGGGCTTACATCTGAGTAGGCATCCATAAGACTGCATTGGTAAGGCACTTGAATGTGACAAATGTAGAATCATAGAATTGTAGAGTTGGAAGGGACCACGAGGGTCATCTAGTCCAACATCCTGCAATGATGGAATATTTTGGCCAACATGGTGTTTGAACTCACAACCCTGAGATTAAGTCTCTCCTGCTCTACCAACTGAGCTATCCCTAATTCAAACTGCTGGTGTTTTAACACACTTGCTTTTCCCCTTTATCACTAATAATATCATTGAAGAGTTACTCTAGTAAGCTGTTTTTCCCCCCAAAGACATGTTTATAGTCTGGGGGAAGCATAGCACTGCCGCTGATCTACATAGTTGTATGTTCTTTCTGCATGTTATTGAGGGGGGGATTATAATAAGGGCAAACTACAAAATATGGTTAAGATTTCCCAGCCAAAAAAACACCTATTATGATCACCTATTTACACATAGTAAGGCACACGCAAGTTTTTAATCAAGTCACCTGATTAAAATCTTTATAACATTCAAGCAAGGGTTAGCTGCAAGTTCTCTCCTGTGGCTTTAAAATTGTACAAAGATAGACACGTGCTTTTTCCAAGAGTCCCAACTCAACAGTACCTACAACTTTCTTATAGGAAAATGTGAAGTTAAACCTCCCTATTTTAAATATCAAGAGGATTGTTGACACAAGTTTGAAAAATAGTAATACCACATAAATTTGAAGAACAGAATTGGCCCCCATATTTTTATTGAACCTTCATTTCCTTCTAACAGAGTTTTCTTTTGATGTTAGAAGGAAATCGGAGTTTTTTCTGATGCAGGAGTATTCTCCTTAAAAATTATTTTGGAATTACATGTAAGGAATTTTTGAAGTTATGTGGTAATTTAAAAGGCATAAAGATTTTTCAAAAAAGCTGAAAGAGGCAGCTGGAATTTACTATCCTACTCAGACCAAAGTACAAGTTGCACTCAAATGTGCGTAATGGTTGATTGCAGTCCAAGAGAACCTTAATAAAATACTGCTGCCTGTGGGACTAATCAACAATGGAGGCAGCAGCAGGTAAGGATGCTTCCACCTTTTCCTGCCAATTTCCCCACTCTAATAGAACAATCCTATGCATGATTCCCAAGTCTCATTGTATTCAATGAGTTTAGGTTTGTACCATAAATAGCTTTCCCTGTGTGTTTTAAAAGTTACGCTTTTATAATCCTGCAAGAAGCGGGGGAAAGGTGTCATTTGATGGAGGCGAATCCTTTTGCCTCTGCACCTCTGCTTCAGATCAGATCTACAAGAGAATGTTGGATTACCATTATATACATTCAAGTAATATTTGGCCCTTAAGGAATTAAAGAACCTTTTAATGAGGGTGAAAGAGGAGAGCGCAAAATATGGTCTGAAGCTCAACATCAAAAAAACCAAGATCATGGCCACTGGTCCCATCACCTCCTGGCAAATAGAAGGGGAAGAAATGGAGGCAGTGAGAGATTTTACTTTCTTGGGCTCCTTGATCACTGCAGATGGTGACAGCAGTCACGAAATTAAAAGACGCCTGCTTCTTGGGAGAAAAGCAATGACAAACCTAGACAGCATCTTAAAAAGCAGAGACATCACCTTGCCTACAAAGGTCCGTATAGTTAAAGCTATGGTTTTCCCAGTAGTGATGTATGGAAGTGAGAGCTGGACCATAAAGAAGGCTGATCGCCGAAGAATTGATGCTTTTGAATTATGGTGCTGGAGGAGACTCTTGAGAGTCCCATGGACTGCAAGAAGATCAAACCTATCCAAACTGAAGGAAATCAGCCCTGAGTGCTCACTGGAAGGACAGGTCGTGAAGCTGAGGCTCCAATACTTTGGCCACCTCATGAGAAGAGAAGAATCCTTGGAAAAGACCCTGATGTTGGGAAAGATTGAGGGCACTAGGAGAAGGGGACGACAGAGGACGAGATGGTTGGACAGTGTTCTCGAAGCTACGAACATGGGTTTGACCAGACTGCGGGAGGCGGTGCAGGACAGGAGTGCCTGGCGTGCTGTGGTCCATGGGGTCACGGGGAGTCGGACACGCCTAAACGACTAAACAACAACAACAATATTTGGCCCTTACTTATCTTTCCTGGATCATCAAGACAGACCTACGGTTCCCATATATTAAATGCTTCCATGGCAAACTTTTCAAAACCACTCCCATGGAGAAAAACAAAAATCTTTGAAACAGTTCTGAATGTCCAAGCCTATCTCCACAGGCAATGCTTTTCAATATAATTTGCATTCTCCCCATAGACAATTTGAATGCAAAACCTAGATTTGGCAGAATATATGTTCTATTCCCAAATGGCTCTCTAGTGCTTTCTATTCTGTATTAATGTCCTTTACAAGCCAAGCATCTGAGAGCAAAGGGCATCCCTTTGAACACCCCCGAGCTTATGGCAAGGAGCTACTCACAGAAAAGACAGCGTTTTGGAGCCCGAAGGGTATCGGGGTGAGCCTGGCCAGAGCCACCACCTTGAGGCCACTTCCTCCCTCCACCACGCGAATAACAGCGGCGAGCTTCTCGCTGCCCTGGATCCTGGCCAGCACCCATTCCGCCAGCAGCTTCCTGCAGACCACATGGGAGATGAAGGTGCCGATGAGGACCCCCAGCACCATGAGGCCCATGCCCAGCACGAAGCCGTAGAGGTAGCCGGCGGCCACGTTGAGCAGGATGTAGCCCCAGCCGCACGGGAAGGACACCACGATGAAGCCCACGGTGAAGAGCAGCACGCCGGCCAGGCTGTCCAGGCTCTCAGCCCACAGCATCAGGTCCCGCAGGTACCGGCGCACCAGGGCGAGCGAGGCGAAGCACAGCGCCGCCAAGAAGCACGCGCTCAGGCAGCTCTTGCACCAGCAGGTGCCCAGCAGGCAGCCCGAGCAGCGCCACGTCCTGCCCTCGGACAAGCCGGGACCCACTTCGGGCAGCTGGCACAGCAGGATCTCCACCGACGGCTCCACGGAAGGGTGGTGGTGGGGAGGCGGAGGCGGGTAATGGTGCAGCCCGTTCTGCTCTCCCCAAAACAGCCCCTCGGAGGCTCCTCCGCGGCCCGGCGCCTCGCCCGGCTCCGCCGCCGCCGCCCCCTGCCGGGGCAGCCAACGGTTCAGGTCCTGCCGGGCTCCCTGGGCGAAGGCGTGCTTGGCCGCCCGCGAGAGCAGCTGCAGCGCCGTCGCGCCCAAACTCCACATCGCCCGGGCGACGGCGGCGTCTGCTTCGGCGGCGTCTACGGCGACCAGAGCGGCCGGCTGCTTCGCCTTCTTCCCGGCTTCGCAGGCGCAGGAGGCGGCGGCGGCCGCTCGCACATCTCCGGCGCCGCCACCGCCGAGGAGAAGCAAGGCTTGCGAGGCGGGCGGGCGGGCGAGCTTTCAAACGGGGAACAGGCGGGCTCGGCAGCTGCGGCCTTGGCGGAGCAGGCGTCCCAGGGAGCGGCAGCAGGGCTCCATTTCCCGCCGGCTCTCTTCAAGGCCGCGCCACCCGTTCGCCTTCTTCGTGGAAGCACCGCCCCGCTCTGGGCTCCAGCCGCGGCGGTGGGGGAGCCTCCGCCGCCCGCGTGAGGGAGGAGGAGACGGCGCCGCTGCCGGACGATGTGGCAGCGGGAGAGAAGAGGCCGGTGGGCGGTGCTGGGCGAGGGGGAGGGGGAGGAGCACGCGCCTCCGCCTCCGCCTCACGCAGATACGTTATCTGCACACATTAAAGGAAACCCCTCACGAATACGTCCCCCTCAGAGAGAACAAACCAACGACCCCCTTGACGAAAAACAGCCGTTGAACGTTTCCCCGCAGAGCGTCGCCCTCACGAATCATCACCGCATCCTATCTCACGGTCCTAAACGAATTGCACGCGCAGAACACGGGTGCTGCCACGCAAACGCGTGAAAGGGCGTCCTCGTCACGAGTGGAGCCAACTCTTATGGTCCCTTCGGTGCCCGCCCCTTTCAATAAAATATTTCAGGGGGTCGCTTCCCCCCCCCCAAAAAAAATAGATGGGCATGATGAGCATTGTCATTCAAATAGTGTGCGTGCACCACTGCCACAGTCCAGGTGGCGCTGTGGGTTAAACCACGGAGCCTAGGGCTTGCTGATCAGAATGTCCAGCATACTTGCTTCACACATTATATTTATATATACATTATATATACATTATTACATGCAGGTTGCTTATGCGGGTTTTTACATATTGTGTACATGGACTGTGCACACATGGCAGAGTCAATCCCAGACCCCTGGCACACGTCACACAGTGACCCCCTAGGGCCTAGCACCTCTCACACGGTGGCCCACTGAGGTACTTTGCAGAGTTAGGCCTGCTGAAGCCTATAGATTTCAGAGGGTTGGGTTGCAAGGAAGAAACTGAGCCCCAGGTTTTGAATGGTGGGCACCAAACTCCCCCATTCAGCCACGGGAGGCAGTGATGCCAAGCATGGAGTGTTTAACTCTCCTGCAGAAGCTGCTCAAATTTCAGTTGAACTGTAATTTTTGCATGTTGTGACATTTGTTTCCACTGTTTACTTCTCTTTTTGTTTTCTCCACACACATGTATGCTGTATCTGATGAAGTGGACTTTTGCCCACAAAAGTTTTTTAAAAAAACTGTCACAGCACAATCCTGGGCCAATGGGAAGGGGGCAGAGGGCCTTTTGACTCAGGGCCTCAAGCTCAAAGGTGGCCTCCAATTTAGACATTTGTTAATGTTTTGACATCTGGTAAGTTTCACAACTTGTTTCTCAGCTTGGAGCTGTCCATTTAAGCAAAGATAATTACTTTGTTAACTGTTACAGCTGTTGTCATATTAAAGTTTAAAATGTTCATTTTAATAAATAGGCATCTGTTCTCTTGGCACCATATTATACCAGGAGAACATGTCCTCTCAAGATCAGCTTATATATATAGACAAACCACTTACTCTTTTGTGGTGCCTCATTTTGTTTTTGCATTTTTTATGTTTCATAAAATCATAGAATCTTAGAGTTGGAAGGGATCACAAGGGTCATCTAGTCCAACCCCCTGCAATGCAGGAATCTCAGCTAAAGCATCCATGACAGATGGCCATCAAACCTCTGCTTAAAAACCTCCAAGGAAGGAGAGTCCACCACCTCTTGTTCCACTGCTGAACAGTTCTTACTGTCAGAAAGTTTTTCTGAATGTTTAGTCGGAATCTTTCTTGCAACTTGAAGCCATTGGTTCAAGTCCGACCCTTTAGAGCAGGAGAAAACTGTGGGAAGGTTTATTTTAGCAGAGTTAAACAATCCCCTTTATAAGTTTATGCAGCGATCAGTTTGTTGCTAACTTGTTCTACTAATAAAGATGCCTTCCTGGTTAAAAATCCCTTTGAATTCCTCTTAAAGAATACACACACAAATCTGATTCATGTTAATATAAAACTATTTTGCTCTCAGATTCATTCAGGTTTACAGAACTGTCCCAGAAGTCAGGCTTAGGTTACATAACAAACAAATAAATTATACCAGAGGGAAGTTGGTCCTGAGGTGACTGCAACTGAGCAGTTATCTTTCAAAACTACCAGCAACCGACGACAAACTAGTTGTCACAGCAACTGGTTAGAACATGGAGGCCGTTAGTCCTCTGTCGGAATGTTGCACTCGACTGCACCTTTACATCACACAAAAACAAGCATGCTCCCTCCTCCATGTGACAGCCCTTAAGACATTTGAAGATGGCTATGGTATCTCTTCTCAGCCTCCTCTTTCCCAGCTCCTTCAAGCACTCCTTGTAAGACTTAGTTTCCAAACCCTTGATCATCTTGGTCACCCTCCTCTGCACACATTCCAGGTTTTCAACATCCTTCTTAAACTCTGGTGCCCAGAATTGGGCACAGTATTCCAAGTGTGGTCTAAGAATAGTGTGGTACAGTTGTACCTTGGAAGTTGAACGCCTTGCGAGTCGAACGTTTTGGCTCCCGAACGCCACAAACCCAGAATTATTTGGTACCCAAACATCCGAGGCCTCAGTTTCGAAACGTTTTGGAAGTCGAATGGACTTCCGGAATGGATTCCATTCGACTTCTGAGGTATGACCAGTGTTATTTTTCTTTTAAAAAAATGTTTAGGGGTACTCTCAATTTGACTTAAGAAAATAACCATTTTATAGTTCAAATCAGGAAAAATAAATACAGTAAATGGACAAAGTACAAAGATTCACAAAATGTTTAAGGGTATGCGTACCCCTGCGTACCTCCCCCCCCCCCAAAAAAAGCACTGGGTACGACTGTACTATTACTTTCCTTGATCTGGACCCTATATTTCTGTTGATGCAGCCTAGAATAGCATTAGATTTTTTTGCTGCTGCATCATACTATTAACTCACATTAAGACCCCTAGATCCTTTTCACATGTACTGCTAGTAAGCCAGGTGTCCCCCATCCTATATTTGTGCATCTGGTTCTTCCTGCCTAAGTGCAGAACCTTACATTTGTCCCTGTTGAAATTCATTTTGTTAGCTTGTGCCCGGTTCTCCAATCTGTTAAGGTCATTTTGAATTCTGACTCTGTCTTCTGCGGCATTAGCTACCCCTCCCAGTTTGGTGTCATCTGCAGATTTGATGAGCACCCCCTCAATTCCTTCATCCAAGTCATTTATAAAGATGTTGAACAATAACTGGCCCAGAACAGGGTTTATTATGCCTAGGGGTAGCCTGGACCTCTATGGATCTCTGAGTGGGCCTGGAGCAATCATAACCATGTCTACAAAGATATAAATATTGAATATAATGAGGCTTACTCCCATGTAAGTGGGGTTAGGATCATATCCCTAATATTTAAGGTGCTACTGGCTTCCTTTCATTACATTACACCCACATAGCTAGCTAGCACTCTGAAAGTGTGACACCTGCATGTCATTTAGCTGAGATTCCTGCATTGCAGGGGGTTGGACTAGATGACCTATAGGTCCCTTCCAACTCTAAGATTCTATGTTTCGCATTTCAGACAAATAGCAGCTTGAGGTGGGGCATTGAGAGTTCAGTTTGGAGAATGACATGGGTAGGTGGTTACTGCATCACCAACAGTCCTGCCGATCAGATGGGGCAGCTGCTGTGTTGTTTTTAAAATGTGAGATCTTGTTGATAAATCTCCTGTGTTGTCTGTTTGGGGCCTGAGATAAGGCAGTGCTCTGCCCTCCTCATTTGCTTATTGTCCAGTTTATTGCTGACCTTGGAATTAGGAAGGTCTGGTAGTTCATTTTAAAAAACCATGCTTCCATCCAAAGACTAAGCTATGATTCTCCTGTATGCTGTGATTTGGATATTACCATAGGCTGTATTGGTCAATTGTCTGGATATGGCAGGTAATTGCTGCTTACAGGGAAGTTGATGAGGACAATCACTAATGATCTGAATGTCTTTGAGTAAGGAACTGAACTAGAGAACTCTTGAATTGCTCCCTCCCCCACCCTCTATATTATTATTACAGTATTTTCACTACTGGAGAATTTAGTATAGCCTGGGCTATACGCTACAGGATGTTCTATTTTTCCACTCAAGTGGATAACTTAATAAAAAGTGCATACAGCAGATCCTGCCAAGAGTATGTCTCTAAGCAATACTAAATGGCTCACGGTACAGTCCGCATGATGTTGCACACAGATGCAGTGAATCAAATCCAAAGTTGATTTATAAGGGTACAATTTTAATAGCACTTACATGGAAGAAAGTGAAACACCCATGAATGAGTTGGGTTATCCCAGTAGGGTGGACTCACTGAAGAGACAGAAGAGGGAAAGTGAAATCTTGTTTTGCTGGGGAGTTGAATAGTATTTCTGGGCTCTTGTCACTTTTTATAATGGCTACGTCCTTCAAGCTGCAAGTCTGCCATTTGCTGCAGTTAGTCCCTGTTGCTTAGGGACAAAAGCTGTTTACAAAGGAAGAACTCTGAAGTATGTCCAGAATCTTGGTGGATTAGAAGATTTGTAAGAGAAGCAAGAATTTTCTAATTTTCTCTTTGCACTTAGAGAAACTATTTCATTGTTCATATGTTAAAGCAAATTACTTACATATTTACTCATTTGCAGCAGTTGCTGTAAAGTTTTGTATAATTGTGATTATATATATATATATGATGCATAAGGTAGATAGCTGGGGTTTAGATTTGACCATGCATGCATATTTTTTTTTTTGGCATGATCTTTCTAAACTTTAGGATTATCAATGAACATTTGTCCTCTGGCACAGTGCCATATCCTTTGTTACCTTAAGGGTTCATACTTTGGGGGCTATTACCAAGAAACTTATCTGGCTATTCCAGCAATTATTCCTTGTTGGATCCAGGAATCAGAAGGGACTCAGGCACGCAGCGTACCCTCCCTCACATGTAACAATATATTTGCTCAAATGGAGAAAGTAGATAACTTCACGTGAAAACTTCTCATGGAACAAACACAGGAAATTGCAAAAAACAAATAGTAGTAATAAATCTTTAGCCTCAGCATGGTTTTATGATATCCGAACATTATTAACATGGAGCATATTGGTGTAATCAAAGATGAGTCAGTTGAGAAAGGAATAAAGGAGAATCCGGCAACTACAATCATATTCACCTTAATTATAAGGTTGTGAAACTGAATGTATACAAAAGTAACAATTAAAGTAGGTGGGTGTTAGGTTCAAAGGGTATGTGAAATTGCAGGTAATGAAAGACCAGACTGTCTTCATTATCTGTGTTTTCACATGATACACCAACGGCAGGTGTACAAGTCACCTTTTTATAGGTATGGACAAGAGAAACAGTGACTAGGTTGAGGCCACACAAGCCAATGTCAAAAGTGGGAGCCATAAATTCATTTTATGAAATTGAATTTCTCTTCCCATAGACTCAGGGCACACAAAAGCTTCTCAAATATATCAAGCTGGATGTCTGATTGCCATTCGAAAGTGTGTCCAAAAAAGCTTTCCTGAAAAGCTTTCTTTTCAATATACATTAACATCACCATTCACCCTTGGCTTTATATTTTATTTATCCGTTTTCCCCTTCCCACATGCAGCTCTGGGTTCATTAACATGTAATCTAATTTCATAGTTTCGTGATACATCTCTGAGCCTTGTGCTCATGAGCTTCTTCCACCTACCTCTGCATGCAAATTTTTAATCACTTACTTCCGATTTCATGGAAACCATAGTTTGCCGTTGCATCTGATTCAGCGATCTGGAGGAATTATGCAACCACAGCTTACTGGTTCACATGCAAGGGCAAACTAGGATGCAGGCCTGGCAGCAGCATCCAACATTGTGAAATTCACTGGGTGGCCTTGTGCAAGTCACAAACCCACCTCACCGGACAGCTGAGTGGCGCAAATCAGGCATCCTATAGCATAGCAATCATCCTCAGCTGAATCTCAGGAAAGCATTGAGGGATTCACACATACTAAAAGAAAGACTTGTAAATTACACATACACACACACACCAGGTTTTCCCATGCAGTCTTCACAATAATTATTTTGAAAGACCTCCCTGTTAAAATAAGCATTGTTAATTTTGATATCCTAATATATATTTATTGAACAGATTTTGTATACTGTTTAATCATAAAAATTGTCTAAGCAGTTTACATAAAATACTGTCAATTGAAAGCAGAAGTTAAAAAAAAGTTGATCTAAAAGCCCATCTTTCAGTTTCCTTATCCCCAAGGAATTCTGCATTCCTGTTAGAATGAGTTACATAAAGTTTCATTTCTGATCTGAAAGTATGTTTGCCTCTTGAATCTTTCCCCCCCCCCATTCTTCCTGGAATTGTGTACATGTTCAGAGAAGTGAATGCCTAGCCTTCACCTCTCTGCAGTCAATGCTTTGCATACTTCTGCCCATTCTGGTCTTTGGCCAAACCGATCTCTTTGAATTAACTTCTCTGTCCTTTTCCTTAACAGCTGTTGCTGCTATCACTTTACTGTCAGCTGAGGAACAGGGAGGAACAATGTTTTTCTAGGACTAGGACAGATGCCATTCCATTCTAGAGACAGTGAAGCTCCTTAAATCCCTTCGTGGAAAATCCAGTGTTTTTGCTTTCAGCTGACATTAGATTGCATTTGGACTTTATCCAGACTGAGCTTCACATTTTTCTTTTAAAAAAATAAAATAAATCTGTTATGTCAAGTCCTTCTTGACATTTTTTTTACCCAGGTACTGAGGCTCAGATGGTAGGATAATGCCCTGTCGCGTGATGAAACTCATTTCTTGCTAGAGTGATTTTCCCTCCTAGTCCCCTGAAGGAGACTTACTAGACAAATATTAATGGCTAATCTAAGGTTACAAGTGTCCTTTGGGGGGGGGAGCGGACGGAGCTGGAATGACTAGAATATATACTAAGAAATGAGCAGAGCATAAAAGCAAAAGCCCATCTGGTCCAACATCCTGTTCTCACGCCAACCTCTTGCATATGAAAAACCTACAAGCAGGATTACCAATGTTACTGGGACGAGGTGCGTTCATAAAACATGTTCAGACCCTGCAGAGCCTTCTGGAAAGGGGGTTATTTTCAGAGATCATTCCCTTCTTCATACAATAGCATATCACCAGGGCTGGCCCTACGGCAAGGCTGGGTGGCGCAGGGCGCCGGGCTGCCAAGGCGGCGCCGCGCTGTGGGCACTGGAAAACAGGGTGGGGGAGCGCCGGAGGGATCTTTGCACCACGGCGCCAGGGCGCCAGATATGCTTAAGACGGCCTTGCCTATCACAAACCAAAGCAGCTGCCTTGTGAAGGACCAGGTGCGCAGCCTGGGAGTCATTTTGGACTCACAGCTATCCATGGAGGCACAGGTCAATTCAGTGTCCTGGGCAGCTGTTTACCAGCTCAATCAGGTACGCAGGCTGAGAGCTTACCTGCCTGTGGACGGTCTCACCAGAATGGTGCATGCTCTAGTTATCTCTTGCTTGGACTACTGCAACATGCTCTACGTGGGGCTACCTTTGAAGGTGACCCAGAAACTACAACTAATTCAGAATGTGGCAGCTAGACTGGTGACTGGGAGTGGCCACTGAGACCATATAACACTGGTCCTGAAAGACCTACATTGGCTCCCAGTATCATTCAACCTGGACACTGAGGTCCAGCTCCGAGGGCCATCTGGTGGTTCCCTCACTGAGAGAAGTGGGGTTACAGGAAACCAGGCAGAGGGCCTTCTCAGTAGTGGCGCCCGCCTTGTGGAACGCCCTCCCATCAGGGATCAAGGAAATAAACAACTTTCTGACTTTTAGATGACATCTGAAGGCAGCCCTGTTTAGGGAAGTTTTGAATGTCTGATGTTTTATCGTGTTTTTTTAATATTCTGTTGGGAGCTGCCCAGAGTGACTGGGGAAACCCAGCCAGTTGGGCAGGGAATGAATGAATGAATGAATATCATTCTTATTATCATTCTTATTGTTCTCAATAGGGAAGGATGAGAAGTGGGGAAATTGGCAGGCGGAAAGAATGATAAAATCTGAGGAGTCCTCACAGAGAAACAGGTTAAATTATTTCTAAAGGGCATCAGGTTGGGAAAAGCTGACCTAGGCCGATAAATTTATATAGCTCTGCCATATAAATGTGCGCATTAACATCTATATAAGCATTGCATTTGCACATGTGGGAAACTGTATGCAGATCTCCCTCTCAGGTTCAGGGCAATTGTGTACAGTGGTACCTCGGGTTAAGAACTTAATTCGTTCTGGAGGTCCATTCTTAACCTGAAACTGTTCTTAACCTAAGGTACCACTTCAGCTAATGGGGCCTCCTGCTGCCGCCACACAATTTCTGTTCTCATCCTGAATCAAAGTTCTTAACCCGAGGTACTATTTCTGGATTAGCGGAGTCTGTAACCTGAAGCGTCTGTAACCTGAGGTACCACTGTACTGTCAACACGTTGCCATCTAGGAGCAGAATCCTAGTGGCAATCTTAAGTCGGAGGAAGGGCTTTTGATCCAGTGGACGCTTCTACTCATGGAAGAGGAGGAAAGGCGATGTTTGCAGATTCCTCCTCCCTCTCCATGTCACCTGCCTGCCTGTTCTGGAGGGTCCCCCAACTCTCTTCAGTTGATTTTCGGAGGAGGAGGCGGAATGAGCAAAAACTGTCTCCCGGCGTTTTTCATTAGCGGGATCAAAAGCCCTTCTGGGAATGCAAGGGCAGCAATTGCAATGCACCCTGAGGAAACAGTGCAATACCTTATTCAGAAGGATATTATTATGACCATCATCATTATGACAAAGTAATACCCATCCTTCACCCCAAGGTCCCAGGGTAAAAAAGGTAAAGGGACCCCTGACCATTAGGTTCAGTCGTGACCGACTCTGGGGTTGCGCGCTCATCTCGCATTATTGGCCGAGGGAGCCGGCGTACAGCTTCTAGGTCATGTGGCCAGCATGACAAAGCCACTTCTGGCAAACCAGAGCAGCACATGGAAATGCCGTTTACCTTCCCGCTGTAGCGGTTCCTATTTATCTACTTGCATTTTGACGTGCTTTCGAACTGCTAGGTTGGCAGGAGCTGGGACCGAGCAACGGGAGCTCACCCCGTCACAGGGATTCGAACCGCCGACCTTCTGATCAGCAAGCCCTAGGCTCAGTGGTTTAACCACAGCGCCACCTGGGTCCCAAGGTCCCAGGGTGGGTTGCAACAATTAAAGCTCAATATTAAAAAACCACGTTAGAGCTTGATAAATTCCTCCTTCCCCTCCTTGTTACTTTCCACTCATGAATAAATTCCACGTTAGAGCTTGATAACCTGTGACACATCCCTTCCACTGCACAGTCACTACAGCTGTGTATTAAAGAGTTGCTAAAGATATTTTTAGCTGTATAGCACATTTGTGTGTTTTTCTGAACTGATGTAGCAGTTGCATCTTTTTTTAAAAGAACGAATCTCTCCTTTTAATTTTACTGCATTTAAAAAAAATTATTTGTTCAGAGGCCTGGAAAAGAAGCGCCAACTCTATTTGCTAGCAATTGTATCTAAAAACACCAGATTTTCCAAATGAATAGTGAAACTGGAGAAGAAAAGGGTTGCAGTGACGAAATACTCCACATTGATTTCTGTGGGATTTAAGCAGCTGAACTGTGCACAAGACTGCAAACATAACAGCTACCATTAATGTTATTTAATCCAGCTGCTCGGTGTTTCATGTCTTTGTAAATTGCTAGGGCTGAACGGAGTCTCTTCTACACTCTTGATTACCTGTGAGGAGTAGAAAAGGCACATTTTCCAAGCATTTAACTCCGAGAAACGGGTGGATTAGGAAAAGAAGCTTAACTCAAAACAAGGAGGTTGGGGAAAGGAACTGTGGCTTGGAAAAAACAAATGCCACATTGCAGTGCAATTAACAGGAAAAAGCTCTTCCAAGTATCAACAAAGCAGGGAAATGAAGAAATTAATTGGTTGTCTTTAGAGTGGTGTGGAATTAGAGGAGAGGATGAGCAAGTATTAGTGAAATTACACAACAGATTAATACTTGGCTCTACAAATGAAATGGGTGGATGCAGTATTTCTTCAGATAGGAATCAGGTTAGAAAGAGGCTGTTACAAGCAGTATGAAAGAAATATGATTCTCATTTGTTGTTGTTGTTGTTTAGTCGTTTAGTCGTGTCCGACTCTTCGTGACCCCATGGACCATAGCACGCCAGGCACTCCTGTCTTGCACTGCCTCCCGCAATTTGGTCAAACTCATGTTCGTAGCTTCGAGAACACTGTCCAACCATCTTGTCCTCTGTCGTCCCCTTCTCCTACCGTGTTTCCCCTTTTTTAATACGTAGTCAGAAAGTAAGCCATGGCAGGGTTTTTAACCATTTGAGAGCTATAAGACATACCCCGAAAATAAGCCATACTTCCGCACCAGCTAGCAGGACCCAGCATGCCGGCCGCGACAGGAGGAGGAAGCCTGCCGGGTCGGGTCAGTGCCCGGAAGCGGCGGTGGCTGCTTTAGTGCCAATAAAGCGTGCAGCAGTGCCGCACGGAGCACCAGCCAGCAGGACCCAGCTCCTGCAATGCCGGCCGCGGCAGGAGGAGGAAGCCTGCGGGGTCGGGTGGGTGCCCAGAAGCGGTGGCGGCTGCAGCGCTGACAAAGCGTGAAGCAGCACCGCACAAAGCACCAAGGGCACGAGCGGCAGGAGAAAAGAGAGAGAGGCTCTTTACTTGCGGCACTTTAAGAGAAGCAGCCAGAACCGATCTCCACATTCCGAGCCTCCCTTTTGCGCGTGCGGGCATGTTAAAGCCCCGATCACTTCACTCCCCACTTCTTCCTCGCCATCCCTCCCTTTCACGCGTTGCCTTGACCCCGCAGCCCCCCTCCCTGGCCATCTTCCCCTAAGTGCAGCGCTGCTTCGTGAGCGCTGCAGCCGCACGCTCTCTGTGTGTGCTGCAGCCGCACGCTCTCTGTGTGTGCGCGCGTCTCTTTCTTTCTCTCCCTGTGCGTCCGTCTCTCTCTGTGTGTGCGTGTGCGCGCGCGTCTCTCTCTCCCCCGTGCGTCTCTCTCTCTGTGTGTGTGTTTGTGCGCGTCTCTTTCTTTCTCTCCCCGTGCATCCGTCTCTGTGTGTGTGTGTGCGCGCGCGTCTCTTTCTCTCTCTCCCCCGTGCGTCTCTGTGTGTGTGTGTGTGCGCGCGCGTCTCTTTCTTTCTCTCCCTGTGCGTCCGTCTCTCTCTGTGTGTGTGTGTGCGCGCGTCTCTTTCTCTCTCTCCCCCGTGCGTCTCTCTCTGTGTGTGCGCGCGTCTCTTTCTTTCTCTTCCTGTGCGTCCGTCTCTCTCTGTGTGTGTGTGTGTGTGTGTGTGTGTGTGTGCGCGCGCGCGCGTCTCTCTCTCTCTCCCCCCCGTGCGTCTCTCTCTGTGTGTGTTTGTGCGCGTCTCTTTCTTTCTCTCCCCGTGCGTCCGTCTCTCTCTGTGTGTGTGCGCGCGCGTCTCTTTCTCTCTCTCCCCCGTGCGTCTCTGTGTGTGTGTGTGTGTGCGCGCGTCTCTTTCTTTCTCTCCCTGTGCGTGTCTCTCTCTGTGTGTGTGTGTGTGTGTGTGTGTGTGTGTGTGTTTGCGCGCGCGCGTCTCCCCCCCCCACAGAGAAAAGGTTCCGCTTCGGCTCGTCATTCAGCCGCGCGCGCGCGCCAGGGGCATGGGCCCAAGCCTCGTCCCCCTCGCGCTTCCCTCACAAGCATCTCAGAGCGGGACGGGTCACGGCCTCCCTCCTTATTCCTCGGCCGGCGTGAGAGAGCCCGGGGAGCAGAAGGATCCCAGGTTTAACCCCCAGGTACCCCCAAGTTTGAAATTCTGGAGAGCTGCTGCCAGCCTGGTTGACAGTAAAACCTGGATAGCACAGTAGGCTAGAGTGTGGTGTTTATAATGTGCGCGGAAGAGAGCACCGAGTGTCCTGAGCCAGTGGGACCCAGTTGTACCAGCACTTAAAAAAAAAGACACCCCCTGAAAATAAGCCACCGTGTGTTTTTTTGAGGAAAAAAAGTTATAAGACGGTGTCTTAAAAAAGGGGAAACACGGTAGTGCCCTCAATCTTTCCCAACATCAGGGTCTTTTCCAAGGATTCTTCTCTTCTCATGAGGTGGCCAAAGTATTGGAGCCTGAGCTTCATGATCTGTCCTTCCAGGGAGCACTCAGGGCTGATTTCCTTAAGAATGGATAGGTTTGATCTTCTTGCAGTCCATGGGACTCTCAAGAGTCTCCTCCAGCACCATAATTCAAAAGCATCAATTCTTCGGCGATCAGCCTTCTTTATGGTCCAGCTCTCACTTCCATACATCACTACTGGGAAAACCATAGCTTTAACTATACGGACCTTTGTCGGCAAGGTGATGTCTCTGCTTTTTAAGATGCTGTCTAGGTTTGTCATTGCTTTTCTCCCAAGAAGCAGGCGTCTTTTAATTTCGTGACTGCTGTCACCATCTGCAGTGATCAAGGAGCCCAAGAAAGTAAAATCTCTCACTGCCTCCATTTCTTCCCCTTCTATTTGCCAGGAGGTGATGGGACCAGTGGCCATGATCTTGGTTTTTTTGATGTTGAGCTTCAGACCATATTTTGCGCTCTCCTCTTTCACCCTCATTAAAAGGTTCTTTAATTCCTCCTCGCTTTCTGCCATCAAGGTTGTGTCATCTGCATATCTGAGGTTGTTGATATTTCTTCCGGCAATCTTAATTCCGGCTTGGGATTCATCTAGTCCAGCCTTTCGCATGATGAATTCTGCATATAAGTTAAATAAGCAGGGAGACAATATACAACCTTGTCGTACTCCTTTCCCAATTTTGAACCACTCAGTTGTTCCATATCCAGTTCTAACTGTAGCTTCTTGTCCCACATAGAGATTTCTCAGGAGACAGATGAGGTGATCAGGCACTCCCATTTCTTTAAGAACTTGCCATAGTTTGCTGTGGTCGGCACAGTCAAAGGCTTTTGCATAGTCAATGAAGCAGAAGTAGACGTTTTTCTGGAACTCTCTAGCTTTCTCCATAATCCAGCGCATGTTTGCTATTTGGTCTCTGGTTCCTCTGCCCTTTCGAAATCCAGCTTGCACTTCTGGGAGTTCTCGGTCCACATACTGCCTAAGCCTGCCTTGTAGAATTTTAAGCATAACCTTGCTAGCGTGTGAAATGAGCGCAATTGTGCGGTAGTTGGAGCATTCTTTGGCACTGCCCTTCTTTGGAATTGGGATGTAGACTGATCTTCTCCAATCCTCTGGCCATTGCTGAGTTTTCCAAACTTGCTGGCATATTGGGTGTAGCACCTTAACAGCATCATCTTTTAAAATTTTAAATAGTTCAGCTGGAATATCATCACTTCCACTGGCCTTGTTATTAGCAGTGCTTTCTAAGGCCCATTTGACTTCACTCTCCAAGATGTCTGGCTCAAGGTCAGCAACCACACTACCTGGGGTGTACGAGACCTCCATATCTTTCTGGTATAATTCCTCTGTGTATTCTTGCCACCTCTTCTTGATGTCTTCTGCTTCTGTTAGGTCCTTACCACTTTTGTCCTTGATTATGGTAATCTTTGTACGAAATGTTCCTTTCATATCTCCAATTTTCTTGAACAGATCTCTGGTTTTCCCCATTCTATTGTTTTCCTCTATTTCTTTGCATTGCTCATTTAAGAAGACCCTCTTGTCTCTCCTTGCTGTTTTTTGGAAATCTGCATTCAGTTTCCTGTATCTTTCCCTATCTCCCTTGCATTTTGCTTGCCTCCTCTCCTCCGCTATTTGTAAGGCCTCGTTGGACAACCATTTTGCTTTCTTGCATTTCCTTTCCCTTGGGATGTAAATGATTCTCATTTACATACCTGTAAAACAGACCTTCAAATGGGGAGAGAAAGCTTGTGAAATGTTTGCAGAAGACCTTGAGGGATTTTAAGGAGGACCAACGATACTGTCAAGTGCTAGGGCACCTGCTTTGCAAGCCTGAAATCTTCCCTGAAATCTCCAGAAAGAGGCTGGGGAAAAGTCCTACCTGAAAGCCTGAAATCAGGGTAGAAAATACTAGATGGGTCAATAGGCTGACTTAGTATAAGGCAGCTTCCTATGAGGTTATTATTCAGATAACTTTCTGATATTGCTGTAAGTAGGGATGGTGGATAAAGTCAATTAAGTTTGCATTTAAATGGAAAGCTACCATATTTTCATTCTCTGAAACCAAACACAAACCACAACACACCCATCCTTTGAAACTCACACTTCTCCAGATTTTGCAATGCAGTTCTTCAGCCGAGTAATGTGTACAAAAATGCATATACTAGGGTAAAGTGCGCATAAAAATGGCAATAACATACAAAAATACATTCTCTTAAGGGAAACTGCTTTGCAAAAATGCACATAGGCAAAATTGCCAACAAAAATATCAGGAGAGATTCACACTACAGTGGTACCTCCGGTTGCAGACAGGATCCGTTCTGGAGGTCCAGTTGGATCCTGAGGTTTCCACGCAGCAAAACCCGGTCAAATACTTTCGGGTTTGCCCCTTTCGCATCCTAATGTTTATGTAAATGGAGGTACTACTGTATTGGCAAATTTTCATGAGGATTTTTAAAAATCACAAATTGCTGAACAGGAGTGGAGAAATGAATTTAAGATTGGGAAAAATGAGAAACTGAGCAAACCGAAATGGACATGCACATCTATCCCTAGCTGTAGGTACATTGATGTCATTCCACCTGTTGGTTGAACCATCCAAAGTCCAACAATGGGGTTTTGTTTTCAAAAAAGAGTAAAGAAAGGATGGTGTGATGTGGCCTGTATCTACCCTCTCTTGGCCTGCTTTGATGTTCAGTCTGACTGGATGAGGAAAGGACCCATACACCACACCCAAGGCAAGCCCAAGAGAATTTGGCACCTGAGACACACTCCAAAATGGTGGCTTCCTCCCTACCAGGGAAGTCAGAAGAGGTGAGGGAAGATCTACATCAGAACAAGGGGGAAGAATGATGCCAGGGTGAATCTGGCCATCTGACGCAGTTGCCTAATAAATGGGCCGGCCCTGTCCACCCCTCAAAGATATACAGTATTACATGTTCTGATATATTTGATGCTAAAGATCCCTTTGGGCCCTATAGTTTTAGATTACAGGAGTGGGAGGTGAACATTTGACTCTTCCTCACTTAAAAACAAGTAGTGACATAAATTAATTCAGATAACTTTCCTATTTTCTAATAACTCAAGGAACAGAAATGTAAAATGTTTATGTTGTTGTTGTTTAGTCGTTTAGTCATGCCTGACTCTTCGTGACCTCATGGACCAAATGTTTATAATTGATCCAATTACAGGTTTTAAATAACTTATTGGGAAACAAAATATTCCACTTTTTAAATGTGTAAGATCCTTAACACAATGATGCATTTCTTGATGAAGCAATTATTGGCCACATAATACAATTTAATAATGCTACTATCAGATGAGTCAATGCAAAATTTTCTCAGTGATATAACTCAGAAAACAGCAAGCTGTTCATTTATATGGAATTGATGATAAATTCTAGAGTGGTAAGCTATTACTGCAAAAAAAAACCCCACCATATTTATAGTGATATAAATCTGTAAGTCATTAGGATGCTAGAAGACTCTCTAATGAAAATTACAGCACTATGAACTGAGTAAATTCACAAACTAAATTTGTCCTTTTCATACAATTCAGACTATTCTCTCTTAAAACCAGCAGAGGGCATGCTGAAGACGTGTTAGTAGATTTGACTAAATTAAAAAAGCTTTGAATGTGTGATAGAAAATTAGCAAATGTGGTCTACATAAGTGCTGTGAGACCAACCACACTGAGAGTAATCCCAAATGAATTCAACATGACTTATTTCTGAGTAGGCATGGTTAGGACGTTGCTGTAAGACACCCAGAGCAGAATAGAAAACAAAGGGAAATGGGTCTCTCTGCAGAGTGGAAATTTATAAATCCCTTGAAATGTAGCAAAATGGGTGCTTGGCTGTCACTCAACTAGTCACTAAGTGTCACTACCACCTAGACTGTATTCCTATACAGTGGAACCTCGGTTTATGAACACCTCGGTTTATGAATTTTCGGTTTATGAACGCCGCGGACCCATCTGGAATGGATTAATTCATTTTCCATTACTTTCAATGGGAAAGTTCACTTCAGTTTATGAACGCTTCAGTTTATGAACAGACTTCCGGAACCAATTACACCCATGCTTCAGTTTATGAACGCTTCAGTTTAAGTACTCTGCGGACCCGTCTGGAACGGATTAATCCACTTTCCATTACTTTCAATGGGAAAGTTTGCTTCAGTTTATGAACGCTTACTCCGCGGACCGTCTGGAACGGATTAATTCACTTTCCATTACTTTCAATGGGAAAGTTCGCTTCAGTTTATGAACGCTTCAGTTTATGAACAGACTTCCGGAACCAATTGTGTTCATAAACCGAGGTACCACTGTACATACTTATGTGGGAGTAAGTCCTACTGAACTCAAGAGGACGTTAGAGGAGACATACATAGGATTGTGCTGTTAGTTCTATTCTATTCTATTCATTCTATTTGCACAAATCCACATCTGCCTAACACCCAATAGTTCTGGCAAATAAGAAGTAAGACACACTGATTTTATTGTGGTTCACTCCCAATGAAAGCTGCAGCATTGTCAGGGCCATCTTAAGTGTACCGGGCGCTGTGGCGCAATGATCCCTCCGCCCCTCGCGCTCTGCCAGGCAGGGAACGCACAGCGGGCAGCCAGAGGGCATGGCGCGACAGGCAGGGATGCTGCCCGCTGTGCTCCGCCTCCGCCTACTCGGCTGAAGCATGATGGCAGCAGCGGCAGCAAAGCTGCCTCTGTCGAGGGAAACCTGGACCTGGGCTACCTTCCGCCCACACTCCTTCAAGCACACACCTCATGCAAATGAGGTGCCGTGGAGCATTGTGGGGCAGCACTGTGTGGGCGGAAGGTAGCCCAGGTCCAGGTCCAGGTCCCCCCCAACGGAGGCAGCTCCACTGCCGCTGCTGCCGCCTCACTTCAGCCACCGCTGCCGGGAAAGGAGCAGAGCGGGCGAGGCGGAGGCGGAGGGCGGCTCTGTGTGTCTCCTTGATGCGCCCCCTGCTGGGTGGGCGCCCTGGCGCACCGCGCCAGTCAGCCCAATAGGAAGGACGGCCCTGAGTATTGTAGCCATACAGCCTCCTTGAAAGTTCCCTGTGTGGTGGTGATCTTCCCTGGATGGTGGGGCTGAACACCTTCTTCCATCTCCTCTTCTCTGGTCTTGCCCAAGCCATTTTGCTGCCTGAGGCAAAGGACAAGGTGGTTCACACACATGTAAACACACACACACATACACCACATTGCACATACAGACCAGACTGGAAACTAGGGTTGGCATATTTCAAAAAGTCAAAAAGGAAAACCCAGGACACCTCAAAAGCTGTTGAGCTTTTGTGGGGGGGGGACCCCAAAATTGTGGACCTTTTTTAAGTTGAGCTTTTTCAACAACTGACTTGCCTAAAATCCAGGACAAAGTGCTTCCTTTGAAATCCCAGGTGTGTGGCAGCCCGCTGTGTTCAGCAATACCACACCACCACTCACAGCCCCCCAGAATTTCCCGTTCCCAGCAGCTTCTTCACCCTGTCTAATGGTAGGGCTGGCCCTGCTCTCTAGTCTTTCACTCAAGCAGGTGCCATTTGGAAAGAGGGCTTCCTCTGCTCTCTCCCCATCCCCTCATATACAACCCTTTTAAATTGTTACCTGTTGTTCCCCTCTTCCCTGCTTAGAGAATAAGCTTGGTTTCTAACAAAATAAAGCAGCCTACTTCAGTCATATTACCTCATTCATATTGACTATACGGTCTCTTTGTTTTTGTTTTTGTTATTGTGAGAGGTCACATGATGTTCATGCATATGTGAACCAATACCCGACAGTTAAGATTAAGTGCAGGCTAAGTCCAATGTGCTCCTTGATAGCTTAGCAAAGCCTCTGCTTTCTGTTTTTGTCTGTGGAAAGAATATAGGAACAAGCAGTTAGTTTATGAACAGGATGCTCTTTCAGTCTCATCTTCCACTACAAGTTCTGCACATTTCTGCCCAGCCTAGGGCTAGAAAAAGGATCTGATCCATAATGGTGTTTTTGATGTGACCATTATGCAGTGCATTTTTCAATCATTTAGGGAAAGCATGAACCACTACCCATTAAAAAATGATGTGGTTGCCTCATTAGAGGTGGAGATTGTTTAAATCTGCTCAGCTAAAAGGGACTCTTTCAAAGAACGCCACTTAGCTCTAGATAGTACTTTAGTTATGAAACAGCCAATTTCATGTAAAGTTCAATGTTAGTGATTTTTTTTCCGGCTGGAAGCACAAAATCATTGCATGCTGGCTGCCCACTTCTTGCTGCAAATAATTTGTACAGTCTGAATATCTTGGTACAGTACTCTTCTTTTTCTAAATGAAAACTTAATAACCTGACAAGCTGTAGAAGAAAGAGGAAGCAAATTAGATTCTCACTCTCTCACTCCCTCTCTCCCTCTCTCTCTCTCATAAAATAAAATAAAAAAATTCCCTACATACTCTCATATGGCTGAATTCTATAGTACAAATGGTTTTATACTACAAAGCCAGGCCTAGTACTGAAAGATTATTTCAAATGAAAACAATTGACATTGTATAGACTCATATGGTAAAGGTAAAGGACCCCTGGATGGTTAAGTCTGGTCAAAGGCAACTATGGGGTTGTGGCGCTCATCTCACTTTCAGGCCAAAGGAGCTGGCGTTTGTCCACAGACAGCTTTCCGGGTCATGTGGCCAGCATGACGAAACCGCTTCTGGCGCAACAGAACACCGTGATGGAAACCAGAGCGCACGGAAATGCTGTTTACCTTCCCGCCGCAGTGGTACCTATTTATCTACCTTTACTGGCATGCTTTTGAACTGCTAGGTTGGCAGGAGCTGGGACAGAGCAATGGGAGCTCACCCTGTCACACGGATTCAAACCGCCAACCTTCTGATCAGCAATTCCAAGAGGCTCAGTGGTTTAGAGACCACAGCATCACCCGCGTGTGCTGAGGCAGCAAGGCCTGACATCTTTCCTTTGTCTCCCATTTTGGCATCCAATCCAACAGTCTGAGTTAGACCCTGAGAACTGTAAACAGAAGGAAGCTTGTTCCACTTCTTCCCTGTCCCTGAAGCCCCCCTGCATCTATGGAGGGCCGGGGGACACTTCTAAATCCTGAACAGTGTGAGATGGGGGCACGGGTGTTTTGCAGGTGGAAGGTGCAATCTGAAAACCGCAGAGCACCAAACAGAGCTTTTTTTGAATGTCTGCTACCTCCTCTTACATTTCACCTTGTGATCAGATGGACTTTGTGAACTTCACCACCTACCAACTTCTTTTGTCCACCCAGTGCCAAATCCCTGCTCTGTTTACCATCTACCCTGATGATGAAGAGTTCTTGAGAACTCAAAAGCTTGCACACTGTTTTGCGACACTCTAGTTGGCCTAATAAGGGCTTTGCCCTAACAAAGATTTTGATTCCCCTACCCCCTTATGGGCTAACAGGGCCTTTTTTACTTTTGGCATGGACTGAATTCCCACAAAGGAATATTCGGATGCACAAAGTTTTTCACACATGTTTATCCCTAGCCAAAAAAAAAAAAAGCAACACAATGATTTTCTGTCTCAAAGAGACAAATATTCCAAGCGTCAACACTAACTTTTGACCATCCGAAACTATTTTTAGTATCTTAAACTGCCATAGAACATCATTCCCCAAGAGGGCGCCATTGCACTCGTTCGTGTTTTGACTGTCAACAAGTGAGCAACGAGAGCTTTTAAAGCATCCCATTACAAAAAAATGGGAATTACATCATTGTTGCTTTTACCGTCTGATTATTTTGACTGAAAATGTGCACACGCCTGTGGATTTATTTTATAGAAGCCCTATATGACCAAAGGAAAAAAAGTTTGCTAATGAAGATGGTGACGCAAGTCAGACACGAAAAATATTGAAATACCGGTAGTGGAAACTGCCATGTGCTAAGCCCACTCCTCTAACTCGGTCTACATTGACTGGCAGAGGTTCTCTGGGGGTTTCAGGAAGGGAGTCTCTTCCAGCCCTACCTAGAAGCCAGGGATTGAACATGAGAACTTCTGCATGCAAAGCAAATGCTTTGCCACTGAACTATGGATCTTCCCTGGACCTATATATCTTACATTTAGTGGAAGGAGTCTGTCTTTTGCATATGTCACCCTTTAAAGCACAAGGTACACCGATGGCAAAGACTTCAGCAATGATACTAATATGAGTTGTTTGGGCAGTTTGCAGCTTGCCATGCGGGGTGAGAAAATTCTCTTTGCCATGTTAGTTGTAAATGATTCAGGACTGTAGTCCACCTTTGTACAGTATCTGGGCATCCTATTTGATGGCACTGTTCACAACATCCAGTCAAAGATGAGCTTTTCTACCACTTAAAATTTAATCTTGATGACACAGCGAGGCCTCTCTCATTTTCCTTTGCTCCTTGAGCATTTGTTTCAAGCCTTGCTGTGCTGCATGTGTTTTTAGTTGGCCGGAACAAAAATTTCCAGCAGGAAACCCTCTTTAATCCCTCCTATCCTTTGCCTTTGTAGATGATAGGCAATAGATTTATTTTGTGTAGATAAAGAGACGTGTCGCACAATCTGTGCCAAGGTTAATGGAGCAATCCTAAACAGGTTTGTCCCGCTGAGTACTTCAATGGCATTTACTCCCTAGTTTGTAAGGTTTGCAGCCTAAGGCTGTGTACACATATATAGCCTTTGAAACACACAGGGGTCCATTTTTGCACAGTGCACTTTTGTACACAGAGTCTCTTTTGTTTGCAATGAGTCTCATGATCGTAGACTCACAGAATGGTAGTAGAGTTGGAAGGGAGTCTGAGGTTCATCTTGTCGGAATAACGCCTAGGGGTCCACGCAGCCCCCGGGGTGAGACAAACCTCTCCTGCGTCTTCCTGATGAAGCACATAAATCTCTAGTCCCGGCACACTTCCAGCGACACATAACAGAAGTCTATGTGCACACTCAATTGCTCAACTCAGCAGAGTATAGCAGAAACGAAGTGGAGCTTGGTGTGTGCGTTCTAAGTACAGTGGTACCTCGGGTTAAGAACTTAATTCGTTCCGGAGGTCTGTTCTTAACCTGAAACTGTTCTTAACCTGAGGTACCACTTTATCTAATAGGGCCTCCCACTGCCGCTGCGCCGCCGGAGCACAATTTCTGTTCTCATCCTGAAGCAAAGTTCTTAACCTGAGGTACTATTTCTGGGTTAGGAGAGTCTGTAACCTGAAGCGTCTGTAACCCGAGGTAAAGGTAAGGTAAAGGTAAAGGGACCCCTGACCATTAGGTCCAGTCGTGACCGACTCTGGGGTTGCGCGCTCATCTCGCATTATTGGCCGAGGGAGCCGGCCTATAGCTTCCAGGTCATGTGGCCAGCATGACAAAGCCGCTTCTGGTGAACCAGAGCAGCACATGGAAACGCCGTTTACCTTCCCGCTGTAGCGGTTCCTATTTATCT